>NW_017729032.1:251205712-251220210 GCF_001723915.1 Gavialis gangeticus
GAGGTCCTGTACACAGGATAGGAACCTGCGTGAATGGTGAGAATTTGCTGTCTGTGTCTCCTAGCAGATGTCAGGGTAGTTTAGGTCCCCCATGACTACCGCTTCCCTAGTCTTTATGGTCTCTGAGAGCTGCCTCAGGAGTTCCAAATCTAGTTCTTCCCCTTGGTGTGGGGTCTATAGCAGACCCCTACCACCAAATCCCTTTCCCTTTGACTTTCATGTATACTAACCCATAATCCTTCTACTTTCTCCTCCTCCAATTCCATTTTGATAAGGGTCTATGTATAATGCTCCTTGACATACAGAACAACCCCTCCCCCTCTCCTGGCACATTTCAGTTCAGGCAAGTCTGTTTTGGAGCTTCGACACTGATTTGGAGATTCAGATCGGCTGGGGAGAGGCAGGCAGGACCAGGCAGCTGCAGGTTCTCCTTCAGCTCCTCCAGCTGTGCCTACTTCTCTTCAGGTGGGGGGAGCTGTGGAAGAAGCCCCCATGGCTGCCCTGCCTGGCCTCATTCTCCACCTGGCCCCAGCCCCCTGGCACTTTAAAAAAAACCCTGCAGTCACTGGCTGTAGCAGCAGTGATCAAGGCCTCTGAGGGCTCGTGGCACAGCACCTCCCTCCCACCATGCACTGGGGGGCAGAGGGGATTGTCTCCCCTACAACTGGCACCCATGCAACAGCTGCCCCATGGCACAGGTGAAGCATGGCTTAGCATGGCACTGCATGCTGTCTGAGACCTGGGACCACTGGGGCTGAGTGGTGCCAGGCTCTGACTGACTTCTGGAGTTGCTTCAGCTCCCAGACAGCTTATGGTGCCCTGCTGAGCTGCCATGCACCTGTACGATGTGACAGCTGCTGTGTGGGTTCCAAGCAGGGGGGTGATCCCCTCTGCCCCCCACTGGTCCATGCTGCATGCGGAGGCTCTTCCAGGAGCTTCCAGAGGCCCCAATTGCCTCTGCAGCTGGTGAGTGCAGGGCTTTTTTTTTTTAAAGTGCTGGGAGGCTGGGACTGTGTAGGGCAGTCATGGGGGCTTCTTTCACAACTCTTCCAACTGTGCTCAGCATGGGCTGTGCTGAGCAGACTTGGGTGCTGGCAGTGGCAGCATGCTGTCATCTCACACACAGATGTGGGGGCCCACACCCCCCGGGAGAGCTGTGGGGCTGTGACAGACTCCTGCTGTGGGGCATGGGCCCCCGGATCTACATGTGAGATGACAGGCTGCCATCCCTCCCCCAGAGTACTGGGATTGAAAGGGATCTCCGAGACATATCACAAACACTGGCCAGCTACACATGTCAATATCAGAGCAGTCCTTCTGCCCCTTTCCCCCCTCCCTCTTCTTAGTTTCTGTTCCCTGCAAGCCCAGCTCTGAAACATCCGAAACATTTTTGGATGGTTTTTTTTCATTTCAGAGATGTTTCGGAGCCTTCCATTTTGCTTTGGATTTGGTGTTGAAACAGGTGCTGAAATGGCCTGAAACACCTCCCAAATTAAATGACTACTGAAAATTCACACATCCTCATAATGTACCTTCTTCCAGAAATGCATCCATTTCTGCAAGTTAGGGAAAATCCACTGCTTCCATCTTAAGTCACCTATTGTCCTCTCCCATGCTCTAATGGCTTGAGCCTCAGTATAAAATTGAACCTTATCTTCCACCTGGCCTTATTTAGATTTCCAGCTCTAACTACTGGATGCTGTTACATCTTTGGGTGCCTATATATGAGCAGGGAGGCAGTGGCAATTACCATGCTCCAGCAGCCTCGTCCATCCTGTGTATCAGCATCCCCGTGCTTCAAAATGGCAGTAGGGACTCTTTAAAGCTCATTCAACAAACTTTACATAGTTTCATAGTTAGTAGGATTGGAAGGGACCTGAGCAGATAATCAAGTCCAACCCCTTGCCATGGAAGGAAAGAGTATTGGGGTCAAACAACCCCACATAAAGTGCCCCATGCCACCATTTTGAAGTGTGGGGACCCTGATACATGAGAAACTCCATGTGCTTGATTTAGAGCTCCTAACTTCTTCTCTAATTAAAGTGCCATCTCCCCTGGCTCCCAGTATAAATGCCCTGTGTGTCCTCAATCATATAGCTATAGTATCAGAAATCTCCCTATATAAGTACTTCCAGGCTATGATGAAATGGTCTCGTTCCTCTTTTTTTAGGTAATATAAATAGACTGAGTGCTGTATGTAAAGCACATTTTGCAGGCCTTGAGACATTTGTATCCATGGTGTGGTGTGGTGTGGTGTGGTGAGTTGTTTTTGTTTGTTTGTTTGTTTGTTTTCCCCTAGGTTTTCACCTTCTTAAGCATAAACATCAGAAACTGGACACAGCATACTCAGTGTGGTCTTAATAATACCATTAAAGAAAATAATACTTGCCCCTATATCCATTCACTGTTTCTGTCTACATAATCGGCCTCTTAGGACTGAGGAGCAGTGCTAATTATCAAAACTCCCACACTGTTCAAATGTGGCAACATTGCTTCCAATTCAGCAGTGTGTTGTGTGTGCAGACTAGTACTGTGTGTTGCAGCATGTTGCTGCCCAGTATAAGTCTGTCATATATGGGTGCTGTTTTTGTCTTTGCCATATCTTGGATATGGCCAAATAAGCTATATATACAGTAACCACTGCCTGTGGTAAAGACTGTAATGTGTGGAACCATGTTGAGCCAAAACAGGCTCAACTTCCCAAAGTTGCTTTTTCTAGTATTTCTTGCAACCTGAAAGAAGCATCAAAACTAAGGATTTCAGTTCCTTATTTCAATGAGAGTATTTACCTACTTTCAGGACCAGTTTGGTACACGTGAGCTTTGAGGCCTTAGCTAGCACTATGGGTAGTATTTGATTCAGATTCAGCTCGATTTGGAGGACAGTGATTCAATTTGCTGATTCAGATCACTGTCCTGATTCAATTCGGCTGAATCTGAGTGTGAAGATTTGATTCTGATTCAGAGAATCAGTGATTCAGCTGTAGAAACAGTTTATATGTTTTTTCTATGTACCTCAAGGTACCAGGTGTGGGTTGTGAATGCTGATATAGTGGGGAGCATGGGAATGCAGGGGGGGTCCCCCCTGCATGCTTGGCAGTGGACCCCCCTCTGTGCCCTCTCACCTCACTGATCAGCCATGGTAGGTCCCTAGATGCCCCCCCAAATCCAGGAGGCACCAGTCACAAAGCTGGGGAGCGGAAGGGGGGGAAGTCCCCCATGTGCTCTGCGGCACATCTGGAAGTGGACCGGAAGTACTTTTGGTCCACTTCCAGGTCTGCCGCTGAGCACACAGGGGACCCCCCCACACTCCCAGGGGGTACTCCATCTGCCCCACCATCTCAGCATACACGAGCCGTGCCTGGTACCTTGAGGTATATAGAAAAACATATAAAGCTATGTCTATGCCTGAATCATCAGACCCCTCCAAATCGAATCAGAGGCATCCGATTTGATTTGGAGAAATTAATGGGTCTCCTGATTTGATTCCAGTTTGGAGATTCGGCTGCCAAATCAGGCCGAATCTCCTCTGAATTGAATCAGCAACCGAAGCTTCACAAAGCCCTAGCTAGCACCTTTTTGCATGGGAGTAGTAGTGCCCCTTCTCAGAGAAGCAACAAAGCCTCTGAACTGTCAGCTCCCAGTCACTTAAGCTAACCTGATTTGTACTTGGACGTGGCTTTGGAATAGGTTTACTTCAGTCATTCTCTCATGTTTGGTGCTCATAATGAACTTGAGAGAAGACTTAAAAAAATTAATGTGTTAGTGATTTTTAAAAACCAATTGATTCTCGAAAGTATTCTTCACATTAGTCATCACCAACACATATGGAGTAATAATACTCAAACCAACATACTACACTGATGCTACTTGAACTCTTTTTAGAAGGGCAGCCATAAACATTTTCCACTTCAGATTATACAAAAATGCATTTTCAAACTGAGTGTCACAGTTTTCAGCAGACAGATCAAACCAAAGCTGTATCAAATTGTATTCTTACCTCAAGGTATTATTCTCAAACTGCAATTCAAGGTGCTTCCCCTCATTAGTTTAATGAATGCTACAGCATTTTGTTTCGGTTGGCTTTTTTCATAAATAATTGGAAGGCCTTTGTTGCCATGGCTTAATATCATTTCATGCCCTATCCCTTAATGATTCGCAGACAATTTGTTAATCCTGAACTTTATTTTCCCTGAAACACTTCTATCCATAGTGATTATTTTTATAACTGTGCTACATTGCTTGAAAAAGCTATCAATCGCTTATGAATCACTACTTCATACTCATGAGAACAGATGTTAAAGATACTTGTTACTTTGCTTCCTTAACTTCTTCTGATTGCCACTAAATTTTTGATTGGACACTTCTTATGGGAGCTGTTAGTTGATAGCAGCTAATTTTCACTAATATTCTAGAACAGTGGTGCTCAACCTCTGGCTGGATCCTGCCCATAAGACCCTGTCATCTGGCCCATGAGCTTCACCAAGAGTCTGGCAATTTGGAAGCAAGGGGAGATTTGGAAGCAAATTTCTGGACCTGTGGAAAGCCTTGTGAGCTGGATCACGTGGCCCTGCACACTAGATCATGCTGACACACAGGGTCCTTCCGTGGTTGGATCCAGCACCTGGCTGGATGTGACATGTTGGGTCAGGCTGGTGCACAGCTGGATTTGGTGAACAAGATCAGACCATGTCTGTAGTTCGGCCAGCATGTGTGGCTGGGCTGGATCACATGCATATGTGACTGGGCTGCACTGGATCTCTATTGTGGCCTGACCTGGTTCAGTGACTCCACACTGAATCAGGCTTGTAGACAGATCCTGTATGTGGAATCCAGCATGCAAATCTGTCCTGTACCACTCCTCTAGCCTATAGGGCCAGAAAGTTGGACTCCATTATCCTAGAACCAGATCCAAAGGCCTAATGGGAGGTTGTGTTCAGAAATCAGCAATCACGCTAGCTATTAACTGTCCAGATAACATGTCAATTGTGGACAAAATGTTCATGCTAGCTCTTGTAGATCTACAGTCTGAATTCAACCTCATGGAACTCTTGGGTCTACAGGATAAGGCAAGAGTAGATTACTATTGTTCAGAGTACATGTTCTTTTAATCCTCAAACAGATATTAAAGGATGGGTTTTCTTTCCAGAGAATCTTAACACTGAGATGGGTCTCCTTTCCCCCTTTATGTTGGACTATTTTGTAACTTAGTCAGTTAGATAGTTTGTAACCAGATGCCTAGGAGTCTCCACGATAAAAATGTCTGGCTGAAATGCAGGCATTTAAGATCAATCTAAAGAAGACCTTATTTATTAGGCTTAACTTAATTTGTTCTAATACTCCTCTTTGGTACCTAGAAAACTTGATTAGTAGTATGTTAGAAATGTTAGGCCTATATTGATCTTCATTTTTCAAGATTATCCACTTGTGTTAACCTTATGGGATTCCTTTTTAGCCTTCAGTGCAGATAATGAGGAGGATGTCACCCAAACATAGCAGCTTTATTTTTTTCTGGTGTATATAACTACAGTGTACATAATAGATTGGTTATAAAGGAGTAAGTAACAGGAGTTCCACTGTCCAGCATTATATGCTTTGGAAAAAAGCAGTGCCTAGCAGATGAAGTTACAAGAGCATCATCTGTGCTTCTACAGAGCAGAAGCAGTGATGGGATCACTAGTGAAGCATTCTGGAAGAGGATTTCAAACAGTTGGTTTTCTTCCAGTTTCAAATCCTACAGATAAGAGTGGTGTTCACAATATGCAGTGCATTCTGGCAGGTTGCTAAATAATGGACAAAACATTTGCATTAAGGCTGTAGGCTTCCATATGAGGAGAGTCCACTTGGAGGCAGGATTGCAAATGCCCGAAATTTCCCTCTGTTTGTCCGTGGAACCCAGAGCAAGCCACTGATTCACTAATGGGAGATAAGGAGAGATGCTGAAGCTCCATGAGAAAAAAAGTGATGGATGCATTGGCTGACTCCCTTTTGTGATAAATTCTTATCTTTGTGCATCTCTGTATGGGGTGGCAGAGACCATTAACTTATGTACTGATACATAAAGTTTATAAAGTTGGTATTCTGTTAAGAACATGAAACTGGTTGCATTGAAATAAATTTCCTATGTGCAGTAGACAACAGTATGACTGACTGAGGGATACAGTATGCCATGAGTGGAACATTATCTCCAGGTGACTGTCAAATGGTTAAAGAAAATGGTTGCAAATAGCAAATGTCAAAAGAGAGCTTCTGATATTCAGATTCTTTGTACTATTTATAGTCATATAATCAGATGCAGAATGATGAAAAATTGCCATTTTGATAGAGTAACATATTATCCTTGTTTTGCAGTTGTGTAAATGACTGTGGAGAAGAGCAATGGTGAATCTGCCCCTCAGCAAATAGGGGCTTAAAATTCTTTTAGTGTTAAGGATGTTAATGGGTTCTACAATCTGTTGTGTCTGAGAGATGCTGTGAATAAAGAAGCATGGTTGGACTACTGAGCAATTGTCTGTGGATAAAAATGTGTTCCTGTTTACAAACAAACAGAGCATACTGCTGAAAAATCAAGAGCCAGATACTGCCCACAGTTACCCCTGCACAACTCCACTGAAGTTGTATGAATGTAACTGAGGGCAGATTAACCCCGAATGTATAGCATGGATTGAATGAAAACTAGAGAAAAAATCTTTTATATTCTTTGTTTGCCGAAGCAAAATCTAGTGTGGAAAAGCTTGAGCTATGCAGCATTCACAGGTTTCCAATTTCTCTTGATGGTAGTGGGGAAAAGGGCCTAAATTGAAACTGTGAACCTGCTTATGAAATATGGATTCATGTGTACAATACATTGATTCCCATTTTTTGCATAATGCTAACAAATCAAATTGGTTTTGTATTCTGGAACCTGTGGCTCGGCATTTGCATTAGTTGTACAATGTACAGTTGTTTAAAATTAAGGATATCATTTTTCATATGTTACACTGATTTATAGAAATGCAGTATGGTTTATATAAACCCCACTGCTAATTTTGTGACCTCAGTGAATTCTATCTGAAAGGCACGTTAATTGAGATTACTTAAAGAATAACTTTCTTTTCATTTTCTGAATTGAATGAAGAAACAGCTTTAATCTATCTCCTTTTTTTTGTCTTTAATTTTGGGATCATTCAGTATATTAGTCAGTTCCCAACATGAACAAGAGGAGTCTCAAGACAGCAGCTACTGGGAACCAAAGTAAAGTAGAGCTTGATGCTATTCAGTGCTGGCACAGGGGTGCCTTTCTCTTACATGATTTTTGTCTCTTGTATAAAGGGCCAGTTCACTGGCTACAGGATGACATAAGCATAGTTCCTGTATTCCTCCCTACACCCCAATTTTCCCCAGATATTTTTGTTACATGAAAGATTTCAGATTTTTCAGGATGAAAACAAACATCATAATTTCATGTTTCAGCATCAGGAGAGCTCTAGTTTTTGCTTTGCTCTAGTTATTTTTATAAACCAATGTATGGCACCACATGTAGGCTCCAATTCAGCAACGTCCATAACTGTAACCAGATGGGTTAATCCCACTGAGGTAATTAAGAACAGTTCACTGAATGAAAGCCCCCAAAACAGTGCATCTTTAACCTCTGTTTCTGAACATGATCAAGAGAAAAGTAATCCATATTGACTCCTAGTCTGAACAGCTTTGCTTTCCAATTCTCTTTCTTTCCCATTTCTCTGACCTGCAGTATGAGACTGTTCTCTAGGCAAGAAGTGCTTCTATGAAATATAAAGGCTAGGGACAGACATTCAAAAAGCCTGAGCCTGAATTGATTCAATCGTTGCAGGTTAGTTTAACCTGGCTAGACCGAACCAGTTTGCAACCATATGGATATTCAGTCTGGACTGAAGAAATGCAGGTACATGCCTGCAATGGCTCAGGCTAGAAGGTGGGGGGTAGGGATGCTAGAGCAGCCCTCCCTTCCATTCCACAATGCTGGGGTGGCGGGGTGAAGGGGGCAGGGCCAGGCCCTGGCAGAACCCTTTGATTAGTGAGGGATTTCCCCCTCCGTCACTGCTCCTGACCAGCGATGGAGCCAGAAGAGAGTTGATAATACAGCATTTAGCACCCCATCAAGAAAACAAAAGCCTCTCTCATTAGTTCAAGCTCTTCTTAAACTACTTTTTCCAAGAAAAGAATGGAGGGACATTACCAGTTATCTGTTGATTAGCTCCAAAAAGCCCTAAGTGGACACTGTCCTGTCTGCCTTTGTCCTCTCTATCTTACACAGACACCTCTCTATTAGTGAGCATACCACATGCTGACCATGGTCCATGCTGTGGGAGAGGGGAGGGTGGATCCCTGCTTAAGCAACAAGTGGTGGTGGGGGCAGGGGGAAGCCAGGCAGATGCTGCTGTGCCTGCTGTTTCTGCAGGAGCTCCAACTAGGGAGCAGAGGGGAGGGGCCAACCCAGCTCTCTGGAGCAGAGTGCCCTGCTCAGGGCTGCAAGCATCTGTGATGCTGGGGGACTCTAGTTTAACTTAAACCAGGAAGGTGTCTGGGACAGACAATACATAAACCAGTTTGACCCAAATTAGTTAAGTCTGATACAACATTCAACCATGTTTATCTCAAACCAATTTTAGCCATTTTCAAACTGGTTTATGTGCACTGAACATCTGTTCTGTTACAGATTTAAACCAGTTTCTGATCACTTAAACTGGTTTATGTGTAATGTCTGTCCCTACCTATAGGGCTATGCAAAGGATTACAGCAGTTCCTTTGACAAACAAACTCTGAGAAATAGGAATGAATTAAGTTATACCTCATTTAACTCCATTGCCATCTGTGGAATTCTCTGATTTCATTGGCCTTTCACTAGTGATAACACTGGTCCTGTTGCTCAGCTAATTCCTATTGCTAAGTTGAATAGATGTCTCTCTGCAGCTGACATTTAATACGTGAAATGACGTGCTGCAACTGGAATCATGTGTTATGATTACTGATGGCAGACCGGAGCTTATGTCCTTTGTGAAATAGCCAGCAACTAGAAAGTAAGTCATCACAAGCCCAAGCATTAGCATAAACTTACCAATTACAGAGACTCTAACACCCATTCGTTCTATACTTACACTAAACAAAATCAGCTTTTTTATGCAAATGAGCAAGTGTGTTGTACTTTTTAAGTCAAAATATTTAGTTTCATATGCAAAATAACAATAAGAAAACCAGTACATTTAAAATCCAATTTAACATGGTTTAGAAGGAAACTAATGGGATATGAATAAATAAATGACACTTTCATTGATACTAGTCTCTTTTTGAAATAATATTATTAATACAAAACAATACAGTTAATCTACAAACAAATGAAACTACCACGTAGACCTGTTTTTATACTACTCGCCTTTCAACTGTTCTGTTTTTAACCAGTACAAAACTCAGGCCATTCAGGAAATTATTCCCTGCCAACCATATGGTCATCCACTGTATGCAGTACAAGAGAATGAGAACACTTTGCTCTTCCCTGGTAAGAAGTGTGCAGTTACACTCTCAGCAGGTGCAGATTGGTGGTGGAGTTTCATTATGGGAGGCTGTTTTAGAAGGTACTGACTTCAAACTAGTTTATACGCAGCATTCCCAACATTGGTGCTATAATTGTGCAGTGCCTAGTAAGCCTCTTTGTATGTCTGAAGCAGGAGGCAAGTATGAAAACTTCCAGGAAAATGATATACTTGGCATCCACTATCCATAGCCTGATAGCTTCTAGATAAAAAGTGGTGACCCTGGCTTCAGGAATGGCAGGAATATTAAGGATATAATATGTGGCTGCTTACAGATGAAACCCTACCCGCCCAAACAGCACTTTAAACTCTGCATACTCCCACACTGAGCCCAGCGCATGCGCAGAAAAGGCATCATGTTAGTTGGACTCACTTCACCAGATGTCTGTATAGATAAGGTACTTTAGTGGGGCTTTTATGGCACTTTCATCTAATAGCTGATTGAATCAGCTATTAGATAAGAGCATGAAAAAAACCCTGCTAAAGTGTCCAATCTGTACAGATGCTATAGAGCTGGGTTGAACTAACATGCTGTTTCTTCTGTTAAAGCGCTTCCACCCCTCCCCCCATCTGTCAGCGCCCTGTAACTATATTGTTGCTCCCCCGGCCCCCAGCATTTAAAAGCCTGCAAACAAGTGACCTGTGTCTTGAGATTGGGAATTAGTTCCCCAGCATTTTATATACAGTCCCTATTTTTACTATAAATATACTTTTACTTCAGTCAAGTATCTTTGGGCCTTTGTACACACCACAAAATTGGCCTTTAAAGCAGATTGGCCTTTAAAGCAGAGGAAAGGTTGCGGGACCTGAACCTGTTCAGCCTTCAAAAGAGAAGGCTGAGGGGGGATCTTGTGGCCTGTTATAAACTGGTTAGGGGGGATCAGCAGGCGCTAGGGGAGTCCCTGTTCCCCCGAGCGCCGCAAGGAGTGACCAGGAACAATGGTCACAAGCTGGCAGAGGGAAGGTTTAAGTTGGACATCAGGAGGCGCTACTTCACAGTCAGGGCGGCTAGGGTCTGGAACCAGCTTCCAAGTGAAGTGGTGCAGGCTCCCACCCTGCGGGTTTTTAAGAGGAGGTTGGATGACCACCTTACTGGGGTCGTTTGACCCCAGTGCTCTTCCTGCCATGGCAGGGGGTCAGACTAGATGATCTGCTCAGGTCCCTTCTGACCCTAGAAACTATGAGATTAAATGCCCTTTTGTACCACTTTAATGGCATTGCTGTTTACACTGTCAACAGCATATTGCACATTAATTGTGCTGCTGTTTACACTGTCGGGGGTGTATTGCATGTTAAATGACTTTGGGATGTAACAAAATAAAACACTTCTGAGGTGTTTTAATTTGCCACCTTAAAGCTGTGGAGGGAAGCATCGGGCCCCATGCAGCTCAGGGGCTGTGCTGACATGGGCAGGCAGCCTGGCAGCAGCCCTTGCAGGTAGGTTCTACTGAAGGAAAAAAAATAAAAAGCAACTATCCTGATTTTTTCCCCATCCCCAGAGGCTGCCTGCCTGCCTGAGCTGCATGGGGGCCCAGTGCTTCCCCCCATGGCTGCATGGGGGGCGGTGCTTCCGTCTGCAGCTTCAGGGGGGCTGGTGCTTCCCTCCACAGCTGTGGTGCCCCCTGGGACCACCCAGGCTGGGTGCCTCTGGGCAGGTGCTGCTTGGGGGGCACTGCCACAACCAAGGAATGGAAGCATCTCCCTGCCCCCCACAGCTCAAGGACTGGTTGGCCTGTTGGCAGTTTGCCCTCCCTCCCCCCCACCACTGGAGAAGCAGGTAAGGATTGGGCCCTGACCCTTGTGTATATGCCATGGGGGTTTACTTTGGCTTAAATCTCTCTAAATTGAAGCGGTGTTTTTAAAAACCCATTACTTCAATTTAGGGAGAATTAAACTGAAGTACACCCCCATGGCATGTACAAGCAGCCTCTGTGTTAGTTTCTGAAAAGAGCATTCTCTCTTCCTGCCTTAGAAGCTTCTGAGTCTTGCATGCCTGAATGAGGGCTAGTCCCATCTGGGGACTGAAAACATGCATGAAACTTGAAATTCCTTTGTTTCCTAGAGGAGACCCAAACCCCCAACTTCCACTTCCCAGGCGGGCAAGTTAACCACAGATACAAGGAACTCTGAAGGAAGGTGATCTTCAACCCTGCTTTACACAGTACATGACCTAATTAAAGATTCAGTGGGTGCCACAGAGAAGGAGAGTCATCCAATTTTCTGGCTAAAGCACTTGTGCAGATTGAATTCCCATTTTCTCCCAGATGGGATTTGAATCCACATCTATCATTTCCCAGAGGCATAACTACCAGGCTACTGAGAGTTTCAGAAGATGGCCCTTTTCACAATTCTCCTTGAAGACAGTGCATGACCTAATTATACATATTAACTGGGCCAAACAGAAACTAAGAGCTGTCCCAACATTTGCCCAATAGTCTCCTAATGAGATCCTGGCCACAAGCAATCAGCCAGCCTTACCAGATGGGATTTTCAGTTGAGCTCCTTCTTTCCAGGCACATTCCTGAACCACTAAAGTGCAAGGCATTTTTTGTAAGACCATTCAAAGTTCCTCCCCTTGAGGCATTTGCACTGTACATAGTGTCATCAGGTCAAAGAAAGAAGTTGTTTAACTTTTCAGATAGATCGCTCATACAAGTTGAGTTCACTCTTCTTCCAGAAAGGGATTTAAACTCTGGTTGGCAAGCTGGTCAGTTGACTAGTCAAATGACTGCATATTTTTGACCAGTCAATAATTATAGTAATCTTACCAAAAAACAACAACTTTTTTTGTAGTTTCTTGACAGAAATATGATTTTTTAAAAATTATTCTTGATGCATTTCTTAATGATAAAATTGTGACTTATTTTCTATGTATTATTTGGACTTAGTGGCAATTTATTTACAATATTTTTCTGATATTTGACTAGTTAATTGATCAAATCTTATTGGATCAGTCAAATACCCACTCTTAATTTATACCCACAACTCTTACTTTCTGGAAACATACTTTAACCACCTGACTACAGGTTAATTCTTATTAAAACCTTCTAAATCCTTCCCCTTAAGGATGCCAAACATTTCATGGCTTAAGTAATGTTAATTAGGCCTAAGAAATAGGAAATATCTAACTTTCTGTTTAGAGTACTTAAGCTGATTGCATTCCTACCTCTGCACAAAGCTACCACACTCACTTCTCAAGAATAAGCCCTGACACTCAATGCATAGTATATGTGAGGAAAGAACTTTCTCAGTCTCTGCCGTTGAGGCTGCTTTGCATGGATTGAAGTAAAGATTCATTGTACCAAAGAAACAGATATTCAGCACTTCCAGTCAGAGTAGTCATGCAGGAGATGGGTAGGATATAGTCCAAAAGTAGGCAGTGGGTGTGTCTACATGTGCACATTTACTGTGCAGTAACCGAAATTATTGAGCAGTACAGGTGTGCTACATCACACCTGTTCTGTCCAGTAAATATGGCAATGTACGCTGACTTGAGCATAAATGTGATACCTGTATCATGCAGGTAACAAATGTATGCCCGAATAGTTACTGCGCAGTAACACATGTGTAGATGCGTTACTGCACAGTAATGCAGGGGGCCTCTCTGCTGGGTCTGCCCAGCCACTAGGAGGCTGGCCTGAGCCCACCCCCAGGGCACCTGGCTGGCTACCTCTTCTTTCTTAAACTTGGGACTAAAATTAATCCCAAGTGCTAGCAGTTGTCTCTGGCTTCAGTTTGGGAATAAAGTTAGTCCCAAGCACTGGCAGCTGGCTAAGTAAATTTAAGCCAATGTACATGTAGACACACCCAGTAAGTAGAATCCTGGATGCACTCTAAACCATATCAGCTAAGCGAGTGACAGGGGAGTAGTAACTTACTACCAGTATAGGCCAGCAGTAGATTACTACTCTGTAGTAAGGCAGAGGCAGGAGAGGAACTGTGGTAAGTTTCCTGGTCAGAAAACATCCCAAGATGCTATGAGTTAGATGTCACCACTGCCTTGAATTGTACTTGAAATCATAATTTGGCTTTAAGTCTAAACAGACCCTTTTACTGATGTCTATTGAAAATTGTCTTTCATAACATGAAACATAAAATAGTTTTGGGTCAGCTACTTTTAAGTTCTTCATGTTGCATATACACAGTTTGCTGATAATCGTGCTGTCCGTAGGCAAGGATGTCTTTATTATCATTCCCATCCTTGTGCTTTAGAAATGTTATCTGATAAATGTGTTTGCTATCTGCCCCATTGTCATAGAACACTATTATTCCCTTTTTACAGGTTTGAGGAAGTTTCTGGGACAGAGAGGAGTTGGTATTAGACCTAATGTGTTCCTTGTTCACAGTACTGTGAAGTTATTTTTCTCTGGAACACACCTGTTTCAAATCATCATGCCAACATACATCTTGGCAATAGTTCCAAAATGCTTTATGGAAAATAAATACTCAGAAACCCACCTTGTATAAAATACAAAAATCATCATTTTCCTTTTTTACAACACTATTCCTTTTCTTAGGCAACCAGGACCAATTTATATTGTTGAGTCTGTTAATACGAATCATGGTAAAAATGGAGCATATGAACATAAGTATTATCAATCCAGTAATTCACACACACAGCCTCGTGCATTTGTCATAGAATATATACAGGCCCATGTGTATTTTTTTATTTTTCCTTAGTACTCAGGGACAACAGAACTAGAGCTGCACTGAGTGAGACTTTATAGTAAGAAGGTCTACATCTTGAGAGCTGATGAGAATTTTAATTGTCACTGAATTCAATAGGAGACTGAGGATATCAACACCTCTCCACAGTGTCACTGCAAGTATTCAATAAATAGGAACTCTCCAGTAATGAAAAACATCCCCAGAACATCCAAGGTTTAGAACAGGATTTGTCCATGGATTTTTTTGGGGGCGGGGGGGGCGGGGGGGGGGAATACTGTAGGTC
>NW_017729032.1:251220414-251222756 GCF_001723915.1 Gavialis gangeticus
AAGAAGGGCAAGGGGGGGGCGGGGGGGGGGAATACTGTAGGTCAGTTCCTCTGGGCCATATCCTTACATAAACTTAGAGTTCCACTAGATTTCCCCCCAGTAATGACATGAACTCAGGGAATGATGCATCAGAGAAAACGATTTGTGCTCTTTACACCATTGTATTCATATTATCAATATAATCAATTCATACCTGAAATATAAATATGATGTGTACCAGTATACTAACAAAGTGATTCAGTTGAACTGAGTTTCTAGTTTTGGATCAAACAATTTTCCATCACTAAATAACATTCAAATGAGCTTTTATTTTAGTAGTACAAGATCTCTGTTAATAATAAAATAATAATAAAATAGGATAAAACTCCCTAAACAATATATCCATTTCTCATCAGCCATACAATTATCATCACCTAATGAACAAAGTGTACAAGTCCACAGTTCTAGCAGTAGTTATATTTGATGCCTAAGCTACTTTAATTACTACCTGTGTAATTGTGTAACTCATGTAAATTACTAGAGACAGGTTGATTTAAACATAGTGTTAAACTTTAAAAGGAGTGACAGTACTAATAAAGCAAAATAATCAGAATAGATCTATTTGACAGAGCCAGTAATTATAAACTTGAATACCAATTAGCTCTGAGTAGGTAGGTTTATTCTAGCTCTCTCATTTGACTTTACAGTAATTATGCATTTTCCAAAATATTCTAAATACCCATAGAAGTAAAGCAATAGTTCATTATGTAAAAACAACATGTGTGTGTAGCACCTGCCCTTTCACAATTTCTATTTGTAGTCTTGATAAAAATACACATGCTGATAAATCCATCTGCTCAAGACAGACAAATCATTACCCCTTTGTTGCATTTAAGTAATGAAGTCTATCAGCAAGAGAGTCCTGCAGGTGGGGGGAATTGATCCAAATAGAACAGTGTGAAACCATGATGACAATCTGCTAAAAATGGGTATTGAAGATATATAGTAATGTATCTGATTCTTCTCTCACAGCAGCTTTATATCACTATAATACTGTTGGCTTTAATAGAGTTACTTCTGTTTCTCAGTACTATAAGTGAAACAAGAATTAGATGATTTTTTTCTCTATTAGAACCAAACTTGCCACTATTAGATCTTCTCTTTATCTCTTACAGAATTTTTAGGAGACTAATTGAAACTGGAAATTGATTTTTTTATTAGCTATAACATGCAAATAAGAGTCTAAACATTCCATATTTGAGTATTAAGAGAGGGACTACAGATTGACATAACTGAAAAGGTGAATAAGTTAAGTCAACTGGCATTCCTGACAGTTATGATATTAGAACATTTAAAAATGGGCTGGAGAAAAAACTAAATTTATAGCAACCCAGGCTAACCCAGGATATGGACTACAGCAAGGGTAGCCAAACTACAAAATGAGTGCAACAAATACCATGGGCAACCTGTGTATGTGTCATGTGGCAGATAGGCAAGGGAGCGGGGAGCATATTGGTAGACAGGAGAAGGAGCAGAAAGCCAAGTAGCAGATCAGGCAGGGAGCACAGAAAAGGAAGAAGAAAGCAGATCAGACAGGGAGCACAGGGCTGGGAGCAGAAAACAGAGCAGCAGATCTGGCAGGAGAAAGGGATAGGAGTAACACTTGGAGAAGGTGGGGGCTAATTTGTGGCATGCTTGAAAAAAAGTTTGTCCCCCACTGGACTAGAGGACCTAAAGTAAATGGCAAGGGGCGTTTTTGAAGAACAAGTTCACTCTCTTGTGTTTACAGGTACTTGTTAACAGGAGGATCTCCAACTACTAATAGTAGGTCTTATTTCATCTCACATAACCGTGCGTTTTGATAGGGAACAAATAATTAAATAAATCATATTTAAAATGTGTGCTGAGTTTCCTAATCCTTGAGTAGAATATCAGTAGAATATCATCTGTATTATTTTTTGAGGAACAGAGAAATATTAAATTAAACCTATAAAAACGTGTGAGCAGACTACTGCCCTAATTATAGGAATTCCTGTTTCAATACAGCTGTGAAGTATGCACTAGAAGAGATCTGAGACAGGGTTCCTATTCAATATTTTACCTTTGCTGTCAAATTTACATTTATATAAGGCAGCCTCCTAGACCAGAAAACTGTATTGACTGTAAAAAACTTGGGGACAGGGGAGGGGGAAAAGTGGGGGCAATGAAAAGGACCTTGTGGTATCTCCCAGACATCTGGGCTAGGGACAAACATTCAAAAATCCTGAACTGATTCAATCTTTGCAGATTATCCTAACCTGGCTAGGCTGAATAGAGGCGGGGGGGGGGATGGCCAGGCCCTGGCAGGACGCTCTGATGTCCCC
>NW_017729032.1:251222833-251228843 GCF_001723915.1 Gavialis gangeticus
GTCCCCACCCCGCTACAGCAGGGAATGTTTATCACCCTAACACAGTGTTTATCAACCCATTAAGAAAACAAAGCCTCTCTCCATTAGTTCAAGCTCTTCTTAAATAGCTTTTCCAAGGATGGACATTACCAGCTACCTGTTAATTAGCTCCCAAAAGCCTGTCTGCCTTTGTCATCTCCCACAGCATGGACCTTAGCCAGCATGTGGTCTTCTAGCTAATGCTGAGAGGTGTCTGTGTAAAAGAGGGGTGGGGGAGTGGGAAGCAGGGATGAATTATCCCAGGAGGAAGCCAGGCAGATGCCTGTAGTCCCTGCAGGAGCTCCAGGGAGGGAGCAGAGGGGAGGGGCCAGCTTTGCTTTAGAGCAGAGAGCCCTGCCCAGCCCAGAGAGCATGTTGGGGTGCTGGAGGTATCTGGTTTATCTTAAACCAGCAAGGGGTCTGGGACAGACATTGCATAAACCAGTTTGACCCAAATCAGTTAAGTCTGATACTACATTCAGCCAGGTTTATCTCAAATGAGTTTCAGCCATTTTCAAACTGGTTTATGTGCACTGAATATCTGTTCCATTACAGGTTTAAACTAGTTTCTGATCACTTAAACTGATTTATGTGTAACTTCTGTCCCTAGCCGAGGATAGTTTCACAGTTTATGTAGGTGTGTTACACACACACATTCTAAAATTTTAATGTACAAGATAGACAGGTGTGTAATGACAGAGACATTTCCATATTATATTTCTATTTAGTTGTGTACTAGAAGTAACCAGATATTTGAGAGGAAGATGCAAAAAGCCCTTAAGTTCATAGCTATGGAATGAGCACCTACTCAATAACAATTTTCCTAACCGCTGTGGTCAGAAGATGGCTTTTGGCTTTGAGGTGTGACCATCTACATCCCTTGGAAACATGTTAAAAATGGTCCTATTTCAAGTAATTGTGAATGTTCTCTTTGTCTATGTACTTTCAGTCCTTTGTTGAGTGAGGTCTTGGTCTCAGCGACTTCTTTGGCAATGATTTTCAGAAGGTAATTCTATATCATGTTAACATTTTAATCTAATTCCATTTATTTTTTCTGCCTTTGTTTTTCTTGACAATAAGATGTTTAGGGCAGCTGTGTGGGCATGAGAGATTCTCTCATGCTTTGACATCCCAGGTTTGGAAAGGAGCCTGTTAGAAAATATAACAAATGAGCAACTGAGACTGGCATATTTGGCACAAAGGAGGTACGAAGTTTGGCAGCTCTGTAGCACACGAAAGATGACAGGTATGGTATGAGATAGGCCAAAAAAGGCTTTAAGTGTGAAGAGGTTTGTTACAGCAGGGAAGGAGAGGAGTTAGCAAATGGGAGATAAAAATGCAGTGTGTGCGTGGGTGGGGCTTCTGTCAGAGTGATGAGCTAAGAAAATGATCATGGTTAATGACTGGAATTTTTATCAGAACCAGGATCCCTCAGCCTAAGGGACAAACAGCATAATTCCCATCCACTAGTAGATGAAAATCAAAAGTTCAAGTCTGAGTTTATAAAGGTTCATTCTAGTAACCTAGGTGTTGTTTAGTGATTGGGCTGAAAAATGGGGATGGTCACAACAAAAGCTCTACAGGAGACTTTGGCAGGTTTAGACTTTTGAACTGTACTATGCAGACTCACGATCACTTAACCAGCATGCTGTCCTTGATTTCTGACCTAGATTCTACTTGATGCTGGCATCAGTTAGCTGTAGCAGAGATTCAATTCCTGAGCTAGTCCTTCCTTTCTCTCTGTTTTGTAAACTGCATTTCAGCTTTATTTCCCCAAAGCTTCCCATTTCATATAACTAGATATTACTATAGCTGGAGAGAATATCAAATAGGGGGATGAGGAATGTTTCAAGGAGATGGAAACTTAGTGCCCTCTAGGTACTTTGAGATGAAGAGTGGCACATATCCAGCACGTAAGTTGGGGAGGGGAAAGTGGGGAAGGGCAATGATGGATGAACCACTTCACCTACATTCCTCTAACCCAACTACAGGATCTGGGAGGATAAAGTCAGTCAGCTGGGCAATTTATTTAAGCCATTTTTCAGGAAGGGAAAATATTTAAAGTAAAATCTATTATTTAAGACAGAAAAGGAATGAAATACACATTAGTGAAAGATAGAGAATATGAACATCACGTGCACGTATTCATTAACGTTCTTTAAATAGTCCTAGCAGGGGTCCTGCAAAACGTTGCATAGTCTGTGTTTCAGAACGCAGTTTTATTTTAGTTAACCATCTTCATTACACTTGCTTTGAGATGAGAATAAGAACTCACAGTATCTTTCTTTTTTTCTAAAGGTTGGTACACTGAACATGAGAAATGTCCTTTAGTAGATGCAACTACACACAATAATAAATGGAGCTACACACAAGTGCTGGCATATAAGTACACTTTACACTCAACTCAGTAGTGAATAAAATGTCTGTTCAGTATGTCAAAGCAAGAAACAGTTGGGACACATTGGCTCACATAAGAAAAAATGAGATGTGCCCTGACAAAATCTGCTCCTGCTGACAATCATGCTGACTTCCCTTCTGTTGGTTTAAGAATGGTTCTAACCACAGCCCTGCTATTTTCTTCCATCATTCACACTCAGCAGTGATGGGTCAGTGGGCATCTTCCTGGAGTTCTTATAGAAAAAAGTCATTTTCAGCCATATCTACTGAAATGGCTGCTCAAAGATGTTATGAAAATATGAAGAGGGAGAGGGTTGTATGCTGCAGAGGAAAGGATGTCCATGGAGGGAAGGAATGGTGGGGAGAATCTGGGATTTGGGTTGCTACAGGGACTCTTTGGAGAGTCACAAGAGGGGAAGACACAGGCCCTCTCAGGCAGATGGGACTGGAGAGTGGTAGTAGGAGTCCAGATTCCTGAATCATGGTAGTGTCCTAGGGAAGGACAGGAGCAGGGGGGTCCAATGTAGGGAAACAAGGGATGCAATGAAGGGGAAAGAAAGATAAAAGAAGGGGAGTCAAGAAAGATGTGGACACATTAGGGAAGAGTGGAGAGGGGACTGAAAAGTAGATAAAAACTCCCTAGCAGACAGAGATAAGATGGATGCAATGTTATAGTTCTCAAGCTGTTTTCTTCTGGGTGTTAAACTGCATATGCTATCACCAAAGCTGGCCTTAGGGAAAATTATGCCCAGGGCAAACTTGTATTTTGGTGCGCCCCACTGCCCAAGACACTCCTCCTCCCCCTCCCCCCCTCCAAGTCAGTAGTACTGCTGCAGGCAGAGATAGGCGAGTAAGAAGAGCATGGGGGGGGAAGAGGTAGGGGGAGCACAGCTGCCTGGGAAGGTGGTCTCATCCCTGGCTTAACCCTGTCCCTGGCCACCATGCTGTAGCCATCTGAGCAGCAGCTGGGGTGGGGGGCAGCACTATCTGCCAGGATGGGGTGAGGCACAGGTAAAGCATTGTTCTGTGTGTGGGGGACTCCCCCCTGACGCCCCCCCTGGCAACCCCTTGCCCACAGTTTCTTAAGGCCAGATCTAATTAATTATCACAGTGGGTCTCTGTCTTTGCTACAAAATAGATCTCAGAAATGTACATTTGTGATAAAGGGGAACAAGCTTCCCTGCTTTCCTTTATTTACCTGTTCTGAGGTCCAAGAGATCCCAGCATAAAGATGTGCTGGCTTTTTATGAAGGATATCATGCTGTGCTGGTTCAGGCCTCACTTTAGCACACAGTGGGTGCATCTGCACATGTGCTTTACTGTAGCTGACTAATTAGCTCTTCAGTAAAGTATCACCTTCTACATGTATTAGGGCACAGTAAATTCATTAACTCTGCTATAAGAGAGTACTGTTGGGGACAGTACTATCTTATATCAGAGATTATTAACTGTGGTGAAGTACATGTGTAAGCACTGATCTGGGTGTTAATTGTGCTCAGTCAGCCCAGGCAGCTGGGGGCCAGACCCCTGCCTGTTGCCTAGCCACACGGCTCTGCACATACAGCACTCTTGTGCCCCAGCCAGCCTCTCCACCTTGCTCAAAGTGCTGCTGTCACAGGCACATGTGTAGACACAGTGCCTGGGAGCAGTTAACTCCAGTGCAAACAGCCTTGGAGTTATCCTTTCCCATTAATTTCACATGTAGATATACCCACTGTGATGTAATGGGTTTAGAATCAGCAACCCCTTCTCTCTCTAATTTGAGTTCTGTGTTGCTCCTCATTGGCTCTGCTTATTTGAGCGCTGGCAAATCTGTGAAGTCAGGAGCCTGAGTAGCTGTCATGAAACTTCCACAATTATAGTCCTTTTCTTGTTAGTAGCTTATTACAATATGACTCGCTGTGGCAAGACGGGGCCTGGGGTGCCATTACCTCCCCCTAGCACCCCCTACCGACTGTGCCAGATCGGGTCTAATGCACCCTCGATATCTCACCTGCCACGTCTTTGCTGTTAATATTGAAGGGAGGCTGCCTTGCTAACCCTCCTTGACACGGTGCCTTAAGATGTCTTCTGGCTCTGCCTCGTTGCTCAGTGCCCCTGCCTTATGGGCTTCCAATCTATATACCCTCCCTGGGGCTTGTCTCCATGCTCCTGCCCACACTGGGGCCTGTCCCTATGTGCTCGCCCTCTCCCTGGCTTAATGCACTCCTCTCGCCCTCCCTGGGGCTTAACACAATGTGCGCCCGCCCGCACTGGGGCCTCGCCTCCCACGCTCGCGCCGCCCGCACTGGGGCCTCGCCTCCCACGCTCAATAGGGCTCAAGCAGCCTCAGCCTTACTTGGCCTTCAGGACCCCTTTCTGAGTCCTATGCCCCACTGGGGCTTCCCACAATTGGGGCTCAGGCAGCCTCGGCCTTACCTAGCCCCCAGACCCCCTGTCCAGGTCCAACGCCCCACTGGGGCTTCTCCCAATCGGGGCTCAGGCAACCTCAGCCTTACCTGGCCTCCCCCAGACCCCTTGCTGGGTCCTGTGCCCCACTGGGGCTTCCTGCCTGTGCCCACACTGGGCTCCTCCCGATTCTGCCCACACTGGGGCTGGGGTCAGGACACCCCAAAATGCAGCACCCTCTCTAGCACCAGGAACCCCCCCTACTGAGGAGCTCCCACGAGGTCTCCTCCAACCCCTACAGCCTCATCCAGTCCTCCGGTGTAATATCAAACAAAACCATCAGCTGTTCGGCCCCAACTCAAACTCAGGCCTCCTGGCCAAACATAAACCCTAAACCATCATGCTCTTTATCTTCCCCAAATCCCTACCAGGGGATTCTCTGCCTGGTATCCTCACTCATAATGTGCTCAGGCCTCTCATCTCTGCCTGCTCCCAGCAGAGCTCCATCTTCCACAACTGCCAGAGGGGAACTGACTCTGGTCTCAGCCTCACTGTTTAAATAGGCCAGGCCCTGCCCCCTTCCAGTCAGCTGACCAGACTGGTTGCCCCAGCAACCTGCACCTGTGCTGCCCTGGTGACTGGCAGCTGAGCCCATTTTACTGTCTACCAGTAGCAGGCACCTTAGTGCCCTGCTACACTTGCCACTGTCAAACTTTTCTAACAAATGATTTTGGGCACATGCCAAGTTGGTGCCTACTTTATTTTTGTCGTATTCAGGATTTGTTTTGAAATTATTTTACATTTTCTAAAGGTACAGGAAATTGCAAGTGGTGTTTCTAAATGATATGGGGGAGGACTCATTGTGCCTGATATTTTTAGTTTGGATGTATTTATTTCCCCCTCCCCAGTTTCATTCCACCTCCCTACTTTTCCTGGCTGGTTACAGGCCTGTGCAGAATACAAAATACAGAACTTTTAGTCAAGGGATATGGAATAAAACATACTTCTTGTTTAATATGAAAATACAGTTGATTAAAGTGTTCAGCCTATGTTGGATTCAAGCAAGCTTCACCTCTGGCATTATACATATTAATTGATATAAATTGGCTTCTTGTAGCTTTCCAGTGAATACTTAAAGAACAGAATTAAAATGAGAATGTGTGAATGAAAAGATTACTTGGTAATGATATTAAAAAAAAAAAAAAAA
>NW_017729032.1:251229068-251233836 GCF_001723915.1 Gavialis gangeticus
TATTTGCATAACAGATGTTGTTGTCACACACCTTATTGTTTTACAGGAGAAGTGTTGAAATATTCACTACCAAATGTATCCTGATGCAAAACTCCTTTGTGTCAAACTGTAACTAAGACTTAATTTGCTAGGGTTAAGAGAGAGGGTTTAATGAATATTTTTTGCCCACAGCTTATTCTTTCAATTACTATTTAATTTCAGTTTCTTAAAAGTGAACCATACAGAAATTGAGGATTATGTGCTCATCCCCACAAGGTTCAGAGGTCCCTTCATTTCTTTTGCAGTCATTAGGATGTGAGGGTGGCCAAAAATTTGCAGAGTTCTAAACTGTTCATTTCTTGTTTACAGGACCTTGCATGCATGATTTCTGATATGCAAAGGATTGCACTGAGAAAAAAAATACACTACTGTTAAAACTTATATTTTGAGGTATAGCATGTAATTTGACAAAGTAAGTTCAGCTCTAAACAAGGAAAACAAAAGAAACAAGAGTCACAGGATATATAAGCTAAAGTCAAATTTAAACCAATACAATTTCTAGAGGTTCATTTGACCAGAGCATGCAAAGTTGTTTTGGTGGGGGGGTTTTGTTCCCTACACTTGTTGCTTTGGTTGGTGGATGAGGGGACAAGAATTAAAAATGAACAACTACAGGATAAGACAGCTGCTGGTTGGATTACAGTAGCCACATGGTTGGCATTTCATTGATATTGACTGGTTCATGGCAGCTACAATCAGTGGGTATGTCAACACATGCTATTAATACACAGTAAAGTTACTGTGAATTAAAAAAGGAGTAATAAATTGCTCCCAGGAAAAGGGTCTACATGCGTTTCAGCTTGGGAGCAAATGTGTTTCCAACCAGAGTAGGTGAGACCAGGGATGTTCCTGCCCCCCGCTCTGCTCTGCCCCACTACAGCACACCCAGGGCTGGCAAGGGAGAAGTAGACTACTGAATCCCAGCCATGTGGGGATCAGGAAGGTCCCACCTGGCAATGCTTCTCCTGGCCATGTGGGGATCGGGACTCTCCTGATTCCCATTTTGGTGCCAGACAGCATCCTGGCCAGGCAGGAATGCTTTTTCTGGCTATGTGCTTGGCAAGGTTTTGCAACAGTGGACTGGATTGATGTGGTTCAGGTTTGAGGCAGGCTGGTGCTTCCAGCCAAGCCACTGGTGCTGCCACCACTGCCATTTCTTCTTGCCACCAGACCACAGTGTAGTGTAGACCTGGCTCCCCCAATACTACCAAATGAAATTCAATGGCTCCAGGAGTCTAATCCAGTACCCAGGAGATATGTTGCTGACCCCTTCTTTAGAAAATTGGAGAGCAGCAGGACAGTCATAAATCCAAACTAAAGGACCAGAACAGTGGAAACTTGGAAGCAAACATAAATTGAATGTATTGACATATTCAACTGGGTCATCTTACCATGAGATATATATGCAAGTGTTTGGTAACCTTATATTCACTTTATGCACGTTGGTAGGCTCCCTACTGTAACAATTTATTTTCCAATAGTGATAGTAAAAATGTAACCCCTTCTGGGTTGAAGCTCTCTCTCAGGGTCCTTGCAGACAGGATTAGAATATTTAGGGTCTCAGGCCCGTATACTGATCCGACCTTTCTGGGTGGACTTCTATGCCCAAGTGGAATTTTTCTGACATCTGTAGTCCTCCACAACAGTATAGGGATTGTAACAGGGATCACTAGCCCCTGTTACCGTGAGGACTGTCCACCCCTATGAGGGGTCATCAATAGGTCAGACCACAGAGCTGCTTATCCCAGGGAGAGTCATTCACAGTTTAAGGGCTGAGATCAAAACCCACAGCTGTGAACATCCACAGTTGTACTCAATGCCCAAAGACTGTATAAGATAAAAGGGAAATAGAAGAAAGGCCAAGCCTCCGGTGGGGGATCAGGGATGACGGAACTTCCGGATGCCAGTGATCAAGGAGGCTGTGCAAGCAAGAAGCCGAAGTATCCCGAGACTGGAGACTGTTGACAGGAAGGTAAATGAGGAATTGAAGGTACTTACCGGAGCAGGAGATTGGCCAGTGATTGGCAGCAGCAGTGGGCTCTGTGGAGGCAGCGTCTGCTGGGGAGGGAGCAGATTCCAGGTTCCAACAGGCTCGGTGGGAGCAGTGGGGTCAGTACGGGGATTCAAGTCAGTGTCTCAGCTGACTCAGCAAAAGCCACGCCACTGGTACGGGGAGGGAGTGATTTTCCACATCCTGGCAGGCTTGACCAGTGCAGCTTGGCCAGTACAGAGATCTGGGACAGCATCCCAACCAGTTCAGCAGGGGCAACACTGCTGGGGTAGAGGGATGGAGGGAGAGAGAGAGAGAGATGAGCTCTCAACCCCAGCAATCTGACAGAGGCTGCACAGCTGGTCCCACAAGCAGGGACAGGCTCCCCAGAGAGAACTGAAGATGCCGTGGCAGGAGCTATGGCTGCAAGGTGGTAACAAGGAGCCAGACCTGCAAAAAGGGGATAAGAAGTCCCTGTAGAGAAGGCAAGGATAAGAAGCCCTTGGGGAAAAGGGAGAAATCATCCCTACAGAGATGATACTTGGGGACTGGGAAAAAAGTCAAGAGGGAAAGGTGGAGAGGTATGGTGGCAGGTGCAATTTTGTCACTTTATATTTTCTCTGACTGAGAAGACTGTATAACTTCTTGTGTTTGCACCCAGTAAAATGATTTTGTGTTCTTAAAAGGGCAACTCACCTGAGTCTTCTTTTCTTCCCTCTTCCCATCAAAGGCATGGCAGGACAGTCAGGCCAGGAGAGTCCCTAGCTTAGACACTAAACCCGGTAACAGGGATATATCTGGAAAGCCAGACCACAAGTTTAGAGACTAATACATTCCTTGCTAGTTTGCTCAGGAGCAGTAACCTGTCCTGTAGGGTTTCCTAGAAGGAAATGTTTACCCTTCAATGTATATTATTTAAACCTCCATTTAAAAAATTATTTATAAAGCTTTTTCTAAACTATTTTTTTAAAAAGCTTACAACTGAAAAAATAATGGCATGCCATATTAAAAGGAAATGTAGATCAAATTAGTATTTCCTTCTTAAGGAGGTGGTTTTCTGTCAAGAATAATTCCTAAATAGAGGAGAAAATGTTCCATTTCCAACAGGCTGCTGTTTGTTGATGCAAAAGTGAGCTCTTGGCCTCACCAGTCTTGTTCTGCTGTTGATATGTCCCCATCATCATTAACAAAACTGGTGTTTATTAGAAAGCCCAAGAAGTGCATGGTTATAAGAAATGGGCTAAGTTATACAAGGTAAGGACTTTTTCTTAAGTAGATGGATTAGAAAAAAAAAAGCTAGGTATAGAAAGCATTGAAATTTGAATTATAGCCAAAGAAACCTGAGGGGAAATGGAGCAGAGCTGGTTGGAAAGCCAGTTCATTTCTTAAATGATTTTTTTTTTTTTTTAATTCTGCTTCAGGAATCAATTTTCACTTAGATTTCAGAACCCTATTTTTCTGACCTGCAATATAATGAATGATATTTAGGATTTTTTAAGGCTTTTTCTCCATTTCTTTCCTTCCTGAATGCTTTTATTTGTTCCACTTTCAACCTTAAGAAGTTTTAGAAGCCAAATTGGAAAAAAAAAACAGAAAAAGTCATGGGATATTATTGGCTTATTAATGTTGAATATGTGTTTTATTGTACTGACAGTCTAAAAGGAAAGAAAAAAGAGGGAGGGAACTTCAAAAGTAGTTTTTTTTTTTTGAAAGACAAACTGAGAACTTTAGTTTAAACTAAACTAAATAAAAGCATGGTTTTTTCATAGAAATTTTCCATGTTTTAATATCTAGTAATAATCCTCATTGTTCATTGGGAAACATTTTAGTGAGAAAATTTGGATCATCTCTAGTTCAGAGGTTTCAGTCAGAGTTCCACAGTCATCCTTTGTAAGCACAAGCCTGAGTTATGTGTCCAGGAAAAACCCTTGGCCAGCAGAACTCCTGGTTCTACCCTCCTCAGAAGCATCTGATAGTCTTAGCCGGAAAGCAAAACATACAAACAAAAAACAATAAGCAATGGCCCATATCAGTTCACTTTGCATGGTCTCACTGATATAGACATTCCATGATTCTGAAGTGATCTCCAAGGATCCTGGTTTTCTGATTCCGCCCCCCCCCCCAATTTTCAGGTTAAGAAAGTAACCCCAAAATCCACATTTTTCCATTTACACATACACTTGTGGTGCCTTACTTTGATCATGGAAAAATGTAGATTTTAGGTTACTTTTTTAGGCCCAAAACTGGGGATTTGTTTAAATCAGAGAAATCCAAGATCCTTAGTGATCTCTATCCATTTTTTTCAGGTAGAACTTTTCCTACCTTCTCAGTATATTCCCCTACATAAAGCAGTTAGCCCCCTCCTCTAAAAGTAGGCTGCAGTTTGTGCACTCACAATTGAGTGATTATTTTCCTCTAATGAGTCCTTTGTCTTTGTCATGTCAGATCATTGCCCAGTCACACAGCCAGAGGGTTAGGAAGAGTGCAGAGTCAGAAGGCATGCTAGGTTGGGTAACCAGAGAAATCAATCCAGGAGTTGGTTGAGGAAGAGGCTGGGATAGGAAGCAAAAGGGCCAGGTAGAGCACAGAGCCTAGGAGTGAACCAGGTTGTGAAGTTGAGGGATCAGGCAGAGAGCCAACAGAGGCATGAGACAAGAGAAACAATGAAACAACCTGTTGCCCAGACACTTCCTCTTCTAGGGCAAAGATTTACATGGGAAAAGGTGAGGAGGGTCAGCT
>NW_017729032.1:251238836-251239071 GCF_001723915.1 Gavialis gangeticus
CTTCTAGGGCAAAGATTTACATGGGAAAAGGTGAGGAGGGTCAGCTGACCCAAACCAGCCATTCCTATAGTAGGGAGTGGGCAGGTGGCCATGCCCAGGGGGAGGTCTGTTGAAGAGCTGGTAGACTGGGATCAGTGGTTGACTGAGGGAGCCTGAGGCCCCAGGTTCAAGGCAACAGTTAGCATTAGGGGCTATAGACTTTATAGATAGGATAGAGAAGGAAGGAAAGGTGGGG
>NW_017729032.1:251241681-251248010 GCF_001723915.1 Gavialis gangeticus
CCCCCTGGCATAACAAGGAATAACGGCCACAAGTTGCTGGAGAGTAGGTTTAGATTAGACATCTGTAAGAACTACTTCACAGTCAGGGTGGCTAGGATCTGGAACCAGCTTCCAGGGGAAGTGATGCTGGCTCCTACCCTGGGGGGTCTTTAAGAAGAGGCTTGATGCCTACCTGGCTGGAGTCATTTGAGCCCAGTTTTTCTGCTGCCCAGGCAGGGGGTCGGATTTGAAGATCAACAAGGTCCCTTCCGACCCTACTTCTATGATTCTATGTATGATATGTCTTTGTATTTTCGTTTGGTGGACTTACGTAGGAGGAAAACCTAGGGCATAAAACAGCATACAAATAGCCTTCCTCCCTAAAATATCTCTGCTAAATGGCTCCTAAATTACAGAGGGCTAATTCCAGAGAAGAAATAATTTCTTTGGTCAATGAGAGGGTTGTTTCATTACAATAATCTTGTTTGCAACCCCCATTTTCTATTTTTTTTTTAGTTTTATATCATAAAAAGGAACTTTTTCTGTAGTACAGCAATATGGTAATTGCTGTGAAACTGTTTCAAAAGTATCCCTTTCATCTCACAACCATTTCTCAAACAGTTATGAACCACTGTCTCCTCTGGTACAAGAATGCATGTTACTAAGATAAATAGTTTGCTTCAGTCAGTGTGTGGGTAATTGTAATGGCATGTAGGTGGTCATGCCAACACTGCTCCTATGATAACACCTAAGCATCCCAAGTACTTAATATCAATAGTGCATATTTCGACTGCCATTGTTCTTTATCAAATTAATACACATCCTTTTTTGTATTCCAAGACACAACATTTTTCTAGTTACTATCAGGAAATTTAGCTTGAGTATCTGCTCCTCCTGACAGAAAAGGCTAGTAGGAATACTTTTCTTAGTTTGTCATGCAGTATTTAATAATTTTTCCCTTGAATTTAGAGTTTCTTGAAATGGGCTGAAATCTAAAAATATTTCTGGCAGAAGCAGTTATACCAGACATCTTAATTATTATGTTTCCAAGGAAATGACAGCCTGTGTAAGGCAAGCTGACATGTCTCCCTGCAGCTATCTACTTTTTATATTGGAACTTTAGGCTATTATAAATTACCTAGGAGTGAGACTGGCATGAACACAATACATCAGATTTAAACCAGTTACCACATAATGTTGTAAGATAGTTAACTCTTTCTCTCTCTCTTTCTTCTCACTGTAAAATTGTCATCATCAGTTGTTCCACAATAGGTGCGAGACATTTCTTAAACCACACCCACTATATGCCAGTATATGAATTTGATCATTTGGAATGATAAATGCACAATTTCTCAGTATGTTGGGGATCTGTTATACGGCCCTTTCTGTTCTTGATAACCACTGTTTGATTTGAGGCACTGTTTTCCTCTTGAAGTATACAATCTTTACACCTGCTGCCTTCTGGTTAGAGGGGAGAGGAGAGGAGGTCAGTGATTGTTGAGTTATGAAGCTAACATAAGCAGAACTGTGTAATGAGCAAAGTTGAGCAAGTATGTTAAGATAGATTCCTATCATGTGATATTCTATATTGTATTGCTGTGCTTCTAAAATTTGACTGGATTCCTCAGTGTTTTCTACAGGAAAAGAAACTGTGAATAAAGAGGGATAAAAAGAGAGAGTAATTTCAAGTTTGGAGACTATTTTGTTTCCCATAAATTACATTAATTGGTATTGGTATGTTTTTTCTTTATAGATATCTTTACCTAGAAAAGTAAAAAGCAAAATAAATGATGCAAATATAAGTTAACAAAGATAACAAATAAACATTTTGGGGCATATGATAGATTAATAGACTGTAAGGGGCTGGAAGGGACCTCGCAAGCTCATTGGGTTCAGCCCCCCTGTCCTAGGCAGGAAAAACAACAGGGGTCAGGTGACCCCAGCAAGGTGACCTTCTAGTCTCTTCTTGAAGATTTCCAGGGTAGGTGATTGCATCATCTCTGGAGGGAGATTGTTCACAGTTTGTACACCCTAACCGTGAAGTTTTTCCTAAAGTTAAGCCTGAAATTTCTTTCACTTCCAATGTTTTTATGTTCTTATGATACAGTAGTTTGCAATACAAGAGCAACAAGTCTGAAAAAGACTTAAATGAAGTCACCTGGCTATTTACTTTATATGTTAAAGCAAAAGAAAACGGTCCTTCCTAAATGTCTTCCTTCCTCTGCCAGCATAATGGGTCTTTGGATCTGTCCCCATCCATTTCAGTGCGCTTTAGGTGAAAATCTGGGTAAACTCAAATTCCTGGGATCATCCCAAGAGTGGAAAGAAAAATAATAAAGCACACTTAAAATATTTTCTTTTAACAAGAATTCACACTTACACATCATAGATTTACAGAAAACAATGTTTGCTATATAAATAATTTTATTAATTACATTTTGAAATAAATGCCTAATGTTTTGGACTTTCATTTCACTGTTTATAAAATGCCATATCAGCATATTAGTTAAAACCAAATCAGCTATTTATCAGCATAAAGGGTGCCTCTACACAAGTGCAGAGACTGCTCCAACACACTGTAACCACAGTGCATTAGAGCAAACTCGATTAACTGAGTCTTCCGGAGTATCATAATTACTGCGTTCCAGCCAGCCTCTGCGTCTCATGTATCAGTGTCCCTGCACTTCAAAATGGTGGGGGTGGGGTGCTTTATCTAAAGCTCATTGACTAAGCTTTAGATAAAGTAACCCCACCACCATTTTGAAGTGTTGGGACTCTGATACACAAGATGCTCTGGGACCTTTAATTAGAGCAGTTTTGGGAGACACTTTAATTAAACTGTCCCTCCGCCCCCCAAACACATGTAGAGATGCCCTTATATTTTAGGCACTATCACAACACCCAAAAACCAAAGTTTTGCTCCACTGTGCTAACACTTGCCCCAATGAACAGTCTGAGGTTACCCTGGGATAACTCCTTACCCCAGCAAGCCTCAGCTCCACAGTTGCCATAAACAAAACTGCCAGCCCTAGGTAGCCTCCCCGCTGGGTTATGAAAGATGTCCTCCTGTCCAGAGAAAGGGCTAGCTTGGAATATCACTTGCCCACAGGAAGTGAAGGAAGAAAAAAAAAAAAAAAAAAAAAAAAATAACTCTTGTCAAAGGAAATCAGTAAGACGACAAAACAGCAAAAGATTTATTATATAAGAGAAAAGAAATAGACAAGCAAAACTGACCATAGGCTTGGAGACCCAAACTAATTTTCTCGGAAAAAAGTTTTAGGAGAGCTCAAGGGTATCCAGATGAGACCTGACAGTATTTTGCTAATTCAGTCTTTCTGCTGATTCTGTCAGCACTGGCATCTGGTGTCACAACTTCCAGAGCCTTGCATCTGAAAGACCTAAAAGATCTAAAAGTCATCCCTAGCTAGTGTAGAAGTAATTAGCTTACTTGACTAGAAAAACAGACAAAGACCAGATGTACTGATACTGCTCTGAGATAAGGAATCCGTATTCCTACATTCCTTGGGTTATCTTGATATATTGCCCTATACATAGATAGTTTGTTTAAGTAAAACTTTCTAAGTTTCTGTGTAATTTACTATTGTTTTGTTTCTCCAAGGTGTATTTTTTATGTCTTTCTCTGTCTTAAGTATAAATATGCTTGTAACCTTAGAGAGTCTGAGAAATCCTTTGAAACAGACAAGCGGGTGATTCCCCTTGCTGTATGGAATTCTCCCTGTGATCACAGTATAGCCCTAAATAAAGAAAAGCTGGCTCTGTCAGTTCTGAATCAACCACAACGCGAAGTTTGACTTCTTCCACACTGGACTGTAAAAAGCCTCCTAGAGATTGCCAGCATTGCCCGCCTGCCCCCAATATATGCACATGCATTATTCTGGTCACCCTACTGTACCTGGAATTCTCTTGGCTGTAAGGCCATTTCTTTCAGATGCCTTTCCTATAGAAGAGTTATTTTTTCCTATTAGAAGCAGACAATGCCTTGGCTGTGTGCTAAATACCTCACTTGATTATCTTCTACTTACATCACAAAAGTACAAAAGAACATTTATATCAAACACTATAATATATACGGATATGAAAATGACAAAACTGAAACAGGTTTCATACTAGCTACAGATAGAAACTAAACACCATAGGAGTAATTCTGATTTGGAATAATATCCATGCAGGCCAAAGGCAACTCAGTTCTGGGGTGAATACATGATGGGCAATATTGTAGACTGTTAACATGAAAAAAAAAACCCAAAAAACCACAATCTGCTATCAACCTCAAGCTTAAATGAACCAAAATCAGGTGAAAGGAAAAAATGCAATGGCAATACATATGCTTAAGACTTACTCAAGTAGAATTTTTAAACCACCATAAAAAAAAAAAAACAAACACACTGTCCTGGGACGTGAGGGATGCAAAGATACTCATCGGCAGCTCTGGAATCTCCACACGGAGACTGGGAAGCAAAATCCACACGGCTCATCAGCTGCCTGTTTATACAACTGCAGCCGGCTGGTGACGTCAGCAGGGAATGCCGGCTGGCATGAATAAAAATGGCGGCACATGCTGCGGGGCCGGCAGAGAGGGAGAGGAGGCTGCACCAGATGCCCCTGCAGCTAAGACAAGCAGGTGCACTGGGCCAGAAGGAGAGATACACCCAGGGCGGATGTGAGAGGGGAGAAGGAGGCAGCTCAGATGACGCTGCAGGTGTGGCTGCAAAAAAATGTCAGGATCGCCCCATAGGGACTGTGGAGGGAATCTCCGAAGAAACAAGTCCCGGGAGTGAGAGATTGCGTAGGATCTCAGAGAAAGGTGCAGCTGAGGAAAACATCGTCGCTGGAATGAGAGGTGCCTGGGAATAGGTAGGGACTGAGTGCCTAGGCGGAAGGCAGTCAGTACTCCAGTAAGGTGCAGGAGTGGCAGTTAAAGGGGCAGTATGCCCAAGTTTTGTATTAGAGTTTTCTTTTGGTTTCCTGTTGGATTTGTCTTCTCCCCGAGCTCCAGGGGACACCTGAGGGCAATAGACCCACACGGTAGGCCTAGACCATGTTAGGGAAGAACTCGCATAAGACCTGGTCAAAAGTCCAGAGGATAGAACAACGAACAACTCAACACCACTGTATAGGAGGCATGAGGCCGGAGTGCAGGGGTGGCGGAGCCCTGAGAGTGACCACCGGGAGGAACCTCAGGGCCAATGAGCGTGCACGATGAATGACCCTGGACACTGAAGTCATCAAGTCATGGCAGGCGAGGACAGGGTTAGGGAGTCGGGCAGAAACCACCAGCTCAGGCAAAGGTGTGAACACAGGAGGGGTGTAACACCAATCACCTGGGGAAGAGCGGCACTAGAACAACTAGTCGAGTCCCGGCAGCGACATACACATAGCTATCTCACTGCTTACAAATTCAGCACTCAAAAAAAATATCAAATACTTTTCCATTTTCAGTGAAAGGTGTATTTGCAGTTCATAGAGATGGCCAATTCTTGTGTTTATTGTATACAATGTACTTCAATTATAATAATTGTAATATAACTCACTGACCATCAAAAACTCACAACTAAGACATACATATATAAATGCTGATGCTACTCCAACAGTTACAAACCAGTGGCATGATTCAGTTTTCACTCAAATCCTGGGAATATTTTTTAATGACTCCCACCTCTGTCATATAGCCTAAAGGTGCTGCATTGTAATTTGCTTATTGGATGAACCCGAGTCTAGGTAGTAACCTTTTATGATAATTTTTAACACCTTTCAATCCCATAGAGTAACAGCTATAGGGCAAGATTTTGAGTGGCTCTAAAGCCAACAGATTAGCATAATACTAGGTATAAAAAGCACATGAGTCAGGTGACTAGCAGGAAGGAAGGGAACAGACCAGTCATTGCTGTTCAAAGCCCAGACTCCAGACTCCCAGTGCAAGTGAGGATCAGATTCTGATCAAGGTACCTTCCCCAGTAATCCCTCTGACAGTATCGATCGGGGATGCCTGCCGTCGCTGGAATCACTTGGTGCACACCTGGCATTGAGGGACTATCGATAAGTTGCCAACTGTCACGGAGTAGGGCGCAGGAGCGGCCGTGATCTCGCTAGCACCCCCTGCTGTGTCAAGTAGGTGATCCAGCACCCTCTATTCTCACCCGCCACGTCTTGTTGGTTTATAGTTTTACATAGGAGGCTGCCTTTAGTCCACCTAGACACGGTGTTATAACTATCCGGGCTCCTACTCTCTATGGGGTGACCTGGTGCACCCCAAGCCTTATGGGCTATGTGTGCCTCCTACCTCCCCTTTAGCACGCCCCCAAGCCTCGCAGATCTTCCGGATGTTATCA
>NW_017729032.1:251248329-251250973 GCF_001723915.1 Gavialis gangeticus
CCCCTTCTATTTGTTAGCCCTCTCGGGCTTACTAACAATACTCTTTCCAGTTGGGCTCAGGCGGCCTGAGCCTTACCTGGCCCCTGTGACCCTTCAGGGTCCCACCACTGCAGAGCCCTCTGGGACTCTGTCCAGTCCACACCCCAACTGCAGTTTCTATCAATCATATGTGCTCCCTCCTGGGGCTTCTTTCCAGTACACGCCCACACCTGGGGCGTCTCAATGGGGTTGACCCCCCCGTCGGGGCTTCACCCCAACAAGCAGCACCCCACTGGACCTGTCTCTGTGCTTTGGCAGCACCCCACTGGGTCTGCCTCCGTGCTTTCCACGGTCAGGGCTCAGGTGGCTGTAGCCGTGCCTGGCCCCCCGACCCACCGTTAGGGTCTTCTGCCCTACTTGGGCTCCTCCTGTTTTTGCCCATGCCAGGCGGGGGTCAACACCCCCCCAAAATACAGCGCCGCACCAGTGCCCACGAGCTGTGCCTCCCTGGCACCACTCACTGTGCCCTTAGAGGCACCAGGAACCCCCAGGTCACTGGGGAGCTCCCATGAGGCCTCCTTGCACCCCTACAGCCTCACCCAGTCCTCTGGTTCAACAATAACTAAACGGAACCATAAGCCAATTGGCTATAACAGAAAATAAGCCTCCTGGCTATAACGTATGATCTAGGCGCACCTGGCTCTCTTGCAAGGCCTCCCAGTCAAGGTTCCCTTCGCCCTGTACCATGTTGCAACAGCTCGGGCGAACAGGCCGCTCCACTCTGCTAAGCTAGGCTCGGCTCGGCTCGGCTCGGCTCGGCTCTGCTCTGCTCTGCTCTGCTCTGCTGCAGGGTTCCTGCTCCTCAGGCTGCCAGAAGGGAACTGCCAGCTAGGCTGTGGCCTGGCCTGCTTATAAAGGCGAGGCCCTGCCCCCTTTTTGGTCACCTGACCCATGCGGTTGCCCCAGCAACCGGCACCTGAGCTTCCCTTACTCCTTCTCAGGCACAGGGCACCTGAGTGACCCGGTGATACCAACCCATGTCTTTCTATCTGTTGTTTTGCACAGCCCAGTGTCTGATACCCTTGCAGTGCCCAGCTGGCCTGCGACAGAATTGATCCATCTATTTGTTGTTACTTTTTACCATTAGCACTTTAATACTGCATTATCTGCTTATTGCATTTATCTTTTTGTTAACTGTCATGTGTGTAACTTATAATAAATTTGCCTTTGCTTCACTCCCAACTTTGCCTCTTCAATCCCGAACCAAACAGCCCAGTGGCCGATACACTCACAGTACCCAGCTGGCCTGTGACAATGCACCCCTTTCTCATCGCTCCTGCCGGGGTCAAAAATATCTGCATCTTTAAAAAAGCAGGGTGGTGCACATGGCAGCAGCATGTGCTGCCCAAAACCAGAGCCTGGCCTGCCTGAGCCATGCTTTGGCTGCTTGCCAGGCTCCCAGCTGCATCAGAGCCATGGCTGCAGCTCTCCAGGGCCCCAGGACCCCAGGTAAGGCTGCTGGGGCCACCACAGTTGCTGGCCCCATCCTCCCCTACTCCCAGAGGCAGATTAAGGTGTACTGGGGTCCTGGGCAAACACAAAATTGGAGGCCGCCTCCGCCCATGGGGGAGTTGGGCTGCAGGGGGGAGGGGAGGGACCCCTTCCCTTCCTGGTGCTGGTGGGGGAAGCTGACTGGGGGCGTAGGGGCACATGCCCACCTCTTCTCCCTGATCCCTGTACCCCCACCCCTGCTATGCTCAAATATATACACACACACAGGCACGCACACAGACAGGTGCGTAATCTATTCTCATTCACTCTTCACATGGACACACAGACACAAGCACACTCTCCCTGCCATGAACACAAGCGCACACACAGACGCAGATGGGTGTGCACTCAACTCACTCTCTGCACATGAAGACACAAACATACTCTTTCTGCAATGAACACAGTCACATACACAAACACACACACACAGATGCAGATGCACACACACAGAAACTGATGCATACAGATGCACAGATATGCACAGACAAACAAAGACAGATGCACAGACACAGGTGCATGCACACAGAAACACTCACAGAGATGCATACGCAAGCATTCATGTGCACATGCACACACAGACAGAGACAGACGCGCACACGCGCACACACAGACAGATGCATACACACTTTCCCCCCACTGGACCCCCCCACTCTCTATCACTTTGAGGCATCCCCCTCTCCTTCCCCGCCACAACTCACCCGTAGCGCAGTCTCACTCCCCACCCAGCCCCAGTTCTACTTACTGGTGGGAGCTGCTGCCCAGCTGTGTCTGTGTGGCTTTGCACATCACTGGGTCTGGGCCAGATCAGGCCACAAGCACTGTGCCTCTGTGGGTGGGTGGGTGGCAGCACTGGGAGGGGTGGCTATGGGGGGCTATGATGAATTCTGGGGGGGCTATAACACCCCAAGGCTCACCCAGTACCACTGCCCACCTGCAAAGCCACAGCATGGGGTGCACTCTCAGCCTGAACCCTCCCATCCCCCCCAGGCACAGCACTGTGGCCACACTCCTGGCTGGCCTGGCCCCAGTTTGCCCCCCTCCTCCATCCCAATGGGGGAGGGGCCTAGGTCCCAGATGCAGGGAAAGAAATGAGAAAGCCAGGGTTTTAAACTTG
>NW_017729032.1:251255973-251271342 GCF_001723915.1 Gavialis gangeticus
CCCTCCTCCATCCCAATGGGGGAGGGGCCTAGGTCCCAGATGCAGGGAAAGAAATGAGAAAGCCAGGGTTTTAAACTTGGTGCTATTTTTGTGTCTCTGCTGGGAGACAAAAAAAAAAAAAAAACACATCAAGTTTAAAAGCCTGCTTTGACTTCCATGCTGAGGAGGATCACAGGGCCCTGAATCGTTAGGGGCCCGTGGGCTTCTGCCCAGCTGGCTCATACATTAATTTGCCAATGCTTACTCCACCCAGGATAACCTGGCAAGCTCCAGAGGGTGTGTAGCATGGGTGTTCCCCAGGGAAACAAACATGTGCGCTCATGTGAACATGACCTAAAGGCCCAGTCTTGCAAGTCACTTTACCAATGTATGTAGTCCTATTGAACTCACCAGACTATGAGTATAATTGAACATATCCTTTAGAGATCTGGGGCTCCATCTTATAGGCATTTAGGGACAGATTATTCCTGGCAGTAATATAAATTATGCAGGGGCAAATGGAAGAGAAACCCTGGGCGCCTCCTTGAAAGGTTGCGGACGCAAGATTAGCCACCACTGCAGCTGGCAGCCAGGACTGCCCTGGCCATGGAACTGACCTGTTACACCCCTAATTCCTGATTCTTATTCAGGCAAATAGCATGCCACAATCTGTAAGGAATATGCAACTCTTGTGTTGTGCAATGGGCAACAGGACTGTGCAGAATTTCAGTCCCTGAAGTATTCCAAAAGGGACAGGCAGGGCTACAAGGATCCATGAGTTATCAAATGAGAGCTGGCCAACTGCACCGTGGTTAAAAGCTGCTTCCCATGGAAGCTCAGAAAACCTGTGAATATTTTCTTGTCTGGGCAACCTTTTCTTTTTCCTTCCTAATAAATACTTCACACTTTTTGTCATGAAAGTGGTAAAATGAAATTATTAAAGTATGAACAGGGTGATACAGGTTCAAGTTTTCTACTAAGTCAAGAGTTCACACTTCTCTGGGAAGGGAGCCAAGCCAGGGATATGAAATACCTTATTATGCACTAAGAGTGTAAGATGAAATGTAAAAATGAGATTGTGTCTAACAACTTCTAGATACATTGGGTCCATCCCTCCCAAATATGCCCAAAACCTCACAAATTTCTAGATCAAGAATAATATCTTTTATTTTGAAGTTCTGTTATAAAGATGCATTTTCATGAAAGGAGAACTTCATTTATGTCACTTCTTATATTTGTTATTTCCTTTTTCATGCTGTCATATTTCACATTCCCCATCTTCAAGGTGGGAGTCTTCTCTGACTGTTTCCTAAGATGTCCAACTTAACACTTAAATCATGAAATTTACTACTGAGCCTCCAAATTTTTAAAAGTCACTGAAACTGCTCTCAAGAGGCATCAACTGAAAATAGGGTAGTTTCTTTAAAATACATTAAACATGGTAGGCAAAACTAAGTAAAGGCAGCTGAATCACACTCCTCTTCTTCTTAGCTCAAACACCCCAGTCTACCTCAGCTAGAATGAAAATGAAATTTCTGAGATCAACAACATTGATGAGTTTCTTTTCTAGACCTTGGTAAAGTTAAGGGCTCAAAATCTGGAAAAAAAAATGCAGATAATGGCAAATACCTTAGAAAGGTTTCTAGACACCTCTAGTTTTTAAGTTTTCGTATAAACATATAATGCTATATGTTTTGTAGGTCAACTCCAGGTTTTCTGAAATCCTCAGACTTCTTAGATTTCAGGACTTTAGACCTCCATTTTAGATAAAAGGGGAAGATCATCTACCAGTGAGATTACCAAATGATAAGCTATAGCTTAATTGCATATTTTATTAGATCTGTCTGCTGCCTTCAAGAGCACCGACTCAAGACTTTCATCAAGCCATCTACAGTTACTAGAGGAAACAAATGAATTTTTCCTTAAGTGGTACTATTTCATTTCATTCTAATGAGGCTTAATCCTGATAAAATGAAATTTAAGTTGGTGTGCAGAAAGAAGCAATTAGAGGGATTGATGGGGATCATACTTCTGGGCTGAGAGAGTTTCCCAACTGTGACCTCAGGTATGCAACTACAGATTTGACCCATGTCAAGGGTTTTAATGAAAAATACTTCCTCTAGAATATTTTTTGCTACCTGTCCTCTCTATTGTTATGGTGGAACACCAATCATATCCAGTTACACTGAAACAGATTTTGCATCAATATGATAATACTGATATGCTGTGATACACGGAGCAGGAGAAAGTTGACTTTACCAGTAGTAGGGAAACATGTCTGAATTGGACAATAGCCATCTCAAAGAATCATCATCTAATGGCTAGGGTACAAAATTTTGAGTTGGGAGACCCACATTCAATTCCCTGCTCTTCCACAGACTTTTTATGTAACCTTGGGCAAGAGACTTTCCCATTATATTTCATTTCCCCAGATAAATACAAGAGTACTTTTCTTATTTCAGAGGTATTTGTGAAGTGCTGAGATATTGCAGTATAATAGAGTATAGAGAGTATAAGGCATTACTTGAACTTTATGTTATGTCTGTACAGAATATAAAGGGGAAAAACCATCTTTCATCCCATCATATCACCCATGCATTTGTATTCAACACAGCAGTTCAAGTTCCCTGGTGGTATAGTGTTATTTGGTCTCTCTGTGTGTTAAGTGACAGTAAAATGGTATTTTGAAATTGGGGGGAGGACATTGTTATAAGGACTTCTCAAACACTATTACAGTGTTTGCCCTATGGAATGAAATCAGCTGCCAGGCTTCAAATGCAGTCTTCTCTGGTTCATTGTCAGCTAGGGATACTCGCTGAAACCCCGGAAGGGACCCTGGAACTGGCTGAAGGCTATGACAATATAGCAGTTCAATTCTATATGCAAACTACAAGTAAAAGGCAGCTGGGAGCTGGAAGAGCTCTGGTAGAGCCAACTGTAAGCACTTCACCCCAAGTCTCTTAAAAAAAATGTTTGTTAAACTTTTGCTTAGAAAAGTATCATTAGACCTCAACTGTTTCACTAGCTTCCACTGCTCATCAGATCTTCCATTGGCAGAGGTCAACAAGAACATTGAGAAAAAGCAACATTATACTACCTGGATTCTTTTTGAACATAGGCAGTTTGCTTTTGGTCTTTAGAATACTAGAGAGATGGGGGCCTCCAATCCACCCACTCTACCCTCCAGTGCTGCCTGGGCAAACCCCAGACTGAGGTCCCTCTGCTACTTCCCCCCCTCCAATTCTGAAGACAGCAACAGAGTTGAGACAGGGGGACATGGGGCTAGGGGAGAGTAGCTGCAGACACACAGCTGCTTCAAACTGGATCTCAATCCCCAAATCCCCTGAACCCAACAGCAAACATCTGTTGGGTCTGGGAGATTGCTCTAACTCATGGTGCTTCCTGTGAAGTGTGAATAGTTACAGTGGGGAGTGCACATCTGTCAGTACCCATTGAGTCCTCGATATATCAGCTAAGTTTTCAATTGCTGACCTTGAGAAGTTGTCTGTGTACATCTGACAGAGGCTATTAGAGGGCCAGACAACAGAAGCAAAGTCCTTTTTTCTTCTGAGAGATTGCAGACAGCTGTTAGAATAAATTAATCCTCACAGCTCAAAATGTAGTTGAGACTATTTAGGAGTATTAACAAGAGAGTAGGAGGTATAAAGTCTTCAGGGAGCTGATAATTGTCATATTTACTAGGGCTGTGAGAAGCTTCAGTCACCTATTCAGTTTGGTGGACATTTGACCAAGTTGGCAGCTGAATCTCCAAATCCAAATAGAATCAGGAGACCCTTTAATCTCTCCAAATTGAATAAGAACCCTCCAAATCAATTCGGACAGATTTGATGATTCGGACATAAACACAACTTGAATGTTTTTTCTACATACCTCAAGGTACCAGGCAGCTCATGAATGCTGAGATGCTGGGGTGGATGGATCGTCCAATGGGAGCATGGGGGGAGGGGGTGTACCCAGCACACTTGGCAGCAGACCTGGAAGTGGACCAGAAGCACTTCCAGTCCACTTCCGGGTCTGCCATGGAGCACACAGCCCCCACCCCTTCTTACCACACAGCTCAGTGACTGGTGTCTCCTGGGTCTGGGGGAGCATCCAGGGTCCTTCTGTGGCTGATTGCTGAGCTGGGAGGGGGGCACAGGGGGTCCCCTCATGCACGCAGCATGTGACCCAGAAGTGGACCAGAAGTAGCAGTGGGATGCTCCATCTGCCTCACCATCTCAGCATTGACAAGCCACACGTGGTACCTCGAGGTATGTAGAATAAAAAAGATTTAAAGCTGTGTCTATGGCTGAATTGCCGATTCTCTGAATCAGCATCAAATCTTCAAATTCAGATTCAGCTGAATCAAATCAGGACAGTGATCTGAATCAACAAATAAAATCACTGTCCCCCGAATGGGGCCAAATCTGAATCCAAATCAAATACAGCCCACTTTGCACACCCCTAATATTTACCTTTTTACCTTCTCTAACTCTGTCTAAGCAGTGTCTAACTGCAGCACTTTCTGTCCTTTATAACGATCAGTACATATTTCTGCAGGTAGCTCTGTTATCTTAAGTAGGGTTACTCTTGAAGTGACAGTCCATTTGAGAAAGGACAGCATGATAATGTCCTACAGAGACCATGATATAACCAACATGCAGAGAATCAACTAGGCCAAGAATAAGTTCTTAAATTTTAGGATAGAGGAAAGTGATGAATTTATATTCATACTCTCCAAAGTTCATAATCTGGCTCCCCAGCATATAACCCATACAGAGACTGAATTAAAAATCCCCCCTTTTGCCCTCCCCTTCATTTTGACAAGCTATCGATTTACAAGAGTTTACCTACTCTTATAGGATTCATACAAGCACTTACTGCACCTGGTTTAGGTGGATTATTTCAAGCCACCTAACCCTAACCCAGGAGCAGCATAAGCAGCCTAAGATAAGTAACTTGGGGTGGGGGCAGGGATTGGCAGAGTGGCTGGTGAATCTGTGGGGGGAGACAAGCAACTTGGGAGAGGAATTTTATGGGTTGAGGGAAGGTTCGCAGATGCGGGGGTTAGATGTAGTTGAGGGGTGCTAAAAATATTCTGGTCAGGGTTGGGGGAAGATAGGAATGCCTATAAGCATTTGCAAGATACAGTTAACCCTTTGTAGACTGGAGTTACCTTCTAGGGCAGGTACAGACATTACACTTTTACCAGTATAAGTGATTAGAAATTGGTCTATACCCATAACAGAACAGAAGTTGAGCAAACAGACTAGTTTAAAAATGCTGGAACCTGGTCTAAAATTGCCTCCATCCCCAAAGACAAATGTGTGTTCTGTTTGCTACTGATTTAAACTATGCCATTTACAGAAAACTGTGCAACTTAGATCAATTCTGCCTTGGGCTTTTTTAATGTCTGTACCTAGCCCTATTGATCTGAAGTTAGTTCACCTCCTGATGTTGGTTAGGTTGATCTAAATGTAATACTTCTACATACAGAAGAAACTACAAGTAGAACTGGCAAAACTCTCATAATAGAAGAACCAATGTCACATATACATTTATAACTGAGGATGAATTACTGAAGTGGGATACATTTTAAGCCATTTGGAAATGGTAAGTAGAGAAAAGCAAAATGGGGTGTACTTTGACATTGTTGATTTTATGAGGTATATTCTCCATCCAGGGGTGAATTTATAGGTATTACCTTTTGATTGGACTTATGGCTAAAAGTTAATTGATGTCAATGAGACCTCTTCAGTCATAACTAGAAAGCTTTATTAGGATATGGAATAGCAAAAACTTATTGGTACTTATTAAAGACAATGCTTATGCAGCCTTGGATTCAGGAAGAACAGGTCTGTTGGCCTGATAGTTCTGCTTTTCTAGGGACTCTCACTGAGTTGTTGCTTTTTTTCCCCCTGAGATTTGGGAAAGGTTCAATTTGTTGCTTGCCCCAGGACCAATATTTATAAATGGTTGCTCTGACAAGCTAATAATTGATCTGTGATAGTTTTTATTGAAGTTTCTTTGTTTTGCTGGAACTTTTGGAATCAGATTTTAGTGGCCCTGAGAAAGCAGGTCAAGGCATCAACTTAAAGTTCTTTATTTTCAGGCGTCTGGCCCTATTCTGTTAATCATCTGATAATCTTTACTTTAATCAAAATATAGTTAATCAATTGACATTTATATCTTTGAGATAAAGAAGAACAGATTTCTTATATGGTTTGCCTTTTGGCCCTTGACCAGTTATTTACTAACTGTGACCTGACAAGACTACTTTTCTCTTTCCATCCTCAAGGCTGCCTTTGTGTCTACAATCATTTGAACATGCTAGCAAAAATATATTAAATATAGCAAAATAACTACTAATACCTTTGGTCACCTTAGTTATTAGTGTTTTAGGATGCAATTGTAAGACAGAGTATTTAGGATATAGCCTCTTGGCTTGCTGTTCTGTCATTTTTGTAGCTTTGATTTAGGTTCCCTGAAAATAGCCAAGTCTAGTAGCCACACATTCTCTGCAATTTGGTTATGCTTTGGATAGCATGTTTGATTCAAGTTACAGATCTGTTTGTTACCCATAACTCATGCTGTACAATCCTAGGCATGCCTACACTAAGCAGTGGCAATTTTGAAATCTGAGATACTAATTTTGGTACATAAAGCCTTAAAAAGTTTGGTTCATGACGGTAGGAAAACAAAACAAAAAAACCCTCTGTCCCCACAACACCACTACAGTATCTGCTGCTACAGATGTGATGTATTAAAATATAAACATAACATACATTTAGGTTTAAATACATGTTAGACTTACCTTCCTGGTTTTGCAAGGCTTATCCATTTCCTTTTTTAAAATGTATTTATAATGTGAGTAGTTGTGACAGTGGTACTAATCAGAAGGCAGGGTTTCAGAAAGTATTTAGAAGGTCTACTCTCATAACATTTATTATATCTAATTTGATACACTTGTGCTTGTCATCTTTGAAGGTCACCTGCATTAGGTTATGATGGGCATTCTTTTTAATATGTTGAGGTGTGAATGCTGGTCATAGCATAAATCCAGAGATAAGTAAAACTGGATAAGTAGAAATAATTGAGACATGGAAGTAGTCATCTAGAAAGGACACTCTTCTACTTAAGCTGTTTGCCTAAATCTTGGGAGTTGAAAGCTTGGCCTCTAGTTGTTCCAGTCTTTGCCTCTGCTCCACTTGGATAAAATAAGGATAGTCTCTCTTTTCTATTTGGATTACAAGTTCTTTAAAGTAAGGGCAATTTCTTATGATATGTATGAATATGGCCCATCACACTGATCTCTAGGGAGGTGCCTAGATACTAGGTTGCAATACAACCAATCAACCAACATCCAAAGGAAAGTGAAATGGATTAGAATCTGATGAATTCTTCACTTTCCTGGAACTTGTAGCTGAAGGCTGAATGTTGGTGATGAGTACGCTTGGAGGAATTGTTTTTGGGGTTTTAGGAAAGTCTTACTCTACTTAGCTTTAATTCTTCACAAATTCAATGAGACTTTTTGTTCAGTGACTTAAGAACATGCTTTAATTTGTTTGGGTATTTCATAATTATGTACATATATAGCACAGGAGGGAAAAAAGACTAGAATAATTCAGTCTGTGAAAGACCTTGGGGGAGTAATTGCAGTCACTAGTCAATCTGAAACCTAAAAGCTGTACTTATCCTTAATTTTAGACATGAAGTGCCAGTTGCAGCCTAATGCATTATAAAGCCTAAAGCATGTAAAGAGCTAAATGTGTGATTGTAGGAAATGTTATGGATCAAAGCCCAGAATATTGATTGCACCTCCACAATTTAAATAACAACTGTTATTTAAAATGTATGAATTTCTAATTAGGACTTGCAGGCAATTAATAAAATTAGCACTTAATTTCATCACCATATCTAATCTACCTATAGATGTTGCTGCTCAACAGATCTAAATATAGTATAACTTATTTTTGAACAGTGATGGTATTCTCACCTCCCTGTTACCTAGATGAATTATCATCTGTTGGGTTATTCTAAGAGGTGGCTCTCTAGGGACTGCCCATCCTATATTTCTAGAGAGCTTAAAAATTGTCATTTGGTTTTGCATTTGGCTTTATCTTGTTCAATATTCAAATCTGCATTGAAAAACTGAACAGAACTGGTTAAAGAAAACTAAAGTACTTGATTCCATTTCAATTACAATTATTTTAAACCACAATATACTTTAAATTTAATTGTGATACTTTGCTTAAAGATCTTGTTTATTCCCTGTTACCTCAAGTTGAGTTGAATAACAACCAAAAAACAAAAAACAAACATCAGATTTGAAACTTGGGAGAATTATGATCTGTTCTATTTTTGAAGCTAACTTTCCCGAGTGAAAAATACACTCTTACACTATATACATATATATAGCAGAATGTAAACCTAATCAGTGCCTAACTCTGCAAAGTACTTGGCAGAATTGATGGAACTTGTAACATATTCTGAAATCACCTATCTAGACTTTGTTATACCAATTTGATGAAACAGTTTCCAGTGTCAAAAAAGGCTTGTATTTAGCATGGCGCTCACATAGGACAAGTTAGAGCTCATACTTACTCTAGTGTCAAGGTGTAGACAGGCAAAGTGTTCTTTTTTTAAAATGTGTGAATATTTGTATACAGAGCAGATTTTGTAGCCCTCACACATTCATTTACATTTTTCATGGATTTATTATTATATCTTTCGTCCTCTTGAGATTTCACCCTCTATTTTAAGTTTCCAGTTTAAAAGACTTCCAAAATTCAGGGTGAAATCTGGTGGAAAGTTTAAATTTTAACTGGGTTGCCATTGTTTTAGATGTGAACCCACACATACCAGCAGATCTGCAGTGGTGTGGACACACCCACCTGCCATTCTCAACCAATCCAGGTGCAGAGGAGCCCCAGAGTTGCTCCTTCCTGATTCTGCTGTGGGCTTCAGCTATGCAGGGTGCCAGGCTTGGCAGGGGACAGTGGCAGTATGCACAGTTCTCCTACCAGCCCCTGCCTGTCCCTATTCTTGAGTCTCTGGCTGGCTGGAAGTGGGTGCTGAAAGGATTGCCCATCACCAATGCTGTCTCTGGTTGACATAGGCATAGGGGAACCCCAGAGCTGCTCCTGCCCTATGCTGTTGGGAGTGACTGTGCAGAGAGCTGTGCTCAACCAGGGACAGTAGTGGTGCTGCACACATTTCTCCTTGCAGCATCTGTTCCCAGCCAGCAAGGAATACATGGGGGGCAGGGAAGGAGGAGAGAGAGTTACTGAAAGGAAGAAACTGCACCACTGTCCCTAGCTGAGCTTAGCTTCCCACACAGCCATTCTCCAAAGCCCCCCAGTAGAGCAGAACAGGGTGGTCTCTGCACCCTGGATAGTGGGGGAGAGCAACAGCAGTGTCATCAGGAGACAGGTCCCCCTCCCCTAATTTTGAGGGCCTACCCTCTGCCTGGCTTCCTGGTATTCCTTGCTAACTCTAGGGCTCAAGCCACATCTTGACCCCATCCCCCCCATGGTCTGAGGAACAATGTACCTCACACCCCTTTTAGTAAATCCTGGATCCACCTATGATGGTATATACCTTACAGGTAGGGATCTGGCTTTTCTGTTTCCCATAGAAGAAAAACAGAGAAAACTGCAGGTTTTACCCTTTACTGGGGGAAAACATGGATTTCTCATTTTACTGGAAAAACCTGAAGATTTTGCAGTTTTGCAGAGGGATCCCTGCAGGTTGCAAGAGTTCCAGCCTGTAAAGAGCTGGGAGGGAGCAGGAGAAAGGCAATCAGGCAGGGAACATTATGTGGATGTATATGCACATGGCTGCCAGACAGCTTAGAGAATGGCTCCCACAGGTAAGTGGGAGGGAGGGATCGAGACTCCCATAGGAAGGGAGGGTGTTGGGCAGACCTGGGGCTGCTGCCCAACCATGCAGTGCATTGGGCTTAGGGCCTGGAGCTGTAGTGCGCAGCCACAGGGCCCTGGTGGGGGGAGGGGAGGGAGTGGCACAGTGCCACAGGCAGCTCATCCAGGGGACAGGGGGTGGGGCCAGCTCTCTACTTCTGTGCACACTCCTGGGGAGTCTGGGAGCACGGGTTCCCCCCTGACTTGTGCAGAGTTGGGGCAGGGCTGGCTACCCTCCTCTGGGGCCTCTGCAGCCCAGTGGGTGTGACCCAGTGCTGCAGGGAACAACAGAGGATGCTTCTTGCTGCTGCAAGCTCCGTGCTGCCCTGGCCATGCATCTGCATGAGCAGCAGCAGTGTGGGTGGTAGTGCAGGGTTGTGCCTCTCCCTGCTGTCATGTGGGCAGGAGATGCCTTACCAGGACAGTGCAGAGCTTGCAGAAGCAGCAGCAGCAGCAAGAAGCTTCCCTTCATGGCCCTGCTGTTTTCTTCAGTGCTGGGTTACACCTGATGGGTTGTGGAAGCTCCGAGGGAGGGCAGCAGGGTTGGAGCCCAAGTCCTCAGCAGGCAGCCCACCCAATCCCACACACAGATCTGAGGTACATGGGTTCCCCCATCCCTCCTGGCAGTGCACACAATTGTGGGGAGCTGCCTTCCCCACCCAAGCCCATGGCAGGCAGGCAGCAGGCAGTGGGAGCCAGGCTCCCCTCTGTTGTAGCCACCACCTCCCACTTGGGGCAGTGGGGGGCAGGCTGCATACCTGGGTCCCTGGCCCCATAGCCCTGGGGGCCCCTCTTGCACAGTGGGAGGGTGGGGAAGTGAAGGGCTTTTGTTTTATTAATGGATTTTTGGATTTTTAAATTAGAGAAAACCAGCATCCCTGCTAATAAGCTAGAGCCAGTGGGTGTATGGGTGGGTGTTCAAAGCCAAATCTGAATATCTGTCCACAAATTTTTTTCATAGTTCTACAGTTGTATAAGATTCAAGATCTACTTTGGGGTGTTCTCAAGATTCAGATGTAGGTCTGAAATATTTAATCTAAAAAGGCACTAACTATATTAGGCCTAATAAATTTAAATCACTAGAAGTGATTCCAGGAGAGGAAGCAGTACAGATGTTCAGTCTACAATCACTTCCTCTCTCCTGCTCCTTGCACCTTGCTGACACCAGGGTGATCCTGGTCCAGGGAAAGAGTGTACTCCCTTATGAAAGGAGATCCAGTGTGAGAACTAGTTGAAGGGTTGCGCTACTCCCACTTTTTGTCAGCTGAATGGGTAGAGCATCATGGTAAAGCCCCCTGCCTGCTTTTCACTCTAGGAACTCTGGAGTGGACAGCAGTTGGTGGTTACTCTTTCCCTCTTAGTCTTTTAAAGGGGTGGCAGTAGCTGCCCTCTGAACCTTTCCTAGACCAGGGTAGGTGACCACAGTTTATGGAAGACCTGGGGTCCTTTCTCTTGACTTCCCTTCTCCTAGTCCTCAGGAGGAACTAAACTAGTGGTAGAGTACACAGCTGTTCAGGCCCCTCTCAGAAACTTTTCTGGGATTTGTACCTTGTTGTCATGTTATTTTTCTCCTAGAATGTCTGTTACAGGTTTAAACAAATTTCTGATCACTTGAACTGGTTGATGTGTAATGTCTGTCCCTAGCCTATGTGATCAGTTTTTTGCTCAGGAAGAAAAAACAAACAAACAAACAAAACCAAAAAAAACGTTGAATGTCTGCACACTTCTGGTTTCTACCAGAAGAATGGTAATTCTCCTAGTAGGAACTGAACATCTGTACGTGGCCTTAGCTTGGTAATCACTGCATAAATACTAACCCAGATGAGTTTTTGCATCTTTTCCGCAAGAAAAGCTTGATGGTTAGGCATCAGTGGGCCTCTCATCTTCACCATCAGACCTCACAAAACAAGGAAGAAGAGATGATACAGTCCTCAGGACCTGAATTTCATTCTGGTTGGCCGCTGCTTGGGCATGACACTAAGCAACTTAATGTTTCTGGGCCTAAGTCACACTTCATTACAATAAGGATACCACTACTTTCCACTTCATAATAATGACGCATCTCAAAATAATCTTCTTAAACTCTCACTAGCTTTGCATTTGGTGGTATCCTTCCAGTTGATAGTATTCTTAGCCAAGAGTAACATAATACTGCATAACAACTCCCCAACTGCACAGCTGACATCTGCTGGCACAAATAAAAAACAAGTTTTATTAAGGCTGTAGAATGCACCAGAATCTGTAGCAACCGAGTTACAAGATGATACTTAGCATAAAACCACTTAGAGAGATAAGTAGGATACAAATACAGCACAAATTCACCTGTATTCATTAGAGGTGGAAAATGGCTAACCAAGTGAACACCAGTACTGGTATTGAAATCATGCGTCTGCAGTGTCCGCTTGTTAAGAGTTCATATTCTGGAACTATTTAAGAGTCTGCCTTTCATATTAAACATTGCTAGAAAGTGGTTTACACTTGGATCAACTGCTCTGCTGTTTGAGACTCTACTATGGTTAAGGATGGACATGCAAAAAGCCTGAGCCTGAATGGATTCAATCTTTGCAGGTTAATCTAACCTGCAAAGCTTGAACCAATTTGAAGGTGGATAGACACATTCCCTTGTCATTCCAGAAATGCAGGCACATGCCTGCAGTGACTCAGGCTAGAAGCCAGGGGGCACTACGGCAACCCTCCCTTCCCTTCCACAGAACTGAGTTTGGGGTGGGGACACGGCCAGGATCATCTGATTAGCCCAGCAGGGAGTTAATAACAGTGTCTAATCATCTTATTAAGAAAACAGAGGGACATTACCAGCCACCTGTTGATTCTGCCTTTGTCACAGCAGGGACTAGCTAGCAGACCACATGCTAGTTCTAGTTCACAAATACCTCTCAGGAAGGCAGTGGGAAAGAGGAAATTCTTGCTTAGCAGGGAGTTGTGGGGGTGGGGGTGGGGAGCAAGCCAGCCCTGCTGTGGAACAGAAAGCCCTGCCTAGCCCAGAGAGCATGCTGGGATGCTGGGGGAGTCTGGCTTAAATTTAAACCAGCAAGGAGTCTGGGACAGACATTGCATAACTGATTTGGCTCAAACCGATTTAAGTCAGATTCAACCAGGTTCATCTGAAACTGGTTTCTGCCATTTTCAAACTGGTTTGTATGCAGTGAACATCTGTTACAGGTTTAAACAAATTTCTGATCACTTGAACTGGTTGATGTGTAATGTCTGTCCCTAGCCTATGTGATCAGTTTGCTCTCATGATACTTCACTGCTCAGCACATCCACTAGCTGGGTCAGCCTCTAGAAAGTAATCTAATCTGAAAAAGTTTACAGGAGACACAAGGGCATTTCCATTGTTCATTTGCTTCGAGGCTGCCCAGAATCCACACATGATCCCTAGTAGGCTGCTGGTTTCCTAGTAGCAGTTACCTCAGGCTCACAAATGATAGGCTTAAAATGAAACAGCTGGAGCTACCCAGGGAATGTTGTCCTGAATGAGATGGTTAAGGAAAGGATATAAAAGGAGGCAGGGCTTGCACATGTCAAACTGCCAGGTCTCACATCATTAAGCAGTTACTACATATTATCCATCTGTTGTCAACAGGGGGTTAACCTTTTGTTTTCCAGACCCTGGAATTGGGAAATATTGTTTTGGTGAGGTGAACAGAAGTTACCCAAGTCAAAAGTTAGTTGCAGCCCCCCTACAAATCCATCAGGTACTGTGGGTGTGTCAGTGAAGATAGGGGACACTGTCCAGGTGAGACAAATATGCATCCTGCACACTTCTAATCCTCTGAAGAAAACCCAGAGTGTATGGTAAGCCATAGGTCAAAGGAAACATTCATGAGCTTTGTGACTGTTTTGAAGTCCTGCAGCAGATTGTACAATAGAGGGCCGGTGGGGGGTAGTACTTTGTTTTCACAACTTAGTACAAAAGACTCTGACTTCATTATTAAGTCTTATAATTATACACCCTCAGCACAAGTAATTTCAAGTCTGTACACAGCTTATGATAGTTTTGGTTTCAGAGGTTACTCTAGTTTTGGGGCATTTGATAAGTGATCAAAGTCTTCTCCTATGAAACTTAAAAACCCATTGTACATTTCCATGTGGGAGGGTGGGAAGCTACCATTTATGTAGTCTTTTCACTACTGTTTTCATAACCAATGGCCAGCCTGGGCTATGGTTTCCAAGAGGGGCATAGCTGAACTGTTCTGTGGCCTGGGTAGCAGTGGTATGAAGGGCAATATCTGGGGTAGGTTTGCTGCTGCCCTCAGTAGCACTAGTGGCTGCTGTTCTTTCACTCCTTCCCTGTCCACTTAAGTTGGCACCTTGGTCTGGCCTTCATTAGTTTGCAGTGAGAGGGCATAACAGAAACTCCTCCTTACTAGTCAAATAGCTTGGTAGAAGTGGGTGATTTAGATATACATTTTTCCTCATACTGTATTTTTGTTTTCCATTGCAATTTTTTCTCTCCTTTGTGCAAAGAAGGAAGTATAAAATGCAATAGCTTTAATTATGAACTAGAATTTAAAATCCACAGTTTTCCACTGGATTTAGAATTAGATTTAAAAAGGCTTGCCATTCCTAGCTGAAGCTTACAAGATTTGAGATGATGTCCTTAGAGGTAACTTTTTACTCCAGCAAAGTAAAATAATTCACAAGTAGTTTATTGATTTATACCTATTTTTCCATGCAGACAAAATTTGAATTTTTCTACCTTATTCATTAGTCAAAATCATTCATAGTTTTATTCAGCTTTTCTATCCCCACCCCCCATACAGTGTTCATGAAAAACTTTTGTTGGGAATATGCACTATTTGAACCATATTCATTAGTTACAAAAAATGTCAGCCAGAATAGAAATAATACCAAGAGACTTCTATAATTAAACCAGCACAGCATGAGTTTATTGTGCAATCAAATATACAATTCAGTTTTGGCATACATTTCTGTTTAAAATTCACTTTCCACAAATACTGATGCTATGTGGGTTTTGCCTTGGAAAGAGAAAAGCTTAGAGGTCAGGTTTTGATGAAGGTGGCAAAATGATCATAAACAGGGTTGAATTCAAAAATTGCTCTTACATCAGAATGAACATTAGGGAAATGTTTCCAAGTTCTGAGTCCAATTTCCAGGAGTATTTGAATGAGAACATCTTACATGGTCCCACTTTTCCAGTGTGTGGGGCAATAATTCTTCTTCTAAGTTACACTTTAAGGTATAGCCCAATTCATTTTTGTTTTGTTTGTTTATGCTTTCTTTTGCAAACTTTTATCATTAAATCACTATTTATGTACTACCAAGTCAGATGCTCACCCTGAAAGCAAGTGGCTCTGAGTTTAGATCTCAAATTTGGCAATATGAATGAAGGTGGGGAGTAGAGTTCACCCAAATCTGCTAATTACTGGTGTAACAAGCATGTCCCAGGAACAATCTGTCAGGTCTGTGTATAGAAACTTGATGCATG
>NW_017729032.1:251276342-251303168 GCF_001723915.1 Gavialis gangeticus
CAATTCATTTTTGTTTTGTTTGTTTATGCTTTCTTTTGCAAACTTTTATCATTAAATCACTATTTATGTACTACCAAGTCAGATGCTCACCCTGAAAGCAAGTGGCTCTGAGTTTAGATCTCAAATTTGGCAATATGAATGAAGGTGGGGAGTAGAGTTCACCCAAATCTGCTAATTACTGGTGTAACAAGCATGTCCCAGGAACAATCTGTCAGGTCTGTGTATAGAAACTTGTTGCATGAATATAATTAAGTGTAGCATTTGATTATATACTTTATGAAGAAAGTAGCTACATCTTTTAGGACAACTTTTTATAAAAAGCATTTAAATATCTGAGATCATAAGAGTAATCCATTTATAATGAACAAAGTAATCTGTTAAATATGGAAGGATATCTATATCTAGTGATACAAAATTCCCGCAGAAGAAAAAAAAATAAATAGAAGTAGTTCCCTCAGTGCATTTATTTCAAATGAGATTCATTTGATAAGAAATGCATAAGAACAGTCATGTAGGAAAGAGAAAGAGAAGATTTCATTGCAATACATGCATTGTGCTGGCTTGATTTGCTATCTTTAAAAGCTTTTAAAGACGGGCCTATTTGTTACACAAGCCATCTGTGGGTTAGGCCTGCTCCCATGTCTGTTCCACTAAAGGCACTTACAGACATGCAGAGTCAGCTCCAATGCACCAGAAATCCAACACACTTGAGCACATAATTTGAAGTGCTCTGGCGGCCTCACACATCACATGCATGCATCAGCAGCAGCACATGTAAACATACCCCAAGTGTATGACAGGTGTAACAAGAGATTTAATGAGACAAAAAAAGTGAAAACAGGCACAGGAATGAAGGTCAGAAGTTCATAACAGATGCCTCAAGGGGACAGGGGAAACTGAACAGAGCACACCATCCAGTGCCTGCTGGCCCTCAAATGAATGAGGATCCAGTGGATGCTGCCCAGTTAAATTGCCTACAGACATGAGTGGATGAGGGAGAGGAAGACACCTGTACAGCCACTGGAGGTCCACCTGGACAAAGAGTCCTTTGTGATCAGAAGGATGGACAACTTAACTAGAAGCAGGAGAAGGTTGACCAGGAAGTCTTGGGACTTGGTGGGGCCATGGATGGGAAGTGCATAAATGGAAAGATGAAACAAGTACTGCAGCCAGAATCTCAGCAGGGGCGGTAAAAGAACTGCAGTCTGGCATGCTTGAGATACACATGTAACAGTCTCCCTTTGCTGATAAAGTGGTAGGTGTTGGTGGGCATCTGTGGAGTACGCCAGATGTATGTCTGTGGTGATGGCTCAATGGAGGAGCTGCCATTTTATCACTTTTAAAGATGGGAAAGGAATAGGATCAGATGATACAAGATTTTCTTCCTGTGGTCAAGATTCACCAAAACGAACAGTAGAGCTACAAAAACAAACAACCCCCCCCCCCCCACTTCTAAAGTGAAGTTATTCACAACTTCTGTCAATTTGTTTCCAAGTAAACCAGGTTGTTCTTGGAATGAGCCACCTTTGAATGGACACTCAGAATATGTGCATGGCAAATAGGAACTGGCAAAGGATGATATTTTAACAAAGCACATCATGTCTTAGCCATGAAGCAGTCATGTTCATTTCAAGTAGCAACCTCTTCTTGCCTGAGCCATTTCCCAGCCAGTCCCAGCATTAAACAATCTTTCAACAGGCTTTTGTTCCCCAAGCAGTCTCTCAGCCAGCCACAGCAATAAACAGTCTTTCAACAAACATGAGAACATAAGAATTGCCATTTACTGGGTCAGTCTATAGGTCCATCTTGCCTGGTATCCCCGTCAATGGCACAGAGTGGATGCTGGATACAACCAGGGCCCCCTCCCCCACCCCACCCCGCCGCCTTGCAGCCTCCTACAGTGAAGTTCCAGGAATTTCACATTCAGAGGCTGAACCCTTAACTCCCATGCTCAATAGCTACTGTTGCCCCTTTCTTCCAAGAATTTGTCCATTTTAAAAAAAATATATATTTTTTAATCTGGCTAAACTGTCAGCTTCCACAACATCTGGTGGCAATGGGTTCCACACATTAATTACACAGTGCTGCATGAAAAAAAGCCCAAACAACAAACCTTACTATCTACTAGTTTTGTATCGTGACCCCTAGTTCTTGTATTGGAAAAGAGAAAATAATAAATCCTATTCACTTTCTCTTCACCATTACAAAGCAAAGAAGACAACGTTGTCTTGTTCCAGACACTGGGAAGGAGGGGGTGGTGCTCCTGGCCTTCACGCAGCTGGCTTGCTCTCTGTTTTTTCCCCTCCCACATTCACACTCCAGTGGTTCTGCTTCTTGGGGTTTAGCTCCCAGAGAGCCACTCCCTCCTTAGTAACCTCTTCACAACAAGAGGTCCTCATCCAGGCCAGCCAACTTTTCTTAAGAGGTCAAGCCACCCTGTTAAAGATACCCAACTTCAGTGGATTTTGTGGATGAGCGAGTGAGATCAGAATTTGGCCCAGACATTAGAACATTTAAGATTTGCCACAAATGTATCTTGAGTATTCCAGAAACATTTTATTCAGAGAGGGCAAACTCTAAGCACAGATTAGTTTCCTTGGAAACAAATCATCAGAAAGCATAAGGGCATTTAGACTGAACTAACTGCAGAAGCATTAGCTTCTTTTTTGTTTTTTCTCCTTCCCCTCCTTACCTGTACAGTTCATGGTTATGAATCTTGATTTCAAAAGAAGTCAAAGTAGCTATCTAAAGATAATGCTCAGATACTAAAGTAATGACGAGGATAATGATTATTACTAATCCCAAGACTTTATTTCCTCTTATTTCTTTGAATTCTACATTAAAGCTGTGAAGGCAACTGTCCTTCATAAAAGAGAATTCAACAAAGATTTTACATAAGGCCAGAAGAGAGGGCACTCATCAATGCAATCTCTCCCTTTCAGGTGTTAAAATATAACGTAGATCCAAATACTCACTCCACATGTATCTGTCTATTTAAAATAGATTCATAAGTTTTCACCTCTGGATGTCAGATAAATAGTCTAGGTGAAAGGGCAGAGACTGGCATTCAGTGAAAAAGGCAAAATTCACCCAGGTAGAAAATTAAATCTTTACATAGCACACTTCTAGAACATTATATAGAAAAAAACAGGCTGTGCTGTGCATATTGAGACTGTGAAAATTAGTCTTCCTCTTAGAAATCAGCAAGAATGCCTTTAATAAACGTTCAGGCTGTAATAATTAAGGACTAGATCAAAACATTTGCAATTTACAAAGCAGTACATTTTTGCTGTGGCCATGAAGCAGTCTTTGAGGAAGTGTGACTTGTATTCTCCCTTCTTTGACTAGTAGGGATAACAAGTCCAAGAGGACGTGATACTACCTTATGCTCCTAAAGCTCCATTTACATGTTACACTTAAGATGTGATTAGTCAGTTAATTACACCTTAAGCGGTTACCCAGCCACATGTTCAATCAATTAATGGTGTGAAAACAAGAGGAATAAAAGTTACAAAGTTATTCCACAAAATGCATGTAATAGCTTTGTAGCTGCTTCCAATCATGCCATTCATTGAACAAGAGGCCAGAAGCCCTTGTGGTCCTGCCTCCTGATCAGACCTCCCTCTGTGCATCCTCAAGTCTGGGAGCTACCAGCTGATACTGGCTCCCAACTAGTAGAGCATATCCATGTCTGGAGGCTTCCCCCCTTGCCCCCACCCCCCAAGTATGTTGGCACAGTTCTCGTACCAGCTTTATATCAGGGACTAGAGCCAAGGTTCATTACCCTCCTATGAACCTGTACTACATTGGGAGAATAGTTGCATCATCCCCCTTCCCAAACTCTTATTCCTTTGCATCAAACATGCTGGAAGGATCACAATTTATTCATTTGGATAGAAAATCAATATTGAAAAGGTTTGCATTTGAACTAGGCCTGTGTGAAGCTTTAGTAGCCAATTCAGTTTGGAGGAGATTCGGCTTGATTTGGGGACTGAATCTTCAAATCAAAATTGGGAGAAGTTCCAAATTGATTCAAAGCATCTGAATGGATTCAGAAAGAGATTTGGCCAATTCAGAGATTAAGCCAGAGACTAAATAGGAGGCTGACAAATGCCTCCAGCTGGTAAGTCTGTTGGAGTTTGGGGAGAGAGGGAGGGATTGAGGCGAGGACAAGCTGCCTAGCCAGAGCAGGGGGGGCACAGCAGTGCTGGGAATGGGGGCTCTACCCTGCTGCCACTTGCCCACCTGGGGCAGGGGGGACAGGGCGGGATGTGGGCACAGCTTGCTCCAGGCAGAAGGGGGCAAGCAGCAGCAGGGCATAGCCTCTGCAGGTCCTCACACAGGGCAGAAGCAGGCAAAGCCAGAGGAGCTGCAGAAGAAGCCCCCATGGCTGCCCTGCCTCACCCCAGCCTCTGGCACTTAATTTAAAAAAAAAAAAAAAAAAAGCCCTGAATCCAACGGCTCTGGCAGCAGTGATCAGGGCTCATGGCAGAGCCCCCAACCCCCAGTGCAGTGCGGGGAAGCAGGGATCACCCCTCCCACCCGGCACCCTCACAGCAGCTTGTGGGTGCAGTGCAGCTCAGCAGGCCACCACGTGCTGTCTGGGAGCCAGGGCAGCTCCACATGTTAGCCAGAGCCCAGCAGCACTCAACCCCAGTGGCCCCAGCTTTCAGACAACGGCCCCTGCTGAGCCATGCTGCACCCGCACAGGGGTGAATAGTGGGGGTGGGGCAGTGATCTCCACTATCCCACAGTGCATGGGCAGGCTCTGCCATGAGCACCCAGGGGCCCCCAATCACTGCTTCTACAGCTGGCGAGTGTGGGGCTTTTTTTTTTTTTTTTTTTTTTTTTAAAGTTCTGGGACTAAGCTTAGGCCAGGCAGGGGAATGGGGCTGGGCAAGGCTTCTACCACTAACAAGGTTTCTACCACAGCTCCACCTGCCTAGGGAATGGCAGGCACAGCCAGAGGAGCTCTGGAAGACCCTGCAGGCACCTGGATGTGCCTACCTGTCTCTGGCTGATCTGAATCACCAAATCTGCCTCTAATGGGCAGCTCCCAGACTAGGCTGCAGTGTTTCTTTGTTGCCTTCATTCTTGCAACTAGCCCTTGTTCAGCTAGGGTTACCACACATCCAGGTTTGCCCAGTTATATCCTCTTTTTGGGTCTTTTCGTCTCCATCTAGGCGGTTTTTTAGAATATCAATAAATGTCCAGGATTTTGCTCTGCTCAGCATCAAAAGGATTCCCTGGCATTTCCTGGCTTGCCCTAGCAAGAAGTTGATGGGAGGGTGATTGGAGGCAGGGCTCACACACGTGGCCAGCATGCATCCAGGTAGGATGGGGGAGCAACCCAGCAGCTACATGCAGGTAAGTCTGTGGTGGTCAGGGGGTACAGGGCCAGGGGTTGGGGATTGTCTGGGTGGGTATGTGTGTGTGTGGGGAGGGTACCTTCCAGCACTGGGGGAAGCTGTCCAGGCACTGGGGCTGTAACAGGGTGGGGAAAGTATAGGGAGGGAGCCCTTTAGGGGCAGTAATTGGCTGGGTGGCCTGTCTGGCAGCACCAGAGATGATGCCCATGCTTGCAGAGGTGGGGCAGCTGGGAAGCACTGCAGGGCTGGGGGAGGGGAGCAGGGGGCTGTGTGGCTGGAGTGAGAGGCACTGGCAGGACTGGGTTGAGAGTGTGGGGCACCAGTATGGTTTGGGGGGCTGGGGTACCGTGGGTTGGGAATAAGGGGCAGCAGCAGGGCTGGGGGGGTGTGGCTTGGGAATGAGGGGCAGAGACAGGGCACTGGCATATTAGCACCCCCCAGCCCTGACAGGTGTCCTCTTTTTTGAAACTGGAAATATAGTAACCTTATGTTCAGGTGTCTGGGCTCTATCCACTGCCATTTCTCTCATTAAATTAGCAGAAGCCTGAGGCTGTCTGTTACACCCACTAAGAGTGATCAACAGGCACGGATACATTTTAACAGAAATTGAGTAAAAGTGCCCTCTATTCTTGCAAATTCTTTTTTATCAAGCAAATACTGTTCTGTGAAAGTTTTTCCTAATTAAGCATGTGTCCTCTGTGCCACTTAGCATGTTCATTTGAATAAGAGGATGTGATCATAAAGAAAAATATTGCAATGACTGGTTTATTAAATAATTGACCCTCTCTTTTGTCATACTTTGAGGAGTGTATACCTACAATGGAGTTAATCACAATTTCTGATCACGATTAATAGAGATTTTGATTAAACCTATTATGCAGCTGCTATACCACAGTACCACAAGTTTTAATGTGCAAAAGGTCTTCTAGAACAAATAGAACTGAAAATATAATTGGAGCTCCTAGACAGTAGAAGATGTAACCTTGGAGACATAATAATTCCCAGATTAAAAAAAAGATAAAATAGCATAAGCATTTTAAGTCTTTTCACCCACCAGATTCCTGAATAAACAGACTACAAGCTGGGCAGAAGAAACAAAACATTATCTGGCCTACAGTGGAGCACTACTGCAGTGTCCAATTGGTACAAGTCTTCCAACATGGGAAAGAATGGCCCTGGGCCACTTCCTCCTTCACCTTCATACAAGATGAATGACAAGACTCCACAACAAGTAAAATCCTGTGGTATGCTAGGGTACAAATTCCTTACCAAGTGTAACATGATACAAGTCATAATTTTTTACCCTGCCAGACAAACATACTTCACTTGATTCACTTGCCCATTGATTAGGGAACAGGACTGTCTCTGACGGGCCTTCTTGTGTCGCTCCTGGGAGCTCTGCCCTCCTGGTTGGTGGCTACTCCCCTTCCAGACCTGTTTGTCTCCGTGGGTGTTCGTTCTCCCACGTCGCCAACCACACTCTCGCCTGCCATGACTTGTTATTTCCCCAGTGGGGCGGGGCTAGTTCAAGGGTCCCTTGGTGGCCTGGGCTTGGCCCACCAGTTGCACGCGGGGCTCCGCCACTCCTACACCCCGGCCTCATGCCACCTCTGGGCTCCACTTCCCCATGCCTGCTCCATGCTGCTTCTGCAGGCTTCTAAGCCGGCTTTCGAACTCGATCCCACAATCCGTGGGATACTACTACCTTAATGTTGACCACTTCACAGTAGCCTGCACCGGTGCCTCAGTTGCACCCTCTATAGACCCCACGCCACAAGCCCTTCACCCAGTGCGACACTCCCCACATCGAGTTACTGACTTCCTAACTATCTTGCTGACCCTCCACCAGATCCCTATTAGCCTGAACAGGGGGGGAAGGGATTCCCCTTAGTTGCTCTCTGGCTGCCCCGCTCCTGTTCCTTTAACCGACGTCCGCTGGTCTTGGCGGCGGTCCTGCCCCGATTTCCCTCCAGCCAGGTGATCCTCGGTCCTACGTCCCTCTTCGGTGTGGCCCACACCCACCATCTCAGAATTTACTTCAGGGTCCTCGGAATCCTCCTGGGTCGTCCCTATTTTCAGTCGCTCACCCAATCCGTCGCTTCTGGATCGATCTGCCGGCGTCCCCAGCGTCAGACTTCCCTTCTGGGTCGCTGCTCCCTCCAGCACGCCGGCTCGGCGTTGCCCATCTCGGGGATCCCGTGCCATCACTGGCCCTGACCACCGCTTGATCCCCAGACTATCCGCCGCCTCTGGAGTGGCAGCCACCATTTTTAAATCCCCTGGCCGGCATCTGACGCTGCCGTCAGCTGCTGGCCGCAGCTGTACGAAGATGCGGCTAACAAGCTGCGCTGGTTCTCCCTCTGGTTCTGCATCTCTCCTGTCCTGGGCTTCAGGTAAGTGTCCCTTGTTACCTCGGCCCCCCAGACAAGGAATAATTGAATTTGACCATTAGCAGCACTTGCCTTTTCTGCACCAAAACCTGCAATGAAGCTAGTATATTTACTCAATCAGCATGGAGGTGGGGAAGCCCTTCATCTTCAATTCATGTACATAAGCGAACAGCAGGGGGCTGGTACCTGAAGTAGCTCTGACTTAGGCCCTGAACCCAGGTCAGGTCCCAAGTCAGACCCACAGCAGCCTCCTGCTCCCCCTTCTACTTGTTCTTGGTAGCTTCTGACCTCCCCTGCTCCTGCCACACCTCCCCTGTCTCCCTTCCTTATCATCAGGGGCAGCTCAGCTCTGGCTTTGGCTGGATTCCTGCCTCTACTGTGTGGCCCAGATACCATGATTCCATGTGCTATACTCCTTGACCTGGGAGGGAATAGAGCCCAAGCAGCATCTGACGGTAAAGTGGTGAGTGGTGGAAAAAGGCAGAGATTGTTGAGTAGGGAAAGAAGGGCAGAGATCACTGGGGAGTGAGTACAAAAGGAGGGGCCAAAGGGAAAGGAAAGCTGCAGGAGGAAAATGTGGGGCATTGCTTGATCTCAACAGCCACTGTTTTCCCTGCTTTAGCAATGTGGGCAGGGGGAGGAGGGAGGGAACAGGGACACCAAATTTAAACACAACCTTGTGATAGTTAGATTCTATATGTGAAAAATGTATTTAAAAATTGTTATAATTTTCCAGTATAGAATCTAATCATTTGGTGGTCATCTTAAGAATTATGGAGTGTGTTAGATTTGGGCAAATACACTATTTCCTGCCTTGGATATAGAACAGGATCATTTTCTGACAAAATAAAATAAAGTTCCATAAGAAAAAAATGTGTTTTGTTGAAACTGAAATATTTCACTCGAAAGATTTTGGGTCCAAGGACTTTTAGCTGAATTTAAGGCTAGTTTCCAATGAATCCTGCTGGGATTCCTAGTTCTTCCACCCCAATACAGGCCAGGTTAGTGTTGGAACTGGATTTATGACCTAGATCCCTTGTTCTGGGCAGACCCAAACTCTCAGACCAACCATGAACTATCCATTTGATAACAGGCAAATTTATTGACACACAATGATAACAGAAAAGAATAAATATAAGCAATTGTATAGCTACCAATCCTAGAGCTGTGAGAGTCAAGATACATCTGACCAGGACACAAGCTTCACTCTGAGGTTTTCTTTTGAATGTCAGATATCAGCAGCCTGGAGGTTGGAGGCTGAGTCCCTCCTCCCCTTCCCCCCCCCAGCAGAGATTGGCTGGCAGTATGCCCTCTGGCCATGTGCCTCGGGTTCTCATCTCAGGAGGGACCCCTCTTGGGGATGGTGACCCTTTGTTGCTCTAAAGTCTCTTCTTTTGTATTCTGATTCAAGGGCTATTTTAACATTAAAGCAATTTTACCCTGATCAGAACATCCCATATGATATGAGGCAAGATGGTTCTAGATTACTTTTTAAAATCCTACTTAGGTCAAATGACTAAAAGTTTTCTCAACTAAATGATTGGCAGTTAAGGTCCTGTGTCATGAGTTTTCTGTCTAGTATAATAGAAATCCCCATATATGTATGCTACAAGTGCAAACCTTGGCTAGGAAGCCAGGGGCAGGAGGGTGCAATGCATACTGGGTGGAATATGAACTACTTTGTGAACCCAGGATGATGCTTATCCAGAATAGCACATAGATCTATTGCAAGGCAAGGATGGAATAATAGCTTGATCCAAAGTTCACTGAAGTGTGGAGGGCTTTACTTTAACTTCAGAATGTCAGCAGGATTTAGAACAAGCTGAAGCAAACATAGCCAACTATCTAGTAGTTTTCAGCAAAAATGTATTCATTTACAATTTAAAAAACCCACCCCTGCAAAAAACAAACAAACGACAAACAAAACCAAAAAAGGTTCATAAGAAGTTTTCATCATACCTTGGTAAAAACCTTCTAATGGAAAATCTTGGATGAGACTTGCTTTCAACTTGTGCTACTGGCTGTTACAATTTATTTTAAAGGTTTCCATCACAAATATATACATAAATACACTTACCATTGGTCCAATTCATTTTTATCAATGGAAAAATAGCATAATTTTTAATATTCTGTTAATGTAACAGGGGGTATGCTCAGGGCCAGATCTCATGCTAGATCACCCACCCGTTCTGGGCCAACCGCCCACTTCCTCTTCTGCCACACCTTGTCGTTTCTTACTCGGTTCTTATTAAGACAGGAGGCTGCCCATTCTTGCCCCGATTCCAGGGGGCACTATCTGAGGCTCTGTTCCTCCCCTACACTGCAGCCCATGCCTTGCAGATGACACCCACAGTTCTTAATGTCACCAGCCCCACACTGGGCCCCACGATCCTCCAGTTCAGACCCCAAATGGATCCTTCCAATCAGGTGGCCTACTCCACCCTAATTCTGGGCTGCCTAGCTCCCTGAACTCTTCCACCTCTCAGGTGTTCCCCCCTCCCCCAGGACCTTTGGCCACACTTCCAAGGCCAGTCAGAACCCCAAGACCTTAGCATCCTTCATTGTGGGCTCCTGGCCCTTTTGACCCTTCTGGTCCTGACCCCAGCACTGACCATTCAAGGGTGTTTCAAGTCAGGCTTTTGAGCCTCTAGCCCACTCCCTAACCTGGGTCTGCTTTCTTGGCCCTATTATGGGGTAACCCACCTGGTTGTGGGAGCTGGGTTATTAAGGCACCCCAACCCCCCTTTCACTGGGGTGGTAACTGGCCTGGTATTTCCTGGGGACTCCCATACCACCAGAAGCCCCACCAGGCCACCCATCCCCAGCAGGATGCAGTTTTAGTTCATGCCCAGGACCAGGAACCTCCATACCATCCCCTTAAGCTCCTGCCCTTACTTCCAGGATGTTTTATACAGCCTTTCAACCAGGCAGTGTTTCTGCCTGGCCAGCCAGCAGCAAACTGCTTTCTTTATATAGGCAGCCAGAGATCTAAAATGGTCACCATAATCAAGCACCTGCTGTCTGCTTGTCTCAGTCCTTCAAGTGGCAGGCATCAACAGTGCTCCACCACCGTTAACATTAGCTTGTTACCTAACTAAGAAATTTTCCAATTAAGTGACACTTTACAATCACACACGTTTGTTCTCATTGTTCAAGCTTCAGATGCATTTATTTCTCTGTGCAAGTTGAGAAATAACACCATCTTTCTCCTTCATGAAAAAAGTGAAAAACCACAATTTATTTATTTATTTTACCTCTTCTAGCAGACAGAACAATGAGCATGAGATGTTCATACTACTTCACATGATAAGTGGCAATTATCTCAATGCTTAGTTTTGGCTTGTTTTGTTAATGTTTTACCTCTCAAGTTTTAGTACAAGGTTTAATATTATATATTTAAGGAAGTATACAGCATGAAGGGACTCCTTAAGTACTTCTTATCCTAGTCTGACAGGCCTGAAATTTAAAGTGATTTGGGGATTTAAGTGCATATATATATTACCAGTGTATATGCATTCACTATATAAGCATGCACTGGCAATATATATATGTGCACTTAACTCACAAAATCATTTTAAATTTTTGGCCTGTAGGAACAGGATACGAAGTGCTTAAGGAGTCCCTTCATTCTGTACACTTCCTACATGTACACGAGTGGCAATTAGGAGAATTTATATACACATTGTGAATTCAAATTAATATCATGGAATTATCATAAAGTGTTTCCTATGGGGAAAAAAATCAACATTATCACAGGTGCCTTTTACTTCTATAGATAAGACATGTCTCATCCTTCCTACGTGAGGGATGAGAAGTCACTTAAATTTTAAAGAACAGTTACTGAGGTGGAAACAGCTTGATACAAAAATGTCAAGTCAGACTAGGCAAACCAATCTGGCCAAGCTTGTCTATATGAACCAGGGGAAAGTTACCAAAGACTGACAATGATCATGGAAAATTAGCGTTGTAACCTCAGAAGGTCATCTAGTCCAATGCCCTGCTCAAGACAGGGCCATCCCCAACTAGATCATCCCAGCCAAAGCTTTGTCTACCTGGGTCTTGAAAACCTCCAAGCATGGAGCTTCCACCACCTCTCTGGGTAACTTATTCCAGTGTTTTACTAACCATCTAGTGAGAAAATTGGTTCCAATATTTAACCTAAGCTTCCCTTGTTGCAACTTTAGACTGTTGCTCCTTGTTCTGCCATCTGCCACCACTGAGAACAGTTTAGCTCCATCCTCATTCGAACCTTCCTTCAGGTAGTTTAAGGCTGCTATTAAATCCCCTCTCAGGCTTCCCTTCTGTAGACTAAATGAGCCCTGTTCCCTATGTCTTCCATCACAAGTTACGTCCCCCAGCCCCCTCACCATTTTTGTCTCCCTCTGCTGGAACCTCTCCAACTAATCCACATCCTTTCTGTAGAGGAGGGCCCAAAACTAGACACAGTACTCCAGATGTGGCGTCACCAGTGCTGAATAGAGGAGAATAATCACTTCCCTTCAGCTGCTGGCAACACACCTACCAATGCAGCTCAGCATCCTTCTCCGCAAGAAAGGCATACTGTTGGCTCATATTCATTTTATTGACCACTGTAACCCTCAGGTCCTTTTCTGCAGAGCTGCTGCCCAGCCAGTTAGCCCCCCGCCTATACTGGTGCATAGGATTATTCCGTCTTAAGTGCAGGACTTTGCACTTGCCCTTGTTGAACCTCTTGAGATTTCTTTTGGCCCAATCCTTCAATGTGTCTATGTCACTCTGTATCATAGCTCTACCCTCCAACATATCTACTATTCCCCTCATCTTGATGCCATCTGCAAACTTGCAGAGGGTAGACTTTATTCCATCTTCCATGTCATTGATGAAGACATTGACCAAAACCAGCCCCAGAACTAACCCCTGGGTCACTCCACTTGAAAATAGATTCCAACTAGACAGTGAGCCATTGATTACTGCTCTCTGAGCCTGATGATCTAGCCAATTTTCTAACCACTTTACAGTCCATCTAACACGTAACTCCCTTAGCTGAGAGAATGTTTTGGGAGACTGTATCAAAGGCCTTGCTAAAATCAAGGTATATCACATGTGTTGACCTACCGGCATCCATTATAGAAGGTAATTAGGTTGGTCTGGCATGACTTGCCCTTGGTGAATCCATGCCAACTGTTCCTAATCACCTTCTCCTCCAGTGCTTAGAAATGGATTCCTCAAAGACCTGCTCCATGATTTTTCTAGGAACTAAGGTAAGGCTCACTGGTCTGTAGATCCCTGAATCCTCCTTTTCCCTTCCTTAAATATGGGCTCTGTTTGCCCTTTTCCAATCATCTCGGACCTCTCCTGATTGTTATGAGTTTTCAAAGATGATGGCCAATGGCTCTAGAATTTTTAATCTGGGATTAAAGATGGTTGATAAACAAGGAGCTTAAGAAAAAGAAAAGGACTAATAGAAAGAGCAAGAAGAGATGCCTCAGAAGCATAGGAAGCATTGGTGAAACTGTCGAATAGGTTGTTATAGCAAGCAGTGGAACCTATCTTAGCTTCAGGATGAATCGACATCTAAGGTGGCAAACTTGAGCTGCCTGCAAGAACACAATGACTCCCAAGGGAAGGAAATTGCTTAAGTAAAGCACAATGCATTCAGATGGTATATTGCTTTTTAATTATCTGTATTACCAGGATCTATACAGCTCTATCTTCTTGTGCCTAGCATATGGCTCCTGAAGCATTAAACTGTGAACTGGAAGGCTCATACCTTCAGTAGGATTCTGGGAAAGGATGTGCTTACACTAGAGGAGGCATTTGAAGAGTCTATGCTGGATCCAGGAGTAAGGTGTTTGGACCATGACATCTCTGCTGAAAAGAGGGAGTGCTAAACATAGGCTCTGCTCCTTGAGAGATTCCTTAAAGATTCTGAGTCAAGGCCAGTGCCTGGACTCTGAGGATATGTCAAAACTGCTTATCGCAGTGATAGAGACAGGCACTACCTACCACCCCCATGTGAAACTGAGAAATGAGTGCATCAAAAGGCACCTCCACCATTGTTTCTTAAGTTTGTTTTCAGTATACTCAAGAGTGGGCTGATGGCATTTTATAGGCAGCTTCACTGCTTCATTTTGGGATTTAACATTCACAGAGTGGAAGTTGTTTGACTGCTACCTGGCAACAGGTTTTAGAGCACCACAGAAGACAAAGCCTGGGAGGCCAAAGGCTTAAATACCTTCTCTGCAACTCCCAGTGTAAGTAGAGTTACATATTAGGGGGTTTTTTGCTTTTTTTGGGGGGGAGGGGAGAGAAGATGAGGGGAGGGTGGTAAAGCTGTTGTAACCAACTCCAAGCCTTTTATTTGTTGTGTTTGGTCATGATTTTAAATACGGGATTTTAGGCACCTAGGTAGGATTTAAGATACTAAATGCCATTTTGAATTCATCCCTAAACTATTTCTGGCATACAAGAATTCTCTTTGTGTGCACATAAGACCTCTCCATTAAGAAAGCTATCATTTCCTTATAGCCTTTGCAAGTGTAAATAATGTTGGCCAAATAAAGATGGCCTTTCAGTGATTCCAGTGCAATTAAAGATAGATGCAGGGGTGGAACTAGGGAGGGCTACAGCCACTCCAAAATTCACTTTAGCCCCCTCATAGCCACCCCTCCCAGCACCATCTCTTTCCAAGCCCCCAGGCTACCCCGCCATGCAGCTGAGCCCACCATGCCATGTAGAATAAGTATGTTTGGCCAGAAGATGTATAGTGCAGCCCTCCCACAATTTTTTGTCTAGTTTATCTCAGCCCCCACCCCCACCAGAAAGAGGCTGGCACTGCCCCTGGATAGATGGCTTCAGGTAAAGGTGATAACCCTCTGTTCTAGTCAGACATACGAAAATAAAGTTGGGTCAAGCAAATAGGATGAGAACAGAAGAATCTGGGAGAAAGGCAAGGACACAAAGTCCCATGTATGAGGAGGACCAGGCAGCAAGGTTCAAGAAGTTTCCTTTTTATGGTCTAGAAAGAACTGAAAGAGGGGCAGGGGGACCCAAACCATCTAGCCTTTTATTACCCAAGGCTAGAATGGACCGTGTTGTTGAAAGCTAGAACTTCCATCTTTGAATAAGCATTTAAGTGTTTCTAGAAATGTATAATCACAATAGGACTATATACAGTGAAAAACCCATTAGTAAATTATCATTTGAAGTATGTTTCCAATTTCTAAACAACTTGGGCATAATCTGAACCTCTTATCTATAAAGCACTTAGACTTTATAATTAGATTTTAGAAATACATAGATTGATTAGATCATCCTCAGTTAGGAAATGATACCTCTTTCTTGGATCTTAGTGTCCGTTTCCACTAGTGTCTACAGTTTAGATTCCTATAATATATTTAACTCTGGTCTATCTATAGAGTAATTGCAGTACAAGAAATACTATTAACTTGAAATAAGCAGTATTCCAGTAGGTTATCTCAGCTTCATGGATGTTTTAGGTGCTAACGCTAAGAGTTTACAGTGCTTCGTGCTTCCATTTCACATACCTTACATTACTATAATTCTTTGCCTCACAATTGCTAGTTGCAAATAATCCAATAGCATCCCATTCAAAACTAGGCTTCCAAACTTCCTACCATTGTTTGAAAACTGATTTTTAAACAGGCATGAGAAGCTGGGTTTACCTAACTTTAGACAGACGTGAATTGTGGAGGTCTAACGGTTCAAGTTGAACCATGAATTTCTGCTTTGCTCAAGAGGCTTTGTAAAAAGGGTGGGGGGTGGAATATCAGAGCATGAATGTCTGTGTGGGACCCTAGCTCTTACCAAGGGAGAAAGGAGCACCTGATATTGAAATGGGATTTCAAAGTGGTTTTTGCTTAGAGGCGCAATTATTGTTTGGTACTTGTAATACTATGGTACACATCAGCTTCAAAAAAACTATCAGGATTTGCTGTAGTAGTATAACTAGTGGTGGATGAGTAGGCCGCCCACCCCAGGCTTCCATTTAAGAATGCCAAAATGGTAGCCCCTGGGCAGCAGCAACTAATCGGTGTGTGGGTAAAGCTGCATGGCAGCAGGACAGGAACAGTCCAATTTTGAAGCAAGGTAAGATCCTGATATTTAGTACAGTCCCCACCCCTCTTGCCCCTACTCTCCATGGAGTCAAAATGGGAAGATGCACCCTTAGGTTACTGTATAATATTAGATTAATCTTCAAGTGACAATTATAAAAATGTTTTAATGTCAGCCACTCAATTGAACACTTGCTGTAAAACACTAGGAGAAAAAAAAGGCAGACAAGGTTCTTGGGTGAATCCAATACTTTTTATTAGACCAACTAAATAATTATTTAAAAAACCCTTTACTCCTAGCAAGCTTTCAGGTTTAAAAATCCTTAGTCAGGCTAAGGAAGTTTCTGCAGGTGGTGTGTGCTCTTCTTGGATGGAATGAATAGTAAAGAGACCAGAGGCTGCGCTGCATGCAAGAAAGCCAGTCAGCAAAGATGTAAATTGAGGGTTCAGTGGGTGAGAGACAGGTTGGGGTGAGGGCGGGGGGGGGGTGGAAATTAATGTAGCACGTAAATAGTGGAGAGGTACCTAGCAGGTTATTGTGCATTATAAATCCAATGTCCATATTTAGTCCATGATGTTTTGTATCTAAGAGGTTGATGAAGTGAAGTTCATAGGCTCGTCTGTAAAGGGTTTTGTAAGTTCCCTTTGAGGAATAGAACAGAGATTGGCGAGAGAGTGGTTTTCTTGCCAGAAATGTGCCCCCACAGGTAACTGGGCATTCTTGTCTTTAATAGATTTACAGTGCGTGTTCATTCTGGAGCACAGTTGTTGTTTGGTCTCTTCCATGTATTTTCCATCAGGGCATTTGGTGTACTGGACAAGATATTACATTTCTGGAGGTGCAGCTGCAAGATCCAGGAATACTGATGGTTGCTTTTAGATAGGGTTCCATACCAGCCGCCACAAATAAGTCATGCATTAATAATCTTGTCCACATGGATCCCACTTTTCAAGCCTTGGGCCTTATTTTGCACAGGCATGCAGAGTGCTGGAATGGTAGGACTGCATGTCCCTGAAGGGACAACCACAAGCCTAATCCTTGTATGCATTCAGCAGACCTGGGAAAGAAACAAAAACCAAACAAAAACCCATCAACCCCCCCCCCCCAAAAAAAAACCCAAAAAACCAAACACCTTACTGCTGCCAAAGGCATTAGACTCCTCAAAGTGAGATGAAGTTTAGATTGAGCCTTTGCTACACCAGTCAAAATAGCCAATTGTGGGAAAGAGTTGGCTTATTGCATGTAGCAAAAAAAAAGTTTCACATCCTTCTTATACCAGGTATACTGCCCAGCACCCACAGCATATCTCCACATGAGTAACCCAAGTTACCTTTGGAGTCCCCTACTAATTAGGATTACTAACTCACTAAAGCGAGTGGGTAAATGCTAGAGGCATGAGCCCTAGGCATCAGTTTTGAAAGTGCAAGAACTGCAACAGCCATGGCCGTTGCTGTCCCACTCTCCAGTGCCAGCCAGAGTACTGAAGCTTCTTGCTAGGCCTCTGTTCTAACTGTCCTCCACCCAATGCTTTGATGCATACATTGGCTCATGCAAAAAAAAAACAAACATGGAAAGGTCTTCAGAATTCCTTTGCTTTTTATTTGTGTGCCAACAGTTGCATGCACATGGTTGTTTTTAAGAGCAGTTCACAGTTTCCATACAATAAAACTTCCAAAGCTGTAGCCTTGCTTTTACAGGATGCATCTTTCCACATTCATTCTGTTGGTATAATGAAATTCTACCAGCCCATTAGATTATTTAGTATTCCCCTGACCACTTCCGAGTTTTCAGATGATTGAACTTTTAGCAGATATTTAACTTACCATTCTAATAATAATGTAAAATTTCATTTGTGAGAGCTTTTACAAGATAAGCTGAATGTGCCTTTTAGATTACACAATAACCTGCCTCATGAGATCAGAGGGATCTCATGCCCTTCCTCCAAGATAAGTTCCCAATTTAAAAATTGAGGGGAAAAAAACCCCCTATTTTAAAAATAGAAAAGAGACTTTGGGATGAGGGAATAGATTAGCGCTCCAGATACAAGTCATATAATACCTGGGCTCCATGGAAGTACATCTCCAAGTCAGCAATGCACTTAAACCTTCCTTGTTCCCCTCTCCTCCTTGTAAAGTTCTTAAGTGTGTGCCAAAGTCCTTTGGTGAACCAGAGCCTAACATGCTCATATTCAGGCCCTTAATCCTTTCAAGACATGTGCAGCAAGTTCCTTGCAGTTTAGAATCAGATCTCAGAAACCATTCCTTTTCTGACAGAGTAACTTATTTTTAGATAAGGGGGATGTGGTGGAAATAACATACCTGGACTTTACTAAGGCTTTTGACAGTCCTACATGCCATTTTCAAAAGCAAGCCAGAAAAAAGAACTATATAGAGTTACATTAACCTGATGAATCACAAGCATAGAGTATCTATTAATGGCTCATAGTCATATTTAGATGAAGTTCTAAAGTGGAGGTCGATGAGGGTCTGTTTTGGGTCCAGTTCTCTTTGGCATTCTAATTAATGACTTGGATACAAAAAAAAAAAAAAGTCTACAAATTTGATCAGTTTATAATACCACTGCAAGGGCATGCACATTTTGGAGGAGAAGTTAAAAGATTCAGATAACTTGGAGAGCTACCCTACAAGCAACACCATGAAGTTCAACAAAGACAAATGTAGGGTACTGCACATACAGGAAACAACCAAATGCATAAATTGACCTTGGCAATAGGCCTGTTAAAATTGCACTTGAGTTTGTGTTCCCTTATAAAATCATTATAATTGCAAAGTGAATAAGCTGTGCAATGCTATTGCATAGAACGCAAGTGTAGTTTTGAGTGACATTAACAGAAACATTGTATGCAAGACCTGCAAGGAGATATGACCATTTTTATTTAGTGCTGGTTACACTTCAGCTGCAGTGGTGTCCAGTTTTGGGCACAACATTTTAAGAAAGTAGATCAATTGGGGAGGGTTCCAAGTGAATAAAGAAAGTGGTAACAGGACCATAATGTAAGCCATGAGAGGAAAGTTTGAAAGAACTATGTATACCAAGTTCAGAGAAAAGAAAATTAAGGAGCATTTCAAGATACCTGAAAGATTACTATAGGGAAGATGGGGAAAGAGCTGGGAGTGCAGGGTCCTGCTACTTTGTGACATTTTTCTGCCACTATTATAAGAGCAAGAAGAATTTTCACAACTAAGGAGTTATACTTGGGATTACTACAGATCATAGGCAACTGGCAGGGGGTGCACAAGGGTGCATGTGCCCCCCACAATGAGGCCGGTGCCCCCCAATGGACAACATTGATGCTGTTGGTAGGGCTGGTGTCCCCCTCCCCCAAAACAGGGCTGCCGTCATCGATGGCTTCTGTGGGTGCCCTCCCCCCGATTCAAGAGGCACTAGTCACTCATGCTACAGATCCCACTGTATGGCTGGGAAAAGCTTTCACTTCCCTCTGTTCTCCGGGGCCATCAAAAAACCCCATGAAGATCAAGTTAGCTTCCAAAATGGAGGCCTCTGAGGCAAGAGCTGAATGAGACACAGAAGTTTTGGTTCTTCTCTGATACAGAGAATGGCTAGAGAGATATTGAGCATTAAATGGTACAGTATTCATGATGGATGTTCAGGCTTTTTTAGATGCCCTGGTGATGCAGATGCAGAGAATGGAGGACAGAGTTCCTGCCTGTGAGGATCAAGCCATGGAAGTGGCCAGGCAAGGAGCCGCAGGCTTTGAAGGCAAGTCTAGGGGATACAACATTCACATTGTTGGAGTGCCAGAAAGGTCCAACCCCCACCCCGCCAAAAAAAAAATAAATAAAAATAAATAAATAAATAAAAATATTCCCACTGACGGCAGGAACAAAATAATTGTCATCATGTTAAAAATTCCCCATGGACACTGATCCAGAGACAGAGAAGGCCCATGGAAGCCTGGCTTGGGAGAAAAACCTGGGCCTTCGTAGTCAAGTTTCTGAGATTTAAGACTAAGAGTGCAGAGAGCTTTCCAAGTTCTCTGGTAGCCAGTGTGGAGTGAGCTTGTCCTTTATATAATACTGTTTACTGATCTTGCCTCCAGGGTGGCTAGGAAAAAATAAGAAAATGAAACAACCTCCTCCCCCCCCCCCGCCCCAAAAAAAACCACCTCCAAAAAATAAAAACTAACAAAAATAAAAAAAACAAACAAAAATCATCAGGCTCCATTGAAACCAGCAAAATTACAAAGAGTGTGAAGATTTTTAGATTCTTAACACTACTTAGCAATAAGTAGCATGCATATGCTTTTTTGGGGGGAGGGAGATCACATCTGCCCAGACCTTCCTGGTGGACATAACTTCATAAAGTAAATTTGCTGTTAGCATTTCATGTACTTCATATTTATTTCTTTTTTCTCTCTTTTCTTCTTACCCCTCATGTTCTTTTCAAGAATCTGCTTGGCAGTGTATGTTATCAGTGCTAAATATATGGGAGAATGTCAATATTCCAAACTATGGCAGTATACAGATAGAAGCTCATACGTCTGATTTAAGACATCTGGCAATCTGCCAGTTATATACCAAAGCTGAACATGGAAGATAAAGTCACTGAGAATGGCCAGTTCTATTAAGTGTGCTTTTGGGAATATTAAGGGCCTTAACAGCGCCATTAAAAGGAAGAAATTATATTTCGTTTCTTTAAAAAGTAAAGGGCTGATATATCTGTCACTAGAAGAATAATAGAGAGAGACCAGTCTCTGGTGTATGTAATACTGGCACATGGAGTTTTTAAAAGCGAAACAAAAAAACAAACTAATCTGTCCCCACATTTAACTGACATAGATAGATAAGGATCCACAGAAGAGATTTGTTCTTGAGAATGTTAAAATTAGAGAGATTCCATTTTTACTTTGGAACAGGTCTCAGTACAGATAATCCTACATTTTATTTTTTAAAAGTTCTCCAAATTTGGAAAATATCTTTATATTTGAGGGAAATTAGAATGAATGTTTAAATCCCATCATGGGCAGGTCTCATGCTCCTCTAGCTGTGTAATCTACTTCTTTGGAAGGTATTGAAAAGTTGTAGATCAGACCCGAGTTTAGTAGATATTGGCAAACAGGAAATCCAAGAGTGAGGGATTATAGGGATTTTTTTCTTCATAGACATAGAAAGTTAAGTTTAATAAATAGAAAGTTAAGATTAGAATGGGCCTCAGGAGATCATTTTAGTCCAACCCCCTACTCAGAGCAGACCCATCCCAATTAGATCAATCCAGCCAGAGCTTTTTCAAACTGAGCCTTAAGAACTGCCAAGGATGGAGATGTCACCAATCTCTCTAGGTAACCCATTCCAGTGCTTCACCACCCACTCCTAGTGAAAAAGTTTTTCAGTATCCAACCTAAGTTTCCCTTGGTGCAACTTGAGATAATTGCTTCTTGTTCTGTCACCATTTCCCCCCACCCCATGTCTCATTCTGCATATTCTACTTTAATTTCTCAAGGCACAATTGACCCTGTGGTAAGTGTCAATATTTGCTTTGTAGCCATTTTGGCCCTTCTGATGTGGAGCTTCACTCCTTCACAGACAGACCAGCTGTAAATAACTACCAGCAATTCAACACCTCCCTGTTGAGGGATTACAAATTTGAAGCATACATTCTAAAGGAGTTAAAATATTTTAAGAAGTTTATTCAACCTACTGCTTCCTCTGCTTTGATATTAGGGACAATTACTAAAGCTTTCTTATGAGGCATATAATATCATAGGCTTCTGCAAGCAAGAAGCAATGCGATACAGAAATAGATACTTTAATAATAAACCCTCCCCCACATGTTTTTTGATAAGGAGTGCATCACAGATCCTTTGCCTGGTTGTAACAGGACTTATCTGAAGGGTGACCTCAATGCCCCTGACCATAGGCTAATTCTGCATTCCCTGGTCCCCTTATGAGCTTCTCCCTTTAAGCTTTCCTGCCACACCTTCATAAAATTTAGAATCTGTAGAGTTTGCCCTGGAGTCTCAAGAGGGTGTTTGATGAGGTTATCCTTAGACCAGTCTCAGCCACTGGTACTTCCCTTCTTTCTCTCTAGAAATAGTTGTGGCCTCCAGCCTCCTCCATAGCCACACCCATGACTCATAGGTATTACTTCCCATTGGATCTACAGACCTTCCCAACTTCTCCTCAGGCCTCTGAGCCTGGTTCTGGCTTCCACCTTTCTGCTCTGCCTTTGGCCCTGCTGCTTCAGCCTACCACTCTTTGGGCACCTGGCCCATGCAGGATTAACAGTTGCAGCACCTGCTTTGTGGCCTTTAAACCACCTCTTACAGCCACTCAAGAGTCCTCTTTTTTATGAAGAAGTCCTTAATAGAAATACAGCCCCTCTGGATAAGCAGAAACAGCCATTATCCATAATCTTAACCCTTCCAGATACTCACCAGTAAAGGGAGGCTTGCCAACTAGCAGCTCCCCCTCTCCTTGTGGATGCAAGTCTCCTATATCATGCAGAAAAGTTCCTCTCTTCCCAACAGTCAAGGCTAGAATACCTCCAGGGCAGAGTGGGTTAAGCCTATATACTGGCCAGTCCCTCCCCTACTGGTCAACTGATCCCTGCTTTTCTGCCCTGGCACAGGGGTTTGCCGTTATCCAATTTATAGTCTCACTTACTCTGCAAGAGGCAGGTCTACAGTCCTGGGTTAGTGGTTCTTCATTAAGCACTCCCTGTACCTGTTTGCAATCTTCAGTTTAGTCCTCACCTGGAGTGCAACTCCTGTAAAGCCAATTGCTATGCAGCTTGTTCCCCATGCAAGCTGATGGTTCGGCTGCTGTAGTTGCTATCCTCCGAGGACTGCTTGCTATTGTGGGTGCCAATCTTTCCTGCTCTTGCAGGCTGTGGATCAGAGGCTTCTTCTCTACTGGTCTTGGGGACCTGAGTGCCTTATCCATCTTTGGAGACAAGTTCCTGCTTTCTGAATCCTTGTCCTTCTGGACTACAAAAGGGGCCTCACACGTTTTTCTTAACCTTGTGATCTTTCACAGTTTCAGAGCCAGGATACCTTGTTACATTAATAAACTATGTATTCTTAGCAATATGAGATATTAATTGAATAAATTAGTGTCTCAGGAGGCAGAGTATATCTTATATATATTACTCCAAGATTACTGGGAACTGAGAGAGTGTGCAGAAAAATTAGTAGCATATAGACTAAAGAGTGAATCCAACAATGATAAAATATTAGCTATAAGAGACAGTCTGGGGAATATGCATATGACTCAGAGACAAATCAATGAACAGTCAATACTATTCTATTCTAATTTGTATACTGAAAATCAAATGTTACTAGTGAGGAAACAGTTGTGTTCCTGAACTTTATACACATACAACAACTTTCAGAGGTGGAGAAGGAAAATTAGAGACTCCTTTATCATCAAATGAAATGACTGGCTTTAAAGGACATGAGGAACAATAAATTTCTGGGCAGTGATGGATTTCTCATCAAGGTTTATAAAAAAATGTGGAAGATTAGCATTAGCAAGCAGAGCAACCACATGCTGGCCACAGTCTGTGCTGTGGGAGAAAGCAGCTTTGACTTAGGGCTTTTTGGAGCTAATCAGCTGGTAATGTCTCTCCATTCCTTCTTAATCTTAAAATAGCCACTTATCAGACCTGGGCCACACTTGCTGGTTGCCTCATCAGGCTCTTAAAGTGGCAGACAAGTGAGGTGCTGTGCCACACACCTTCCCTCCTTAGAATAGTTCATGAGGGAGGTTCCTCCTGCTGTTCCACCAAAGCAGGCTCCCCTCAGAGCCTGTGAAAGCCATTGAGTGCCAAGTACCCACAAAGACCTCCCCCCTTAGAATGACATTCAGGGACTTCAATTGGCTGCCTTCTCTGCTGGCTTTGTCCCAGTCTACTGCAGCCCCTGCCACATGCCAAGCACCCCAACTGTGCTTGGCCACACCCTGTGCGGGAGAAGGCACCTGCCAAGGAGCAGGCTGAGTATACCAGAGACAACACTGGGCTCGAGGGGGCAGGGGACTGCTCCAGCCTACCAGAAGCCCTGGGGGCAGGCAGGGCTGAGGGAGGAGCTGCATTTGCTGGGGAGAGGGAAACTGTAATAACTTGTAGCACAGACACCACTCCCTGCTGTGCCAGAGGACAGAGGTCAGAGCAGGAATAAGATCTCTTGAAGAGATCACAGGGGAGGAGCCACCGCCTGTTGCACTAAGACTCCTGGAGCTACTGAGAGGGATGCCAGCAGTAGGGACTGCCCACACCTCCTGTGCCAGGGACACAGAAGCAGTTCTGCTTCTTGAAAAACCAAACCAAGGGACAGTGTACACAGTGTCCTCATAGTTACCCTGGAGCATGCAAGATATAGACTGAGTGTGTAAATAAGTTCTTGATGGTTTATTAGTTGATGTATCAATAGTTTTTTTTATTGGTTCCTTATTTAGGTGTGGGTAATTTGTATGCCAGTATATCAGAGAAGTATTAACCTTTAAGCCACCATTGTTGGGTTATGTTGTGTAACATTATTTGTTTTATTATATTAGCTATATATTATCTTGTAAATAATTAAATTCTGTAAATAGTTTTATAATGGTCTGCAAGGATGTTTTGATTGTCAGGGAAGGCTCTCTGCTTGGGGACCCTGCAGCAGCTACCCAGGGAGCTAACTAAGTAGGGCCGCTGGATACCAGGTACCCCAGGATCTCACTACTTAGGTGAGTGTGCTGGTAGCATCGCACCCAGGGTTACAATAATTATAGTAAAAATCAAGGTATGCTACTTAATATGAATCTATTATTTCTGAAGTTTCTAAACCAGATAAGGATTCTAACTGTAGACCAATTTTTAAAATGAATGTAGACACCACAATCTTAGCCAAAAATTTATCTCACAACTTGGAACAGGTTCTCTAGAAGTTAATTTAGAAAAATGAAGTAGGATTTATCAGAAAAAGCATGATTCAGATAATGTACATCAGGTGTTTGATACAGTAGCACCAGTAAAAAATTCTGAAAACCCTATGCTTATTTTGGCACTGGAAGCAGGGAAGGCCTGTGTGTTTCTGAAAGGTACCTTTTTGTGTATTACAAAAGATGGGCTTTGGTAAAGAATTCATAAGGTGGATACAATTGTTTTATACTTTAAGAGCTGTGACCAATAAAATGTTATCTGATACATTTACCTTACAAAGGGGGACTCAGTAAGGTTGTTTATTATCCATACTATTTAATTTAGCATTGGAACGATTGGCTATTGTCATAAGTAATGAGGGCAATGTAAAAGGCATTAAGGTAAGAGATAATGGGTGCATGCCATTAGTGCTTCTTAAGCTTGATGCACAATAAAATAAGGTGCAGTAAACTTGCCCTGGGAACATGTCTGCACATGCACCCTCTTGGGTGCAGACTTGCTTCCAATGGGAGTAGGCAGATCCAGGCCTGCTCCAGACTCGCTCTGCCCCCATGAAGCAGCCAGGGAGAGCTGCATGCTCCAGCCACAGCCAGGGGGCTATGGGGCAGGCTCAGCCTGATAGCGAGTTCGGGGTAGGGGGGGGAGCCTTAGCCTTGGAAGGGAGGGGGCAAAAACAACTTGACAGTGGCTCCAGGGGGAGGCAGGTTCAGCTTGGCAGGGGGCTCTGGGGGTACAGACTCAGCCTAGCAGGGGATTGTCCAGGAGCCTGTGGCCAGCATGCAATGAATGCTTCCCGTCTTCCCCCCTGGCAGAGGGGCAACACTATGGGTTCAGACACTACAGCAAGGTCACTGGGCTGGGGGCTAGAAAGTGGTGAAGATGGCCACTATTGAGGCTGCACAGCCTCCTCCCTCTTCTCCACTATGGAGCCAGGGACATCAGGGACCATGTGCTGTGTTGAATCCACTGTAGGGAGCTACACTGAGGAGCTGCATGGTACCAGGGGAGATGCACGGGTGCAAGCTTGTTGTGGTCCTGAGAGCAGAAGACCCCAGTGGACCTCTCCAGTGGACCCCAATCTCACCTCCACCACAGAGCTGGGAGATAAGTGGGGACCATGGTGGGAGGGCACTAGTTAGAAGTGGGAGGCAGCTGACAGGAGCTCAGGAAGGTAACCCCACTTGGCTCCTACTTGTCCCAGCCCCCAAGGGAGCTGTATGAGCGTAAGACACAAAGAGGTGAGCTCTGGGCCCCAGTGCATGAGTTAGTGCATGAGTTTGTGAAGAAGGGCAAACAGAAGGGCCAAGAGGCTCTAGGCGATGAGCCTGAAGAGAAGGGTCTGCTCAGCAGTAGCCCAAACTACTAGTTGTGTGATGGTGATGATGCACTGCACCCCAAAGATTCCCCCCCATACACAGTTGGAGCACCCCCTCTGGTACCAAAAGAGACTTCTACCCAGACAGAGACCATGGCTCCAGCCTCCACCCAGATGAAGCCTCTGGCTCTTGGCTGTGGTGGCTGCCTGGCACAAATGCAGGCATCTGGGATCAGAAGCAAGGACACCTCCCTTTGTGGGCTGTGCTCCACATTAGAGTCTCCAGAGTGCCAGACAGGGGAGCTCCAGGCTGCAGTGCAGAGGCTATGTGCCATCAGGGATGGCAAAGAGGAGATCAATGCCTACTACCAGGCTTTTTGCCTGAAGAATGAGGAGACAAGGGTGAGGAGAGAAGAGCAAGGAAGGCTAGCAGGATGAGGACATACAAGAGGAGCCCCCATGAAATCCAGCCAGGGGTCACTTGGACAAAGGTCATCTCCAGCCCCAAGGAACCCTGCACCAGGGTCACCACCCACCTTGAACTTCTCAACAGATATGAACCCCTCACAACTTTAGCAGAGCCAGCAGAGTTGCCAGCTTCAGCACTTGAGGAAGAAAGGTGACCAGCAACCACACCTAAGAAGCGACACAGTGATCACTGTGGGAGACTCCATTTAGAGGGGGGACAGAGGGACCAATCTGCCACCCTGACCCTTTAGCCTGTGAGGTCTGCTGCCTCCCAGGGGCCCGTATCCAGGATATAGGTGAGAGGATCCCTAAACTTGTCTGACCGTCC
>NW_017729032.1:251308168-251321619 GCF_001723915.1 Gavialis gangeticus
ACAGTGATCACTGTGGGAGACTCCATTTAGAGGGGGGACAGAGGGACCAATCTGCCACCCTGACCCTTTAGCCTGTGAGGTCTGCTGCCTCCCAGGGGCCCGTATCCAGGATATAGGTGAGAGGATCCCTAAACTTGTCTGACCGTCCAACCACTACCCCATGCTCCTCATCCATGTGGGCACAAATGACATGGCTCAGACGGATCTAGAGGGCTGTGTGCACAGGTGGTTTTCTCCTCAATCCTCCTGGTTATGGGTCATGGGTGCAGAAGGAAGAGATGTATCGATGAAGTAAACAGAAGACTAAGGCTTTGGTGCCACTGTGAAGGCTTCAGCTTCTTTAATCACAGTCCACACCTCAGAGACAGAGGCAGTGGTCTGTTAGGAAGAGACTGCCTCCACCTCACCCCAAGGGGACAGAAGCTGTTTTCAACCAGTTTGGCTGACCTGCTTGACAGAGCTTTAAACTAAGATTGCTGGGGGGCAGGCAGACAACCAATGGAGAAGCCCAGGAAGTGACAAACACATAATCAGCACATCAGGAAATACAATCGAACTTATTCTGACCTCAGCCCAAGGACGGGAGCCTCCGAATCAATTCGGAAAAGATTTGGAGATTCAGCCATAGGCTATAATGGGGAATCAATAAAATATCTATAACTTTGTTGTCTTTTAGCTGATTCTGATGAAACTTACAGGGATGGTAGCTCCTGCTGAGGCCACAATGCCTTCCAAGTTTCAAGGAAATTGGTGCAGGGGTTTCTGGGAAACTACCTCAAAATTGTGACAAGCAAAACTCATGACAAGGGTGAAACTGTGTGTGTGTTAAGTCAAAGGGGGGTTAAAACTGCAGGGATGGTAGCCCCTGCTGAGCCCAAAAATCCTGCCAGCTGTCAAGGAGATAGGTACAGGGGGTTGGGGGAAACTGCACCCCAAATTCCTGAAAGCAAATCTCATGTCACATGTATGTGTTAAGCCACAGTAGAGTTAAAACTGCCAGCTTGCTAGCCCCTGTGGAGGCTGCAAAGCCTGTCAGGTTTCAAGGAGCTAGGTGCAGGGGTTGTGGGGAACTGCACCTCAAGCTGTGGGCAAGCAAAACTCGTGACATGGGTGACACTGTGTGCATTAAGACTCAGCACGGTGAAAGCCCCTGCTGAGGCCACAAAGCCTGCCAGCTGTCAAGGAGATAGGTGCAGGGGCTTCTGGGTTCTGGGGCTCTGCACCTCTAGCTGCTGACAGCCAAAACTCATGTCATGGGTGCTTGTGTAACTGAGTCTGCCTTGGGGCACAGGGGGTGGGGGGAGAAACTCTTCTGCTTTCAAGAATTTGGGGTGCAGTTTCCCATAAACTCCTGCACCTATTGTTTTGTAACTTGGCATGCATCATGCGCTCAGAAGAGACTACCATCCTTGCAAGTTTCATCTGAATCAGTCAAAAGACAACAAAGCTAAAGATATTTCATTGATTCCTCATTATACCCCATGGCCAAATCTCTGAATCAGCTACTAATCTTCCAAAGTGATTCAGCTGAATCGAATCAGAAAAAACATTCGGTTCCCCAAATCAAATCTCTAGCATCCAAATCATTTAAACATGAATTGAATAGTTCTCTATTTGCACAGGTCTAGTGACCATACACCTACATTTGGGGAAGACCTTGTGAGGGAACATCTTGAGAGCCTGGACATCCATAAGATGTAGTGCACCCAAGAGTGCTAAACAAGTTGGCTGACATCATAGCGTGACCAATGCCAAGGATATCTGAAAACAATGGCACTCAGGGAAGGATCTTGAAGATTGAATGAGGGCCAATATGGTGCCCATTTTGAAGAAAGAAAGGCAAGAAGTTCCAGGGGACTTCATGGAAAAAATTATTAAATAATCCATCAGCAACAGGCTAACAGAAGGCATCATCCTGAGAGACAGCCAACACAGCTTTGTTACGGGTAGGTTGTGCTTGAACAACCTCATCTTCTTCTATGACCAGGTGACAAGTTCCTTGGCAGGCAAGGAGAGACTGATGTCATTCACTTGGATTTCAAAAAAGGCCTTTGATTTGGGCTCCCATGATATCCTCATGACAAGAATGAAGAACTGTGGCCTCGACAAGCTTATGGTCCAATAGCTGTGGAACTGGCTTCATGGTTGGGCCCAGAGAGTGATAGTCAATGGAACCATATCAACATGGTGTATGATGACCAGTGGCATCCCTCAGCGTTCATTACTTAGACTAGTACTTTTAAACATATTCATAAACAACCTAATTTGGGTGTCAGAAGCAGAGTGAGCAGATCAAAACCTGATGACTTTCAACATAGAGAAATGCAAGGTGCTCCACCTCAGGAGAAAGAACCCACATCATACCTATAGGCTTGGCAGTGCTACATTCACTAGCACTGTGGCCAAAAGAGACTTGTGGGTCATGATTGACCACAAGATGAATATGAGCTACCAATGTGATGCTGCAGCTGCCAAAGCAAATAAAACCCTGGCTTGCATCTACTAATGCATCTCAAGCAAGACCCAGGATGTCATCCTCCTGCTTTATTCAGCCTTAGTGAGGTCTCAGCTGGAGTACTGCATCCAGTTCTGGGCTCCACACTTTATAAAGGATGTGGAGAAGATTGACAGAGTCCAGAGGAGAGCCACAGGGATGATCAGAGGCCAAGAGAGCAGGAGTTTTGAAGAGAGGCTGAGAGGCATGAGACTCTTCAGCTTGTAAAAGCGAAGGTTCGGGGGGAACTTGGTGGCAGCCAATAAGAATATCAGGGGTGTGCATCAGGATCCGGGAGAACATCTGTTCAGCAGGGAACCCCAAGGAAAGACAAGGTCCAACAGTCACAAACTGCTGGAAGACTGTTTTAGACTGGACCTAAGGAAAACCTTTTACTTTCCGGGTCTCCAGAGTTTGGAACAGACTCCCCCCAGAGGTGGTCCAAGCACCTACTCTGGACACATTCAAGAAGTGTTTGGATGATTATCTTGCTGGAATCATGTGACCCCAGCTGACTTCCTGCCCTTTGGCAGTGGGGTGGACCTGATGATTTCACGAGATCCCTTCCAGTCCTAATGTCTATGAAATCTATGAAACTTTCCTTCATTTTTCTAGCCAGAAGGTTAACAAATTACATTAATCTGAACACAGGTATTCACACAAATGGTAGCTCAAAAGACAGAGGAAGTGACAGACCTTTTATCTTCAATTTATATCCTAGCTATCTTCAAAAAAGCAATGAAACAAGACAAATCCCTGTGTAAGCACTTTGAATCAGAAGAATATACCAGGGTATTGAAAAACCTAAAGGGAATACTTGTCAGTTCTTGCTACTAGGAGGCTGAGAATAGTTTGTATCCTACTAATGTTGTATGCTTGGTTTTTGTCACATAGTGTAATGAGTCAGCAAAACTACACAAACCCTACAGAAACAGAACCCTTCTGTTCACAAGCTGAATTGTATAGTACAGTTTGCAAGAAATGAAAACAAACTAGCCCAAGTAGATTTCCTACTTTGGGGAAGAATTTCGCAAGCTCAACTTACAGGGATTCAAGCATTTGTTTGACAAAGAAGAAAAGACGAAGTTAGGAGTAGAAAGATTTAAAAACAAATTGGAAGGGATGAGTATAGAAGGGAAACAGATCAGATTACAAAAACAGCAAAATTTTGATGGTGAGAGAGTAGAGTATGGTAATGTTGAAAGTCTCTTTAAATGTCTTTGGTTTAAGGAAATTACTTAAAAAGTCTGGTGTAGCATTGAGTATCCAAATCCCCCAAAAATCTATTTGAAGAACACACTCTTGTTCCTTCTCCTTAAATTTGGATTAGATTTTGGATCTCCAGCTTTTCTGATCTGATGGATTCCCTGAAGAAGTCTCTGGACATTGATGTAAAAGCAAGAGGTTAAAAAGACTAGGTCCCTGATTACATCCACTCTCATGATTTGGGCTGACAGATTATCTGTAGCTTTTGTGCTGTATATGACTGACCCTTTCTCTTATCTCTGTATCACTCATTATCACATTATTTCTCACTCTCTTATTAATTTCTGTCTGTTCTTAAACCTGGACAAGCTGGAACTGATTCACTGATGTATCCACATTATAACAATTGCTGTAGGCTGAAAAGCATCCAGACAGATTTGCTCTTGAACTAAAAGAGATACTGGTGGGAGAAACCAGAGTATATCAAAGTCAGCTGCTTTTGTTAACCTGGAACATGAAGAACCAAAGAGTAGGAGCTGCCTGAGGCTATTCTGTCCTGGTAAAATGCTCCAAGCAAATGAAGCTAGTTTAGAGGGAAGTCTCTTCTTTCCACACTGATGCCCTTTTTCCTTGTTGCATGTATGGTTCTCTCCCCTTAGAGCAAGTTATCTTTGTTTAAATGGATTCCAAAACCTATATTTAACACCAGCAGCATATTTACCCTCGTACTATAACAAAACCCTTGAAAACAATAAAGAGGGAGGATTCTGAAGAGGAGCTGAGTGCTTTCAAATAATTTTACTTTCTATCCAAAGAAAAATTTAAATGGTCTTTTTTTATTCAGTTGCTTACATTTGCTTAGCAGACCACTTAACAGACAACCAAGGGTAAGCTGTTTGATCCTGTAAAAGTAAAAGTGGATTTACAATCATAACATTTGAGCTTAAATTTTATGTCAAAGGTAAGTCAAAGCTAGTGAACCTATTAAAAAGTGGGGGGGATCAGATGTATACTTGGGGCTAGTATTAACACAGCCCATTAGAGACATGTAAACTAAGCAGTTGGATTGTATTAGCTTTCCTTTGGAAACTAAGACCTGGTGTTTCATAGGCTGGTATTGTGCAGATTTTTCATTTGCCAAGATTGCACTTTTCCATCCTTTAACTGGAATTACCACATCTTTTAGAGTGAATACAATGTGTTGACATTTTCCTTAAAGCAGCTGTTCTATTAAAGATTTCATGTTATTCTGAATCCAGCATAACCCTTTATTCTCACAATTCCACACAGGCCTCTGAAAAGCAGAAGACAAAAGGCGGTAAAATGTTTAAGTTAGAGAACAGAAGAGTAGCTTTCCAATATGATGAATGCTTTTTCTCTTTAAGTGAGGCTATTAAAGGTCTTGTTATGTTAATGAAAATTATTTTACAATCAGCCATTGCATGTATTTCTGAAAGGAATGATAATATGCTCTTTAAAATAAGAATCCCTCTTGAGCTACAGTAAACTTCACATGCTAATAGAGCAACCTCTATTGCTCTCTTGAAGTCAGTGACCACAGCCAACTATAAATATGTTTTGATATTTGCTACAAATATGCACTTGTGAACTGTGTCACTCAACCCAATCTCTTTAAACCTGACTTAATGCTTCAAGTAGTTCACCTGTGATATCACCCTATAAACTGAGCCCACAACTAGTGCTAGCCAACATCTGAACACAAACTCCCAAGAGAATACTTTTCCACTTCACAGCAACTGCTGATTCAGTCTATTAAGTTTTCTCACTTCTTGTATTTAAAGGGTATTTTGTATTCTTTTCTTAAACCTACAGTATTCTTTTTAAGTTGTGTAATTTGGTTTATCATTAGAAGCAAGTGAGAAGAAACTATTTTTTGAAGCTATTTTAACACATACTCAATAAGGAACAAAAATGTAACAACAGCATGAAACAAACTAGAAGGAAAAATGGAGGTCATTTCCCATTGTTTTGTTGTCCTGATTTTATATCTAATCCTGTTTTTCCCTTGTAACAAAATCTCCTTTAGCTCTGATTACAAGGGAGAAGGAGAAAGACCCTTTAAAAGGGATAAAACAGAGTGGGAGGCCTGCCTTTAGAGGGATATAAAGGAAAGGCTTCAGCAGTAAGGAGCAGAAGTGTTTCAATAACAAAGGAAAACATACTCCTTTGAGAGAGGGCCAGAGCAAGGAGGCTAACAGTGAGTAGGTTTAGAGGAAATCTGACTAAGGCCCAAGTAGGCTGGGACCAGCTTTATCCAAAGGATTAAAAGAAAGTTTAGGAAAAGGCTAGTGTAGAGAAAGACCTGGCAGAGACAACGTAAATATATAGTTATTGTATTAGTCTTAGTCTTACTAAACCCTAAAAGGTGTTGCAGAGGGGAGGACCAGCTGTAGAAGACTGCATGTCCAGAGACCCTGAGGGGTGCAACATGCTGTCATCAAGGCTCTGTGTGTGAGAGAGAAATGATTTGTATGGGCACTATAAAGACTATGCTGTGCCCCAGAAAAGGTGGTAGCAGTAGGCAGTCACAGCTGGCCAGTGAAGTGACTGGAGTATATTTTGTCCTCTTCCTCTTTCTTTTAAATCTTAATGGCTCTAGAGTTCAATCCTTATTTCTAAACTTTGGGGAGAGTCTTCTTCCTGGCTTAACTTCTTTTTACCCTGACCTATAGTCCACTGAAATATATAAGGTTATTTTTTTGGCTTTAGTTGGCTTGGGGAGGAATATTTGTTTGGAGTCTATACTTCTGTTGTCTGAAAGTTGGCTGGCTGGGACTCACCGTAACTGTGGTCAAAAGGAATTTTGCCACTGACCTCAGTGGGCTCAAGAGCCAGCTGCTGCGGGAAAACAAAACATTTTCAGCTTTGTGGGTCCTTAGTGAAAAATTTATGTCCAAGAGAATCAAATGTCACCACCTTGTAACAATGTTTGTAACGCTTGGGGGGAAAAAAAATAACAAGGTGGTTCAGGTGCTTTCCATCTGACGGAAGACAGAGGCATGTCAATCTTAATCTAAGAAGTATTTAAATTCTCCATCACACGAAACCCACGATACTTTTAATACTGCCATCAGCTTTTCTCCAATAACTTAAAGTTCTTTTTCAAGGCTTAAATGTTCTTTGCATTGTATTCCCCATTTTATCAAGTACCCACTCTCTTGCCCTCCACACTAATTTGTTCAGAAGTGTCACTATTTTTAAATGCACAGTACTCAGAGAATTTATCACTATATTTAGACTCTGTGGTTTTTTTCAGGTATTCCTTTGCAGAACAATTAGCTGAGGAGTATACAAACATTCACTGTGTCCAGACTCTCAGCATTGGCTCTGTTTATAGCATTTCCTACATTTAATTAGAAATGGGCCAGAAGGCTTTGCTTGTGCTTCGATTAGGCTTATGGTTTGGTTTGAATAGAATTGAATTTTGCATTCAGCAGCACTGAAGGCTCACAGGTTACTTTGACAAGGTTTCAGTTGCAGTTATTTCACTACCCTGCTTCACAACCTCTTGAAAATAGGTCCTGTTTTAACAAGTTACACAACTTGAAGACTGCCTAAGGAACCGCAGATTGAAATAGAAAATAACTTCCCCTAGAATATCAAAAGGAAAAAGTCTCTTGTTTTCAGAGATTATGAAATAGCAAATTTGTGTTTAAACAGCCTGCAATAAATGATTCCTAAAAAGAAGTTTGCATGTGTTCCTGCTTTTCTACCATACAAATTAGAGTTCCTTTATTTTCTGCAAGCACTAACAGTTAGGCATGTATTGCCTTCTCTCTGAAGGTCCTTGTCTAGCACCTCCTTGACAACTCCACAGGCTTTTATTTTATTTAAATTAGGAAGTGAAAAATCCATCTACATTTAAATATATAAAAGATGATAAATATTCACCCACCTACACATATATTACAGGCTTCCAACTGGGTAAAATTCTCCTCATATACTCTTCAGTATTCTCACTTATATAGCAAGACTCAGGGGATTTTTTTTTTCCCTTGAGTCACATTTTCAGTAGCACCTGATTCTTACAGCTGTGTCCTCCTAGCAATGCAAAAGTTTCTCTGTAATGAGACCAGAGCTGGGGCATTTTCCTTAGTAATTTCCCCCTTCAGAGAAGCCAATAAGCTGTCCTGAGCATATGTATGATTAGAGAAAGGGGACTTAGGGAACAGGAAAAGAAGAAGGTAGTTTGCTGACCAACAGGCAGAGCCAGCCTTAGGGAAAATGGTGCCCTGGGCGAACTTTATTTTGGCACTCCCTGCCTGGAGCCTGCACTGCCCAGCCTGACTCTTGCACAGTGGCTGGAGGCAGGGGGACAAGCTGGGCTGGGTAATGCTCCTCCTGCCTGGAGTTGGGGGAGAGCACTGATGTGAGCTGCTGATGTGAGCACTGATGTGGCTGCACACACGTGTATGTGTGTGGTACCCCCCTGACCACAGTGCCCTGGGCAGTCACCCACATTGCCCACCCCTAAAGCCAGTTCTGCAAACAGGTACACAGAGGAAAATGGTTAATAAAAATTATAATTGTTTTCCATTCTCCAGACTTGTCTTCCATTTTTCTAGAACCTTTACAGATAAAAAGGGAAAGAGTGCACAGTCTAAGTGGAAGAGGGGATAGAGACAGAGAGGTGAAGTCATTTCCTTACATTACACAGCCAATTAATAACAGAGGAAGTACTAGAACCAGGTCTCTTGACTGCAGTCCAGTGCCATCTACTAGACCACCTTGCTACAAAGAGTTACATTCTCTCCTCTTCCCCTCCCCACCAATTAAAATAGTTCAGAAAATGATGTTGACTTGAACAAAATATTCCCACACAGAGTGAAGACAAATATTCAGTTTTACAATTGTTTTGACAGCCTAATGAGTAATAACTGATTCTTTCTAGCATCTAAAATTAATAACACCTATATATACTTATGCAGAGTACTATCATCATAGATGTTAGGTACAGACACACAGTATAGAGGCAAAAGTGGACTTTGGTCTCACCTTTTTTGGGTAGATTGGGGGAGGTTGTTTTGTTTTGTTTTTTGTTTTTTGTTTTTTGCAGCATATTGAGTTCTGAGCTACCATTTCTTTATTTTCTTGGTTTTTGGAGGGTTTTTTTTCCTTTATAGGATGCGTTTTTGCAGAAAGGTGGGATTTGCATTGGGTTTCAAATGTGGTTTCAGTTCCCCAGAGTCAAACAGGCAATCTTTCTTTTTAGTACAATTATCATTCTTGTATGGATCAAAACATCTACCTGCTTTTGAAATAGAGAAAACCAGTTGCTCCGTGTCAAGAATATATATAGTTTCACCCACATGTTTATTTAGATGCACCTCATGCAGTTGCTATGGATAAACAAAATAAAAATCCCTAGTCAATAATCTCCTATTAAGTGCTAACCACAGGTGATGTTTAACAGACAACAGCTCTAGTGCCTTGCAGCAATTTGTACAAACTGAGAATCTATTCTGCTTTATTGTTAATGTTATCTTTGAGAGACAGACCTTTATCTAATTATGACATAGCAGAACTTCTTTGATTCTCGCAGAATAAAAATACTCTTATTGCACTATGCTATACTATAACTGTGTACTTATACTATACTATACTATAGTTCTTGCGATCATGCATCTACAATTCATGTGCCTGTGCTCCTCCAAGAAAGAACTGTCATTTATTTATTGTTGCATTTCTATCACTTAGATCTATTTGTGTCCCAGGGTTGTCACTCATACATTGTACTCCTTTGGCCAAACAAACTTTTACTTGAAACTAATAATAAACACTTACAAATTAAAACCTTTTATGGCAAATTAGGTGAGATAAAGAAACAGCATATTCTGTTACCATGAAGAAATGCATGTTCACAGTGTTATATAAACCTTCTTAACAAAGAAAGAAATTGTAATAAGGGTGCAAATGTAGCTGCTTCAGACAATACTGATAAACTTGAAGTTTTAAGATGTCGTCTCAGCCATGTGGAGTGTTAAAAGTTTATACTTTAGATTGACATTTTACCACTACAAGGTATAGCCCTCATACCATTCCTTTAACCTCCATGTTTAAAGCACAGACCAGAGCTGAATACAATTACAATACAATACAATTACTTATGCTCAGTTCAACTTCAGTTTCTACTTGACATAGTTTAGGAGCAAGACAGGACAGACTCAATAAGCTTCCATTCACAGCAGGCTCTGGATGTGGAAGAGTATATATTGAGCTGCAAAACCCAAAGCAGACAGTCAAATGTACTAAGATGCCACATCTCAATACATCTGGAGACCTGGGATAGGCTGGAGAGATGTACCAATCTTCATTATTCAATTTCAGAGAGGTTCATGTATTGTTTAAGCTTGGATAAAGACTGGTTTATTCCAATTAGAATTCCATAACAGAACAATACAAGTTGACACTGCGTGTGATAGACCCTGCTTAGGACCAACTGCTAAATAATACAAAGGTAGCATGAAACCATTTCTAAATAACTTAATAAAAATATATATATATAATGTCTTTATTTTTTTCTTTACAGTAAAGTGTTTTTGTTGGTTTTTTTGGGACCTTGTAAAAATCAGAGCTTGGTGTGCTAATTTGTTTACATTCTACTGTTTGCTATTTATAAAGGAACTAATTGGTAACATTCTGCTATTTGTCTCTCTCACAAATGTGACAGACCGAATCTGCAGCTTAAAATGAGATCCAGTGCTTCACTAAAAGACACTTAACACCATCCTTCTCTTTCTCCATCTGTACATAAATTTGGGTAGTTTGAGGAAATCAATTAATCATAAGCAAACTGACCCCTGTGCAACAGACTTAAGAATTCTGGAAGCAACTACAGAAGGTTTTCATTAGATTGGGAGGGATTTTCACTGTAAGAAACCCCATTATTGAGAGGCCTTGCCTGCAGCTCCAACTTTAATTCACTTCTGGACAGGCGCTAGGGACAGACATTCAAAAAGCCTGAACCTGAATTGATTCATTCTTTGCAGGTTAATCTAACCTGGGTAAGATAAATCACTTTGTAACTGCACAGACATCCCAGAAATGCAGGCACATGCCTGCAGTGGCTCAAGTTAGAAACTGGGAGGTGCTAGAGCAGCCCTCCCTTCCTTCCACAGTACTGAGCTGAGGGGGGTGTGGCCAGGCGCAGGCAGGATGCTCTGATTAACCCATTAGGGAATTCATAACAGTGTTTATCGCCCTTAACTCAGTGTTTATCACCCCAGTAAGGAAACAGAGAGACATTACCAGTTATCTGTTGATTCTGCCTTTGTCACAGCAGGGACTAAAGCCAGCATGTGGTCTGCTAGCTAATACACAGGCACCTCTCCACAAGGCAGAGGGGATTGGGGAATTCCTGCTTAGCAGGGAGTGCTGAGGAAAAGGGATGGAGCAGCCCACAGTCTCTGGAGCTGCAGCCAGGGAGCAGAGGGGAGAGTCGTGATGTGGAATAAAGAGTCCTACCCAGTCCAGAGAGCATACTGGGGGTGTCAGATTTATCTCAAACCAGCAAGGGGTCTGGGACAGCCATTGTATAAACCAGTTTGAGCCACATCAATTAAGTCTGATACTACATTCAAGCAGGTTTATCTCAAACCAGTTTCAGCCATTTTCAAACTGATTTATGTGCACTGAATATCTGTTCTGTTACAGGTTTAAACCACTTAAACTGATCACTTAAACTGGTTTGTGTGTAATATCTGTCTCTAGCCAGGGAGAAAGAAGGATCTTTCTGATGTCAGTTGCAGTGATGGGATGCAAGGCTGAAAATAATTTATAACTAATTAAATTTTTGAAAAGTAGCAACAAACTGGCTTTCCTAGAGATAACACAGCCATTATCCAGGATCCAGAATCAGCAAAGGAGTTAGAAACTGTACAATATAGAACAAGTAATTCAGTGTTCAGATTTCTTTCAATCAAAGCACCCAGAGATTTATTTGTTTTTCTTCTATATTTAGGCATATTCCAATTGTGAAGTGGGCCATCCTCTCGATTAGCATATGGATTAGAACCTGACACATTATATTTGCTGCCCAGTGTTACAGGAGTGGTCATTGTGAAGTATCAAAATTGTAGGTTAGGCTTGGTTATGATCACTTTGTGTGGACTAGTGCTACCATTGCTATTAACAACAGAAGGGCAGTCAGATATTGTCCCTTGCAACACTGAGGATGCTTTTCTTGTTTCCAAAGTGCAGCAGTTTATTCCAATTCCTCCTCTACAAATACACATAGGCTAAGTACAGACAGTAAAAAAGTCCAAGACTGAATCAATTCAATATCTACAGGTTAGACTAAGCTGCATAGATTGAACTGATAAGCAAGTGAACAGACATTCACTTTTGATTCCAGAAATGCAGCCACATGCCTGCAGTGGTTCAGACCACAAGCTGGGGGGTGCTGGAGCTTGGCTCCCTGCTGGGCTGGAGCAGATAACTTGAGCCAAGGCTAGCCCACCCACAGTGCAAGAGGGGCTTGCAGGGGAGGTTGAAAGGATCCTGAGATGCTGGCCAACTGTGAGTTAATTTGATGATGAGATCTGGGACAGAAATTCAATAAACCAACTTAACCAAAATCAGTGAAATATGATGCTACATCCATCTAGGTTTATCTTCTACTGGTTTTGGCCACTTTGAAAGCAGTTTATGTGCACTGAACTTCTGCTGTGCTACAGATTTGAACTGGTTTCTGATCATTTATATTGATTCATGTGTAATTTCTTTCCCCAGCCATGGAGATCAAGGTCCAGAATTACCTCATTCCTTGGGTTTCCCCAAATAATATATTTTAGGCATCCTTTTTTTTTTTAAAGGGAGTATTAATTGTAAATCCTCTGGAATATTCCAAATGGGAAGTAGATAGGCATGTGATCAAGCTACCTAGCAGATCAGTATGAAGTTAATTAAAAAAACCCCTTTCTATATAGTATTTTCTTAATAAAAACTTGGAGCACATGACTGGAAAGAACCTTTTCATTCATCAAGTTCATAGATTCGTAGATGCTAGGGTTGGAAGGGACCTCCAACAGATCATCGAGTCCGACCCCCTGCCTAAGCAGGAAAGAGTGCTGGGGTCAGATGACACCAGTCAGATGCCTATCCAGACTTCTCTTAAAGACCCCCAAGGTAAGGGAGAGCACTATCTCCCTTGGAAGCCCATTCCCAATTTTGGCCACCCTTACCATGAAGAAGTTTTTCCTAATATCTAGCCTTAATCTGCTTTCAGTCAGTTTGTGACCGCTGTTCCTTGTTACCCCAAGAGGTGCCCTGGTGAACAGAGCGTCTCCAGTCCCTTGCTGCATCCCCCTAATGAATTTGTAGGTGGCCACAAGATCACATCTCAGCCTTCTCTTGCAAAGGCCGAAGAGGTCCAGGTCCCTCAGTCTCTCTTCACAGGGCTTGTCCTGTAAGCCCCTGGTCATACAAGTGACTTTCACCTGGACCCTCTCAAGTCTACCAACTTCCTTCTTGAAATATAGTGCCCAAAATGGATGTGGTACTCCAAATATGGTCTGGCCAATGCTGCATAAAGGGGAAGTATCACCTCCTTGGATCTATTTGTCATGCATCTGCTGATGCATGATAAACTGCAGTTAGCTTTGCTGATGATTTTGTCACACGGATGATAATGTTCATCTTGGAGTCCACTATGTCTCCAAGATCCCTTTCTGCTTCTGTGCTGCTGAGAGGATCACTTCCCAGGCAGTAGGCGTGCTGGATATTTTTGCAC
>NW_017729032.1:251326619-251328317 GCF_001723915.1 Gavialis gangeticus
GATCAAGGTCCAGAATTACCTCATTCCTTGGGTTTCCCCAAATAATATATTTTAGGCATCCTTTTTTTTTTTAAAGGGAGTATTAATTGTAAATCCTCTGGAATATTCCAAATGGGAAGTAGATAGGCATGTGATCAAGCTACCTAGCAGATCAGTATGAAGTTAATTAAAAAAACCCCTTTCTATATAGTATTTTCTTAATAAAAACTTGGAGCACATGACTGGAAAGAACCTTTTCATTCATCAAGTTCATAGATTCGTAGATGCTAGGGTTGGAAGGGACCTCCAACAGATCATCGAGTCCGACCCCCTGCCTAAGCAGGAAAGAGTGCTGGGGTCAGATGACACCAGTCAGATGCCTATCCAGACTTCTCTTAAAGACCCCCAAGGTAAGGGAGAGCACTATCTCCCTTGGAAGCCCATTCCCAATTTTGGCCACCCTTACCATGAAGAAGTTTTTCCTAATATCTAGCCTTAATCTGCTTTCAGTCAGTTTGTGACCGCTGTTCCTTGTTACCCCAAGAGGTGCCCTGGTGAACAGAGCGTCTCCAGTCCCTTGCTGCATCCCCCTAATGAATTTGTAGGTGGCCACAAGATCACATCTCAGCCTTCTCTTGCAAAGGCCGAAGAGGTCCAGGTCCCTCAGTCTCTCTTCACAGGGCTTGTCCTGTAAGCCCCTGGTCATACAAGTGACTTTCACCTGGACCCTCTCAAGTCTACCAACTTCCTTCTTGAAATATAGTGCCCAAAATGGATGTGGTACTCCAAATATGGTCTGGCCAATGCTGCATAAAGGGGAAGTATCACCTCCTTGGATCTATTTGTCATGCATCTGCTGATGCATGATAAACTGCAGTTAGCTTTGCTGATGATTTTGTCACACGGATGATAATGTTCATCTTGGAGTCCACTATGTCTCCAAGATCCCTTTCTGCTTCTGTGCTGCTGAGAGGATCACTTCCCAGGCAGTAGGCGTGCTGGATATTTTTGCACCCTAGGTGCAGCGCTGTGCACTTTTGCTTGTTGTACTGCATCCTATTATGTACTATCCACTTCTCTAACCTGTCCAGGGCTACCTGCAATTGTTCCCTATCCTCTGGAGTGTGTTCTTAACCCCACAATTTAGTACCATTTGCAAACTTGGACAGAGTACACTTCACACGACATCCAAGTCACTGATGAAGGTATTGAAGAGTGCAGGTCCAAGAACCGAACCCTGCGAACCAAACCCACTACCCACATCCTTCCAGGTCAATACCGATCCATCTACTACAACTCTCTGGGTGCAACCAGAGAATGAAAGAGTATCAGCATCTTACAGGGGATAATTTAAAATGAAATTCAAGCAAACTAATGCAGAAAAGGATTATGAAAGAATCATATAAGCCAGTTAGTCTTACCCTATAGGCCAGTTAGTCTTACCTTGATCCTGGGTAAGCTTTTTGAGAGAATTATTCTGGCACATGTCCACGAGGGGCCAGCAGGGGAGATTATGCTTAGGGGCAACCAACACAGGTTTGTTAGAGGCAGGGCCTGTCAGACCAACTTGGTGGCCTTCTATGACCAGGTCACCAAATCCTTAGATGCAGGGGTAGCAGTGGACATAGTCTTTCTGGACTTTCAGAAGGCCTTCGACACTGTCTCGCACCCTGTTCTCATTAAAAAACTGGGGGACTGTGGCATCGACACCTACACAGT
>NW_017729032.1:251328911-251332127 GCF_001723915.1 Gavialis gangeticus
AACCTGTTCAGCCTCCAGAAGAGAAGGCTGAGGGGGGATCTAGTGGCCCGTTACAAACTAGTCAGAGGGGACTAGCAGGCACTGGGGGAGTCCCTGTTCCCCCGAGCACTACCAGGAGTGACTAGAAATAACGCTCACAAGCTGGCAGAGGTTAAATATAGACTAGACATCAGGAGGCACTACTTCACTGTCAGGGTGGCTAGGATGTGGAACCAATTTCCAAGTGAAGTAGTGCTGGCTCCTACCCTGGGGATCTTTAAGACAAGGCTACACAATCACTTTGCTGGGGTCGTCTGACCCCAGTACTCTTTCCTGCCATGGCAGGGGGTTGGACTTGATGATCCGCTCAGGTCCCTTCTGACCCTACTAACTATGAAACTATGAAATTATATGCCAAATAATTCAATACTTTGAACAAGCAAAATGGAATGCTGCTACCAAAGGGAAGGAGGAACCTCCTGAACTGTAAGGTGGCCAGAATATAAGGGTTAAGTCATATGTTAGTAGGGTTACAACCAGGGGAAATTTGGACCAGATACCATTGGACAGAGAGGGATGAAAATAGATATTTTGCAAGTAAAACCACTTTAATAATTTGTTGGGAGATGAAGCTAATCATTTTGCTGTCAGATATATTAGGAAAAAAATGCAAGGAAAAAGGACATTTCAAGATAGGATCAGAATAGCCTAATTAACATTACCATAACCAAACAGCCTAATCTTTATCACACTGCTCACTGAAGTTCATTGGTGGACAAGCTAGGCTGAAGGACTAAGGGCAACAAAGTAAAAAACAAACCAACAAAACAAAAGAAAACAAAACAAAACAACAACAAAAAACAAGGAAAAAGAATTTGAAAATTATCTCAAGATTCCTATGGGTTACTTTTGTAATTTTACATGTAGATTTGGAACTGATATTTTTAGTTTAAATACTAGAGGTTATTTCCACCTCTTTTTGAAGCTCTTCTGCTGTGTGTTCTCAGGTTTCAAAAAATGACATTCCTTTAAAAGTAGTAGCACTTGAATTCAAAACATATACAAAATCAATATGTACAAAATGGATCTCAAATTAACATGGCAGATTTTGATTGTCAACAGCTTTGGTTTCCACAGTGTTAATGTGCAGCAGCATAATTAATTGTTGTCAGCCCAGAACCATATTTAGCTGTTGCTATAGAGTCAGGAAGAACAAAATGTCGACCCACAAGCAGATGCTCTTTCCCCTTCCCACACTTGCCTTATCTCAGATTTAGTAACAGAATTTATAAAAGGAACTAAACATTTATATTAGAGATCATTTCCTTGTTAGATTACTGCCACTAAAAATAGTTTGGAATAAAACCTCTTATGATCGTATGATATGTGTGTGTATCTTGTACTGTGTGTACAGATACATATGCATGCACATAAATACACACACACGTGTATGTGTGCATGTGTATGTGTGTTTAGTAAATAATATATATAAATATACATAATTGTATACACTGATGCATGCTTCATTTCAGTTGCCAGTTTAAGTAATTTATTTAAGTAATTTGTTTTCTTTTAAAGCTTGCATTGGTCTTTCTTCATAAAATCTATGTGGATGGTTCTTCAGGTCTAGGAAAAGGGAGATATTTAAATAGTAACTGCATGTAGAATTCGAAAAGGATCCATTTCAGTTAAGTCAGGCTTTGCATTTTTGGTATGGCTGCTTTCATCTCAAATGTAAACAATGTCAAGGGATGAAGTGTCAATGAATTGATCTTTATAGCTCATTTGCACGCACATGTTAATTAGTAAATTTTCTTGAAATAGTAATCTCTTCAACTGTAGTTTGCCATCCTCCTCTCCATTTTTTCCAAAAACATTATCTTCCTTCTTTTATGATTTTGAAGTTAATAAATGTTTAGTAGACAGGGAAGAATTTTTAAACAAAATTTCTCACCAACCACCAACTCGTGCTGAGTCAGAAACTTATTCTAAGAAAGACATTTAGTCATCTCATCCTCTAAAAATCCACCTGAGAGATAGAGAGGGGGTGGGGAGGGAAGACATCTGATGTCCTTTAGGCAGAAGATTTTTGCTGCTGTCTGCAAAAGAAACTGTCACAGATGCACAGCAATAAGATGCCTCTGAGCTGGAAGATTAATATCACTTCACCTCTTCTGTATATTATTCTTATCTACTGTACCAAACTGAAATTTGTTTTAAGCTTTTCTATAAATAAATGAATTTTAAATACATCACTTTAAATTTTCAAATTGCTGATCATTCTGAGCAATATTAATTCATGTTTGCCTTCTTATTTCATATGCTTCTACTTTATGCACGTAGCATTTTCAGTACAATATTTTTTCCTGTTTATTTTCCACTTGGGATGAAGCACACACAGGCCAAACAGTCACAATTCTACACTGTCACAAGCAAAAAGAATCTTGGCCATCAATAATGTTGCCTGGGCCATATTCATAATCTTAATATAAAGATAAAAAAAACCCTAATGACTTGATCACACAAGGAGAAGAGGAAGCTCTATGGGAGCCAAAGGTACAGCAGTATGAGCCTTCAGCAACATACATAAACACAGTTTGTTTCTAACTCAAGGTTATCACTTTGTGTTAAAAAAAACTCCCTGCTAAACAAAAAGGCTGACCTGTTTGCCAGGTCTCATCTTTCCACCTAGTCAATAGAAAGGGAGAAGAAATCCCACAGGTTGGAATGGTAAAATTCAGAATCTCTATTAATTTAGGTAGTAATCCTTATCCAACTTACATATATCAGACATAAGAATAAGTTTTTGTAGTGTTCGAACCATAGCTTTCAAAGGAAGAGCTGCTCAGGATTTATAAAAAATATTGAGAAAATGGTTTAAGTCCAGTTTAATTACTTAGGAAAATGTTTGTTACTATAAATTTTCATTACTTTCTATGAGCCATAGAATCTAATAAAAGAAAGAGAAACCAAGAGGCGTTCTTAGGGGCAGGGATTGTATCATCTTAGGGTCGGGGTGGTAGATTCCTAGCCTATATAATCGATTCTTGACTTCACAGTTCTAATTTAGGTCTCTTTCAGTATAGTGACACAGTATGTCTGTATTTTTTATTACCTGGGGATGTTTTCCTTTAAATCATGTTTTTTGTTCCCATGGCTAATTCATATAGATTGATTTTCCTTCCACCCCATTATACTACTCTGTACAGAATAAAAGTAACTTAGTAACTAGCCTGA
>NW_017729032.1:251332365-251348375 GCF_001723915.1 Gavialis gangeticus
TATAATTTTAGTGGCTCCAAAAGCTCTAATTGAAGCACCCTGAGTGTCTCATGTACCAGTGCCCCTGCATTTAAACATGGCAGCAGGGGTACTTTAACTAAAGCTTATTTGACGAGCTTCAGTTAAAGCACCCCCTGCCTTTTTTTAAGCATGAGGATGCTGATATACGAGATGCTCTAGTCTGCTGAAGCATGGTAATTACCATGCTAGATTAATTGAGCCTGCTGTGATGTGGTGGAATTACAGCACATTGGAACAGCCTCCCTGTTCATGCATAGGCGCCCTTAGTGTCCTAAAGTGAATGTAGGCCAATGTCTTCATACCTAGGAACACAAAGTTTAATTCCTATGTTTATAGCTTGGTATCTAAATAAAATCTGTCTCTTAAATGAAAAAAACCCCAAAATTCCAATGAATGTGATGGAAACAGCAAGTCTTCTACTTTAAAAATATACCCATAAGTTTGGAAATTCTGTCCACAGTGCTTAATTAAAATAATAAAAGACATTATATAAACAAGCTGTGATTCTTAAAATTTATGAGATACTGTGCATGCAGCAGAAACAGCTATTCATTTTTGGAAATTCCCACTTCAGAATTGCTAATGGTGTTTTTCTTTGTCTGTATTTCACTTACCACCAATTAATTACAAAAGAACACAGATTTCTTCAAATATGTTTCCATGAATGGAATGCCTACAGGCAGAAACTTACCTTGGCTGTGTTTTGTGTTCAAGAAGCAAGTTTTATTATTTATGCCAATTAATGAACTTCATCTTCATTATTAGTGATGGGAAAAGACCCCAAATAGGTTTGTTGTTGCTTTTGTTTTCCATTAAGAGAGTTAAAGCACAGAGAACCTGAAAGCCTTGGTGGCATGTATTTTTATACCAATTAAGCAAATGGGAAAGAAGTTTGTATAAATCCATTTCCTGAGTGTACAAATGGAAACGTGAAGGCAAACAAAGATAGACTTTTTTATCTAAAGCTTGTTTCAAGAGCCTGGTTGAATATGGGTAAGAAGTTATTTATGCAAATGTTTTCCTTCAATTGAATAATTTATTCAATGAAGGGCTGCAACGTAAACAGTCAGAGCCGTCCCTAGGGTATGGCAAATTGGGGTGACTGCCCCGGGCTTTGTGGAGCCGGGCAGAGAGGCCATGGCCCCTCCCATGGGGCCCACCTGAAGCTGGGGGCTCAGCCCCATACAGTGAAAGAAGAGACCCCCCTCTCCTTTGTGGGGGTATCACAGCCCTGCGCAGTGTTACGGGTCCCCGCACAGGCTGATTTGGCCCAGGCCCCACACCCCTCTAAGGTTAACTCTGTAAACAATCTTCACATTTTTGAAAAGATACTCATTTGATATCTTTAATCCCCACACAACTGACAGAAATATGGCTTGGCCATAATGCATTTTCAGTCATCCCAAACTAAGTGAAAACCACACACTGCAGAACATACCATAGCTTGATAATCAAGTCATCGTGACTGGATATGAGAGATTTGAATTCAAAACCTTACAGGCAATGGTTGGCATCAAATGCTACTCTTTTATATTGTAGGTGTCTTCTCTAACTCCTTAGCAACTGAATATAAGGAGTAAAATGAAATGTTTCAAATTGGGTTGAATGCAATTAAGGTTTTCCCCCATTTTTGGTAGGAGAAATCACAATATTTTAAATGTAATCCCCCCCCCCCTTTTTTACCTGTCAAATACTGTATAGTGTTGAGAAAATGGTCAAATACTGTTTTGTGAACCCCCCTCCCAAAACTAACCTATAATTCAATTGAGGGTACTAAGAGGAGTTTGTTGAATCTACACTACATGTATAAAAAAAAATCTGTGGGAAGGCCATCTACTGCTGAAACTTTATTAGGAAGAAATACTCTGTTGTCATTTTAATTTTGTCTAATTACATCAGAATTATTAGTTTTGCATTGCCTTCGTTTAATATCTAATTGAGAGCGTCAGATTTTTCTTTTTGCAGAAAGTTCATACCAGCATAAAAATCTGTGTGTTCAGTACATTACCCTGAAATGGCTGAAAGCCTAATTATGAGAAGATATTTTTAAAAGTAACAAGTCAGAGATTGGTTTACTTGTTCAGCAACATCCGAAGCAGATTTTTTTTCGAGTATCATCTAGTTCCTATTGACTGCAGTATGAACTGCAGTAATGGAGCCCTTGGGTTCCATTGCAGTAAAGTGCTCAACTTTGGGTGCTTGAGTATACCCCTTCATTTCAATGTGTGACCCCATGTGCTTTATGTTAGGCAACTGGTTCAGTATCTAACAGAAGGGGTTCCGAATCTTGTCAAGATAAAACACTTATCCAAAGATCAACTTGGGAACATTCCTTTTTTTTTAATGGATCTTCTAAGTTCTGCAGGCTGGGGAAGCCCCCCCACCCCTGTTTTCTGTCCCCAAGAAACTTTAGGTGGCTTGTTCCCCACTCTGTCCAAGTGATCCTCACTTGTCTACACTCTCATGGAACGTTATTATATCCCTCAAACTTGTCAGGTGTAGGAACGCCCTACTTCACCTTGCTGGAGGCTGACAATCCTGCTAAAACTTGAGAAGGTTCCTTAGAAATCCCAAAGGCAACTGAGGGATGGAGTTGAGGAGCTTCACTGAGCCTCAGTCTCCTTGTGGGCAAGATGACAAGGCTTTTAGCAACACCTCACCAGTCCCCCAGCATGCGGTATCATAATTCATTGTGAAAGCAGCATTGAACAGAACAGAGGATAATAACTAGAGATACAGAGTCCTGTACTAACAAAAGCACACTGATGAAAGGCCTTGAACTTGGTGTTTTTTTTCAGATTTGTTGGGGAAGGAGAGCTAGGAAAGGGCGGGGGGGTGGTGTTAATGGTTGGTTGTCAGTCCCCCAACCCCCCGGTCAGCAGTGAATAAGCCATGTATGCATTACTAGGGTGCCAAGGAGAATAAAGCAAGCCCTTTCATTTGTTACATTTCGTAGCTGATTCTCTTCTCTCCTACTCCAAAAGCCAGCAGTGCTCTCTCTCTCCATCTTTCAGGTGAATACTGCAGTCTTTTGGACTGCTGAACTCCTTCTTAGACAGTTGCTTCTGCATCTCCCCCTAACTTGGGCAGCAACAATGCTAGAGCTGAAGACTAAATGGTTTTGTCATGTGGTTTCTTTTAGAACTTTAGAATGCAACACATAAGTTTTACTGTAATAGAGGAGACAGAGTTGGTATTAATTTTTCACCTAGATTTTTTTTATGCACTTACTGGAAACTACATTAGAGTCCCAAAGTAATGGAACATTAAAAAACCATCTGGAGGATCTAAAACACTTTTAATATAAAGAGTTTTAGCAGCAATGGAGCATGACCGCAAAGACAGATATGATCCATGGTAAGTATGGCAGATAACTTGCAATAGTTCCCAGGAACATAACATTCGGATATTTAAAAAAAGGATTCTTGGGTTAGCTAAACTATAACAGCATTAAGATAATAAAGACTAATTTCTGCCGCATACACAGAATAGAGTGTCCATTTAGTAAATACAGATTTTGTACAGTGAAGGTCACATACAGATACTAAATAGGTTGGATTTATGTTAGAGCAGAACTGGGGAACATGTGCGTGTGTGTGTGTCTGTATCAGGGGTGTCAACCCCCCTTTCCTAGCTTGGATGGATCTGAATTATGGGGCTGTCTGTGAGCCAGATCTGGACTATGGGGCTCCTCACAGCCCAGACCTGGGCCCACATCTGGCAGAGGGTCAAGCAATGACATCAGCAGTGGAGTAGGTGGCGTCAGAGAACCAGAGGTGTTAAATGCAGCCATCGTTGGCTCATCAGCCACTGACATGCATTCCCAACAGAGCTCTATACTCCAAAATTCAGTGGTAGACTCTGCCCCCAAATTCCTGGCCCCTCCCGGAGCCCTGTGGAACAGTAACTTTGACACCCCTGATGTATATCATTCCAAGTTATACATAACATCTTGTTATTTTAATAAGGCTTCATGTGTTAGTCCTAGTGATTGTTTTTGGCTTTGGGTTCTTAAAAATAAAACAAGAGATTTAAAGCTATAAAAACATGTTTTTCTTAAGCCCTGGAAGAATACAAATTTTGCTTCCTCTAAATTTTTCCATAAGGAACTTAGAGATCTGTAGACCTTGTTTCCATTGCATTCTTTTAAACCTATGAATTGATGGGGTGGTAATTAGACAGGATGATGTGGTATAAATCACATGGTGAATCTTGTGAATATGCCCTGTACAATCACTGTGATTTGTAACAGCCGTATACGCACATAGAAATCATTAAAACAATGAGGGATATTAAAAAAAAAAAAGGAATTAGACTTCTCAAATCAAATTTTATTAAAGTATATTGGAGTCAAAGGTAATCCAGCATCCTGGAGGGCAAGGCTTTTCATATGAGACACTTGTCAAAATCAATGGGATTTGCACTGCTGACTCTGAAGCAATATCATATACACCTTTGGAATGTGTCCTTCCATTGCACTGTCAAAGTTACTATAAAGTGTTATCAGAGATGCACAGTTTTCTTTTGCTATAAGAACTTTGTAGTAAATGACAGAATTTTTTTGCTGATAGCAGCCACTCTGTGTGTTCCATATTGGCTGATGTTTTTGTGCGAGGAAACAAACATGTACTAGGTTTATTGAAGTAAACTCAGTTGAACAGAACCAAATATGATTAGTACAAGCTGCCTTGATTTTTTTGACTTTACCATTATTCCAACTCTAAAAAGGAGTCAAAGTTATCACTCAGAATAATAGAGTTGGGCTATTTGACTTTTATCTAGTAAGATTTGAACAAAACTTCCTTGAACCTAGTGATACCTGGTCCTTATTTAGATACACAAACACTCTCATTTTAGTACCCTAATAAAAATGTCTTGCAAGAAAACAGTACTTAGTATTTTTTCAGTTGTATGCTTTGATATCTTTTCTTGTGTGATCTTTGCAATTCATAGAAAAGGCATTTATACTGTACATAAACATGTACTTGGATACAGCCATCAGGGCTCTGAAACAAGTTAGAACAGTTCATAAAAAATTGACTGGTCACTGAATGTGGCATCAATTCCCTGCCTGGCAATATAGTGAATGATTGCAGTGCCCATCACATTTGATTTGCATACACAATGGCTACTGGATGTAAGTATAACTGATCTAAGCAACAGAGAAAACAAAACAAAGAGCAAGAACCCTCCTACAACATTTAAGAAATGGAGCAGTTATAAAAATGCCCCCTATGATTATAAGCCTTGCATCATTTGTTATCTTGCTGGTGCAATTAGTGATTGCTGGATACAAGTAGCATTGTGCACATCAAATGTAAAGATAAGAAAAATAGGATAGATCTAGTCAATTACCCACAAAACAGCGAGGTAGGAAAGTGCTGCCACATTTGGGGAGACCTGGATTATTGATGAATAGTTCAAATATATTTTATTCTTCTCCACTGGAAAGAACATAAATCTGTCTTTTCTCTCACAAATTGACCCAATCCATAATATTCTGGATGTTCACTGTATTAATTTTGTATTTTTAAGGGGCATTGTACTTTGACAAGTTAAAATATTCAGAGGATTTATACCTGCCTAAAGAAAGGTCTGAAATGCATGAAAGAGAGGGAAGAAGTCCTGAAAAACTCAGAAAACTCTCTTGCTCAGCAGAGTACCCTTGGCCAGACCTCTTTTTTTAATGATATTTTTAGATGGCAATTATTCTATGAAAAACATTTAATTTCCAAAAATTAAAATTTTGTTAGTAATTTAAAGTATCAGGGATTCTCCTTCAAAGTACAGAAGTTAAGTGTTTGTGATGTGATTTTTGTTTTCTGTTCCTAGCCTCTTAAATCCTTCTTCAGTGAAGGAAAAAATGAATTTTTTTGTATCTACTTGATATAAAACAATTTCTTGTTTGTTTTTTTTTTTGAGAAACATAACGTCAGGTCTGAAATATATTGGAAAGCTTTGTGATTAATTATTTTTCCATTTTGGACATTAATGGTAAAATGGATGTCTAAATTTGCTGTGGGTTGGTTGAAATAATGAAGAATTTTATTTGCAAGGATTAGGTGGAGGAAATCAAGTCATTTGTTATTGGAATGATTTTTTAAACATGAATGTCATAGTACCATCTCAAACCAGAGGCCTTATTCAATAGTAATCTATAAAGAAAAGAAATCGTCTCCAAATGCTGATTCTTTAAAAATTGCTTGCAAATTTTTGTGTAAATGTTATGCCTAAAAGGTGCTAGAGAACCAGATCTAAAGGCTGAAGTCTCTGACTTCCCTGGAAATGTAGACTCAAGGCAGCACTTGTTTTTGTCTGCTGAAGAACGGGTGTATTAATTGTGGTAAAGGGTTACTAGGAGATGAATATGTGGCTTCTTGAGAGTTGAAGACCATCCAAATTGGCATATAGGGTATTGGACATGCATCCCATGACAGTAAGTTTTAGAAACTAGAGAGAGAGTATTTTCAGAGAAGGTAGTTAGCCATGTTAGTCTGAAGTCAGGCAGAAGGCACCATAGATTTGCACCTTACAGAGGGCACCTATACACATGCATCGAGGCTGCTCTGACATGCTTAATTACAGCACATTGGAGCTGACTCGATTAATCGAGTCTGCTGCAGCATGGTAAATGCTGTGTTTCAGCAGACTCCAGCGTTACGTGTATTGTTTCACCGCATGCAAAATGCGTATAGAGAAGGTGCTCTCAGATTCTTGCTAAAAACAAGAAGTCAGCTTTGGATCCACGGGAGCCTTCAGGAATATTTAACATATGTTAAAATAGGTACTGAATGCATGGTTCAATTAATGTATTATAGAACTTAATGTATTATTAAAATGGCAGTGGGGGCACTTTAATTAAAGATTGTCAAATGAGCTTCAGTTAAAGTGCCCCTGCTACCATTTTGCAGTGCGGGGATGCTGATGCACATGACACTTTGGGTGCTGTAATTATAATGGCTTTAAGAGCCGCTCTAATTAAAACCCCTCCTCCTCCTCACCTCCCAGAGTATGTGTATAAATACCAAGACTAACTAAATCCAAGATTTACTCAGGCTTCCTGCAGTCCCTTCATGGCAGATGAAAAAGGAAGCCATCGTTTACAGAAGATTATATTCAGGCCACTGACTTAAAAGTGAAAAGTTCTACAATACATTAATTGAACCATGCATTCAGTACCTATTTTAACATATGTTAAATATTCCTGAAGGCTCCCGTGGATCCAAAGCTGACTTCTTGTTTTTAGCAAGAATCTGAGAGCACCTTTTCTATACGCATTTTGCATGCAGTGAAACAATCCCCCTCCCTTTCTTGTGCATTCCACACATATAGGGCAGCTCAAACTCATTGAAGATGTAATGAAGAGAAAGAAAAAAACCCCAAAAGTTAAATGAAATGCCTAATGAACATAGGGAATGATAGGAACAACAACATTAGGCTGCTTGTGTTTATTCATTTGGATAAAGCACTGAATTGTACAGGAACCAAGGCAAGAGACTTGAAGTTAAAGTAGCAACCCTGTCCTTACCTCACCCTGTATTGTTGTCCATACAATATGAAAAGTGAAATCACTTGCTGTTTGGAGACTTTTCAGTTCATCACACAATGGGGTGAGCCAAGGATGAAATCAAAGACAAATGGAGCCCTAATGGAAGGAGCATACTGCTTCCAGAATGGAACCAGTCAAATATGCCCCGTTCTTTCCATCAGCCTGGCTCACAGAAGCAGCTGTAGAAAAAGGTAGTGCACAGGATGTCAGGATACAGGTTGAAATGGAGCCCCCTGGGTCACATTTACTATCCCAGAACAGTAAAATAATGCTATTCTGGGGATGTTAGGACCTAAATCATGTCTCTACTAAGCACCCCTTTAAGCTGTTCAGGCTTAGGGAACATAACTGCTAGAAGAAATCAGATAGAATCTCCATTTGGTGAGACCAGCTGCCAAATCAGCCAAAACAGGGACCTCTAGCTTCTTGATTTGTGAGAATTTTCTGCAGTGTTGAGTGGATTTTATGGCTTGTCATATGCTCTGGTCACCCCCCTCCAATCCACTTACCTTATCCTCTCTTCACAACTGTGCATCAGCCTCTTTTCCCCTGCCTTCCTTATCAATTTCCTTGAACACTCCCCCACACTTTTTGCTTTTTGCATTTAATGCATCTCCTAACTCGTTGTCTCAGAATACTCTGCAACTAATATGCCATTTGCTGCCATACTGCTGGCAAAGCAGCACTGCTTGTGCATTCTCTCTTTACACAAACCTGAATCTGTCTTGTCTGTTTAGATTGAGAGGTCTTCAGAGCAGGGACTCTTTATTGCTGCATGTTTAAACAGTGCCTAACAGCTTATTACCTTAAACATGGTAATCATCAGTAAACTAGATGCCCGTGTATGACCCCACACAAGGAAGTTGGGGGTTGGATATCTTATAACTATTGCCCCAATAGTTTGCAACTTACATTCTGGTTTAACTCATGCAAAACACCACAGCTCTGAGCTGCCTCCCTCCACTGTATTCCATGCAACAAAAAAATAAGCATGACAGCTCTCTTTTGGCTACTGTTATCTAGGGCCGTGTGAAATTTGGCAGCCATTTCATTTTGGAGGTGTTTCAGCACCTGAAACACCAAATCTAAATCAAAATGGAAACTAATTGGAATGCTCTGAAATGTTTCAGAAATGTTTCAGAGAATTTTGAAGTTTCAGAGCCGGGCTTCCAAGGAAACAAAAACTAAGAAGAGGGAGGGGCTGGCGCCCTGGCACAGGGCTCTCCATAGCTCCTGTTGCTGCACCCACACTAGTGTGCCCCTAGTGAGGTCTCCTCCTCCCCAATAGTCTTGGCTCAATCCACCAGTTTATAAACAACAACCAAAATATGAGTCCCTGGGCTATAACATAATACAACCAGTTCAGGGTGTGCTCTGTCCCTTTAAAAGTGTCAAACTTCTCCCCAGGCTTTAAGTGACTCGTGGACCAGGGTTCCTGGTGAGCTCCTGGAGCCCCATTAGTCCTATAGGCAGTGTATCAGGTGGCCACAGCGTCTCTGGGCCATTCTTCTCTGCAAGTTCCTTCCCCAGGCTGCTGTCAAATAACTAACCCCTGCTGGCATCAGCCCTGGGGTTTATATGTGCCCAGGGCCCTGCCTTCTTCTGGTCAGATGACCGGGTGCAGGTGCAGGCTAATTCCCTTGTTAGCCTGCTGCCACAATAACCTACACCTGTGGGGTTTCTGCCTGGCTTCTAGGGCCCTCTCCCTAGGCAGTTTATGCTCTTAAAGGAGCAGGTATTTTAGTGCCCTGTGACAGATGCAAAACACTAAAATTAATCACTATCCTCCGAAACAGCCGAATCCAAAAATGAATTGAAACACAACTGTTTTGTACAGCCCTACTGTCATCCAGAAAAAGCATGGAAGGTCCCTGTCTGCAAGAGTCTGACTGAAGTCTGACTGTAGTAAGTCTCCCTTCATTCAGTGCTAATGGTTAAAACTCAATATTACTTCTCCCTAATTCAGGAGCAAAATAGTGAGCCATGGCCTTAACTATGCTGGTCCCTGTCTCTAAAATAAACTTCCCACTGCCTTTTCTGTTTACTTTTGAGTTCCTCTACCTGAAAGCTGAATAAATAATACCTGCCAGCTCTTCCTGCTACCTGCAGGGCTAGGGACAGACATTCAGAAGCCTGAGCCTGAACTGATTCAAACTTTGCAGGTTAGTCCAACCTGGCTAGGCTGAACCAGTTTGTAACTGCACACACATCCCCTCTTGACTGAAAAAAATGCAGGCATATGCCTGCAGTGGCTTAGGCTAGACACTGGGGGGCACTAGAGAAGCCCTTCCTTCCCTTCCACAGTGCTGAGCTGAGGGTGGGGGGTGTGGCTAGGCCCCGGCAAGATGCTATGATTAGGGAGGGATTCCCCCCTCCCTTGCTGTTGATAACAGAGCATTTAGTTACACAGCAGGGAGTTACACAAGGAGCTGTTAGCATTTGTCAGCTCATCAAACAGAACAGAGCAGCTTCTCTCATTATTTCTAGCTCTTCTTAAGCAACTTTTTTCAAGAAAGGAAGGGAGGGACATAACCAGCTACCTGTTGATTAGCTCCAAAAAGCTGTAAGCCAACACTGTCCTGTCTGCCTTTGTCTCATGTCCCATAGCACGGACCGTAGCCAGCATGTGGTATGCTAGCTAATGCTGATAGGTGTCTGTATAAAGGCAGAGGGGTGGAGGGAGTGATGGTTTGGGGGGCAGGGGTGAGCAATAAGGATCCTAGTTTTTTCTGTGTGACAAAGGCACCTTCCAGGTCTGGTACTATTATGGCCCCACCCTTGTCTGTGTACAAACCACCCACCTTGCTCACCTGCCACACCTTTTTGATAAATAATTATGATGTCAGATAGGCGGGAGGGTACCCTTCATGTACCCAAATGACCGTAGGCTATCAGTACACACTCCTACCACCGCTACACGTGTCCCATGCCTTGCTGATGTCTCACTATATGATGATACTCTGGCTCAAGGTCAAGCCAAACTGGGCACACAGTTGTATCTTCATCATACTGCCCACTTTGGGGCCACACACACACCACCCCTCTCTCGCTGGGGCCTCTTTCACTCTGTTGGCTCTCACCCCTTCTCTTGCATACTGCCTATTCAGGCCATACTCACTCTGCCCTACTCCATGGAAATCCTCAGGCTTTTCTCTCCACCCCTTGGTCAGCCCTGGTGTGCTCTTTTGGGCCTCTCCTGTGACCCTCACCCAAATGGGACTGAGCGATTGCTCAACTATGGGCCTACTTCACCCCTGGCCCCTCACCAGACCACTGTGCCCCTCTCTCAGGCCACAACTCCACCCCTTTACACTAGGGCCTGGGTTTTCCACCCCTTAGGACTCAGCCACTCTTCTCCAAGCTTAACTGGCCCCGCAACTCTGCCCTATAACTCACAGGGCCCAGGGTCAAACACCCCGTAGGGCTCAGGTGCAGCTACTCTTCATGCCTGCCCCCCTCTAATCCTCCTAGTAACCCAGCTGAAGGTTGGGGCAGGGGTTTAGGTGCTCCGACCTGCTTTACACCAGAGAGGTTCTTGGTCCTGATATTTGATTGGCCCTGCCCCTCCCCCCTCACAGGCAGGCCCACCTGGCCTCCCATCCCAGCAGGGTGCAGTTTTAGGTCATGCCCAGGACCAATGAGGCCTCCTCCTTCCCCATAGCTTCACCCTCACCTCCAAAATATTCCTGGAGCAGGAGCTCTGCCAGGCAATGTTACTCCCAGCTGGTTGATCTCAAAATGCTCTGTTCTTATAACAGAGCTCTCCCAAAATAGCTGCTCTCATTAGCCTCCTGGCAGATTCCTGCTCCAGCCCTTAAAGTGACAGACACCCTAAAGGGTGTTCAGTCACACTCTGATTTTAAAAAAATCCCCAATTTTCAGTAAAAAGTGTAAGTAACCCCGAATCCACATTTTTCCATGCTTAAAATGAAACGCCACTATATATACATATATGTTAGTGGTGCTTCATTTAAATCACGGAAAAATGTGGATTTGGAATTATTTCTTTTTAACTGAAAATTGGGGATTTTTTTAAATCAGAGAAAACCAGGATCCCTGATGAGCAGAAGGAAGCCAGGCAAATGCCTCTGTACCTGCCCTCTCTGCCGGAGCTCCAGCCAGGTAGCAGAAAGGCTGGACTAGAGCAGAGAGCAGAGCCCCACTCAGAGTTGCAAAGCATCTGGTATGCTGGGGGACTCTGGTTTAACTTAAACCAGGAAGGGGTCTGGGACAGACATTGCATAAACTGGTTTGACCCAAATCAGTTAAAACTGATACTACATTTAACCAGGTTTATCTCAAACCAGTTTCAGCCATTTTTAAACTGGTTTATGTGCATTGAACATCTGTTCTGTTACAGGTTTAAACCAGTTTCTGATCACTTAAAACGGTTTATGTGTAATGACTATCCCTAACCTAGAAGATCAGAGAGTCCCAAAACACAATGGAACACATCCTCAACTGGATCCTCAATTGTGTAAATTCTCACAACTGAATTAAAGCAATTGGAGCTGATTACTTACCCCACGTGATACAAAGTAGGGCAGGGGACACCAGGTGAGAAGCTAGGCACTGCATCCTTCTGGCTCAGAGAAAAAAGGAGTTTTATCCCTTGTGGCAACATGAAAAAGCATAAATACTTTGATAGGAAGACGGGGGGAAGATGCAAGTTGATTCTTTATAAAAGGAAGCAACAATGACAAGCAGCTGTATCATCAGAATCAAGACAAAACAGTAGAAGAAAAATGTGAGAGTATTACTAATCTGATACTCAGTAATTTGAAGATGATCACTGAAAGGAGACTGAGATTAGGAAAACAAAATACTTCATTAACTAATTTAAGGAATTTTTTTTGGTTCAAGGTCCTAAAGACAGATGCAATTTAAATTATTATTCCCATTCATTTAGTATCCACTGAGGACTCTGGACTCCAAGTGTTCCATCCCATGTATTTATTTGGAAATTATTACTAAAGATGCATGTGGTCAGACTCTGTAAAGAAATGCACCGATAAATGACCACCAGCAGTTTCTGATATTCCATTGGCTAATCAAGGAAAAACTATCAGTATTCCAAAAATAACTGATAGCTAAGCAGTATCATTTTCCTTAACACTGCTCAGGTTCTCCAGAGATAACATTAAGCAGCTAAAATTAACCAAAATGTAGTAACTACGGCCAAGCCCATTTACTGGTAGGCATTTCTTCCTGTTTCTTCCTGTTTTGTTTTCACAAAACGTAACCTCATCCCTTTAGGGAACAATACTTTGCAAATGAGCAACATGGAACACTAACATTAGCAGAGCAGTAAGACTGAGTAAATGAGTATCTTTATTCCATATAGCCTTCATAACCAGTTAGCCTGAATATATTTTAAACATGAGCCAAGTTAAAGCATTTTGGAAGATCCAACCTGAAGCTCTAGTATAGAAGTTATTTTATATTAACTGCAACCACTGAAGGAAAGACCTGTATATCACAAAATCATAGAAAATTAGGGTGGAAGAGACCTCAGGAGGTTATCCAGTCCAACCTCCTTCTCAAAGCAGGACCACCCCCAAATAGTTCATCACAGCCAAGGCTTTGTTTAGTCAGGTCTTAAAAACCTCCATGGAAGGAGATTCTACAATCTGTCTGGGTAACCTGTTCCAGTGCTTTACTACCCTCCTAGTGAGAGCTTCTCCTACTATCTAACCTAAGCTTCCCTTGCTACAATGGGAAACCATTGCTCCTTGATCTGTCATCTGACACAAATGAGACCAGTCTAGCTCCATCCTCTTTCAAGTCACCCTTCAGGTAGTTGAAGGCTGCTATTCAATACCTTCTCAGTCTTTTCTTCTCCTGACTCAGTAATGCCAGTTCACTCAGCCTCTCCTCAGAATTCACATGCCCCAGCCCCCAAACCATTTTCATTGCCCTTTGCTGGACTTTCTCCAACTTGTCCATACCCTTTCTGTAGTTGGGGGGTGGGGGGGGGGAACCAAAACTGGACACAGTACAGCAGAGGTGGCCTCATGAATGCAGAATAGAGGGGAATAATAATTTCCCTTGACCTGCTGGCAATGCTCCTACTAATGTAGCCCAGTGTGCCTTAAGCCTTCTTTGCAAGAAGGGCACGCTGTTGGCTCATATTCAGCTTACTGTCCACTGTAACCCTCAGGTCTTTTTCTGCAGAGCTGCTGCCCAGCCAGTCAGTCTCCAGCTGGTACTAATGCATAAGATTGTTCTGTCTTAAGTACAGGACTTTACACTTGTCCTTGTTGAACCTCATGAGATTGCTTTTGGTCCAATCCTCCAATTTGTTGAGGTCTCTCTGAATCCTAACTCTACCCTGCACTGTATCTACAACTCCCCTAGCTTTCTGTCACACAAAAACTTGATGAGGGTGCACTCTACCATCTTCCAGGTCATTAAATGAAGATATTGAACAAAACTGAAACACTGGTCCCCATGGGTACTCCACTTGAGGCTGGCTGCCAACTGGACATAGAGCCATTGATTACTACCCTCAGAGCCTACAGTTCCCGTCAGTTTCCTATCCAACTTACAGTCCATTCATCCAACCCGTACTTCCTTAGTTAGGTTGTGCTCATGAACTACTCAGTAAAAACATCTTCCTTATGTTTATGGTTGTAAGCTCCTCTGGGGCATAGCTGCAGTGCTTTCATGTTTTTTGGATGTGTGTCTGGCTGGATGTGTCTGCACCTGGCCACTTTTACTCTGGCTGCCCAGGATCCTGCTTTGGGTCCATGGTACTAGAACCCAAGCTGCCCTTGAAGCTTAGTGGGGAAGCCACCTAGTCCTCATGCACCCTGCCCTTGGATGCTCTTAGCTCCCTTTGAACTTAAATCTCTGGCTGAAAGAAAGATAAATAGAAAGGGAATTATCTGTTAATAGTTTAGCTTCCATGATTTTGTGGCTCCTTTTGCTTTCCACTCTTTCATGGGTTTGAGTGGGGTCTCCTCACAGCCTCCTCAAGGACAGCCATGGAGTCTGCTGTCCTCATTCTCAGCCACCCTGCAGCTCTTCTTCCCTTCCCTTTTATTTCCCCAGTGTCTCTGGTCTCCTGACCTCCAGGCCACCTGGCCTGGTCACAGACTGTGCTGTTGCCTGGCAATGGGTTCCCTGTCAGTCAGGTAAGTTTGGTGCTTGGAGAAGACAGCTTCAAGGTAGGGAAAGAATAACAAAAGCAGGAGAGGAACCATGGGTGTGGTTGTGCGGGAGGGGCAGGGGGAAGGGAGTCATGGAGTGGGGCTCAGGACATCCAAATCATCTGTGCCTCTGGCCCTCATTCTAGCAATGAGGTTGGGCCCCATTACAATGACCCAATACAAACAAGGTGCTTGGCTTTCTTAAAAACAGGAATAAGTAAAATGGTAAAAATATTATAATAGGACCTCAAATTTCATGTTCATTTTCACTCACTTATCTCAAGGAGAATAGAAATAGAAACAGGATCACAGATAGACAATGAAAGTTATTGCAGGCCTAGAAAGTATTCAGCAATTTTACAGTGTACCTTATTTACTTGAATTTAAGACAACCCTGAATGTAGCATGACCAATCATTCAATTCTATACATGGAAAATTTATAAATTAGTTATAATTTTCCATATATAGAATCTAACTATTGGAGGGTCATCTTTAATTCATGGTTCCCACTGCTGCAGGGTAGCATACAGTGCAAGGGCAGGTGTGAAGATCAAGCAGCTTTCCCTCTGCTGTGCCTACCCCCTGCTATCTCTGCCCCATGCCCACCCCTTGGCAGATTCAGCCCCCCCTTTCCCCTCTGCTGCCCCTAGCAGCTTCTCCCCCCTGCCCCCAGATGCTTCTACCCCCTCCACTACCCTTCCCTCAGGTGCTTCCCGTGCTTCTCCTTCCCCACCCCAACTGCTTCTTCCCCCTTCTCTCTCCTCCCCACCTCAACCTCTGCTTCCCCAGCCCTTCCTTACCTTTGGCTCTGTACCAGCAAGCTCCATCCCATTTCTATCTTGGGGCACTGAGCATGACCCTAATCTAACCTAGTAGCAGCCATATGGGCTGCATGCCACTGCTATGGGGCTGGGCTGGGGCCATTCTTAGTGCCCCAGGCTACAGTATGCAGGTGTAGAACAAAAGTAAGGAGAGAGGGAGAAGGGAAGGCAGGGAAGCAGATGCTGCATGGAGGAGAAATAAGGGAAGAGGCTTCCTGGGGAAAAGTGTGGGGGGAGGGGCAGAGGCAGAAGGGGGCAGGTAGAAGCTGCAGCTATGAACCTGACACCTTTCATAGATTGTAGAGTCAGAAAGGACCCCAAAGGATCATTGTGTCTGACCCCCTGCCCCAGGCAGGAAAGAGGACTGAGGTCAGACGACCCCAGCCAGGCGCCTATCTAGCTTCCTCTTGAAGATCTCCAAATTAGGTGATAGTACCACCTCTCTTGACAGTCTCCTGGTAGAGGCT
>NW_017729032.1:251348418-251352512 GCF_001723915.1 Gavialis gangeticus
GGGCCCCCCCCCCCCCCCCCCCCCCCCCCAACTCAATTCTAAAATGAGGAAGATCTTCCACATGTCAAATGGAAAAGAAAAACTCATTTTAGGCTTAAGTAAATATGGTAGACGTTTCAGGTCACAAACCAGCTACTAATGACTTGGTGTAGGGAAGAGAGATTCCTCCACCCCAGCTCTTGATTCTATATTATTGCCTAATTTGTCTGTTATGAAAAAACTATACCTTCTTGCATAGCCTCTGAAACTCCCCAGTATTTGAGAGGGATTGGACCATATCTATGACTGATTTGATCTGGTATATAGCAATTGATTTGAGTTTGTGCATTAAATTCTTGATCAGTTTTTCAAAGATTTGAAAGTAGAAATGGAAGGGTGTAAACATACAATGCTGTGTGAGATTTTTATGTTATTAATACAGTAGAATGGACATGCATACACACTTTGGAGATAGCACACTACATATTAAATAGACATCCTGCAAGCAGTCATTTGTTATATTTTTTGCTCAGAACTCTATTTAGCCAAAACACATGCACACAAAACTCAAAACCTCCCCACACAAGGACTCTATTGAATATAAATAGAATATTTGTCACACTCCAAATTAGTGATTGCATACTATTCTTCACTTCAAATACAAGTAAAACATTAGGGAATGAGCTAATTCTGCCAATCCATTGGCAAGTTTTCCACATTTTAAGTATCTGATCCAAAGCAAAATAGTTCTCAAGCTTTAATCAAAGCATTTGTATAAACAAGAAGACATTGTAAAAGCAGATGATGATGAAGCTTAATCTAGGAGAGGACAAATCAAAGAGAAAGCAAACCTCACTAACACACCAGGAAAACCTCTGCATATTTGCATATAGAATGTACCAATCAAACATGAAAAAAGTAAAAATTAAATTCCATTTTCTTTTTCTCTGATTTAGAGAAACAATGTATTTAGCTATCTGACCTTTTTTGATTATGGAATCAGGAAAATTACTAGAACTGTTCTGATTAATGTGATGTTTAAAAAAATATTAACCATATGTGACAAAGTATATTTAAAACATTAAACAGTATCAAACCATAGCATGATAATATTAGAAATGTTATGCATATGGGCCCTTCTACTTTACCCATATTAGTGCTCCTATTCCTCTACCTCCAGTCCTTCTCCAGAACTCCTGCCTCTTCTTTTTCCTCTATTCTAAATCTCCTATCCTCCAATATCCGTGACTACCATATTTCACAGTGTATAAGTTGAGGTTTGAACCCAAAACATTTACCCTTAAATTTCCACCTCAACTTATGTACTTTATCTGGGCTCCAGGGAAGTTGGATTAGGCCCCTGGGAGTTTGGGCAGTACCCAACCAGCTAGCAGCCCAGGCTGGGCCCAGGGGGTGCCACCATTGCAGAGGGAAAGACTGCCCTCCCTTGTAGCTCAGAGGCTGCCCAGTCCACCAGCAGCTCACCCCCCAGCCTCTCACTGGTTCTGCAACCAGCAGGACTCCTGGTGCTCCTCAGGAAGGGGCTGCCTCATCCCACTGGCAGGGGCAGGAAGGAGTGTAGGGATGTCAGGCAGGGCCAGGTGCTGGCCTTCTCCCTGCAATTCTGCCTGGCTGCCTGTGGAGTGAAGCAGCCCCTTCCCGGTCAGCTCCAGGCATCCTGCCAGCCACAGAAGCCTGCTGAAGGCAAAAGCAGAAAGGGTCCTGATCCTGCTTTTCTTGGAGCCTGTCTGCCTCTCCCATGGCTGGGGGTGGTATGGGGGGTGAGCTGCTGGCAAGCTAGGCGGCCCCTGAACTGCAGGGGGCCCAGTCCTTCCTTCTTCAGTGGCAGCACCCCTGGGACCTGGCTGGAGGGACTGCCAGTGGGCCAGATGCTGCCTGAGCTCCCAGGGAGCCCTCCAGCACAAGGGTCAATTTATACACTGTGTTGCCTTATACGCCGTGAAATACAATAGCAGTTATAGTCATAGCAGCATGACATTGAGTCAATAGTATTATTATTAGGAACTGTTTATTCTTTGTATTCTGGTAATGTCCAGAATGCACTGGTAGCATTCAAACACATTGGAAGATATGGCCCCCTTTGCTAAGGAGTATATCAACTTGAATGACACAAGCAGTGGAGAGAAATGAAATCTGACATCACCTTAGTCATTGTTAGCTCATTTTTTGCAAGCATTATGCTCCAGCAGGAACTTGAAGGAGGTTGAGACAGTATGTACAGGTCACACTCTGTGTATGTGACGGTATCAAAGGAGGTAAAAAAGGTGCTTAGGAGAGAAACAGATAAGAGGACAAAAAAGGACAGAATACTTTTCAGAGCAGAGAAACAAGTCAGTTTATATTTATTAGGTTTCTAAAGCATTCAAATCTTGTGTGAGCACACAAAGCTGCTCCTAAAAGGAAAGGGATTCAGGTAGGAGCCCTCCCCATCAAACCCCTTTCCCCATTTGACCCAATATAGGAGGAGTCAGGACTAAGGCTCTTTTAGGCATCAGTTTTAACAAGTGTTCAGTCATGAAAATATTGGAAGTTTCTGTGCAAAAGCTGGATCTTTTCTCATGAAAGTAGTTTTATTTACTGTCACTTGTCTAGAATATAAATACTGCTTATGACGTCCAGAGCAGCTTGCCAAGTGTCTTCAGGCCTCTAGAGCAGTGAAGCTCAAAGTTTCAGCCTTATGAGTTAGATGAGTGGTGTGGGACTGGTCCATGGGCCAGATCTCTAGGGGAACTGGCACCACGTATGCCCAGATGGGGTCCTGTGCCACCTCAGCTCTACCTCTCCAGATTAGACTCTGTGCCACCCTCACCCTGTGTGTGTGACTTGGCCCCTGTGCTGCCACAGCCCTGCATGTCTGATCTAGCATGCAGGGCCATGCTATCCACCCACAGAACAACCTAGGTCCAGAGATTTGTCACCAGATGAGTGGCAATTAATGTTGCTACTATTCCCCTGCTGCCAAATTTTCAGACTCATGGGGAGCCTGGCAGGCTGGAAGACAGCTCCGCAAGCTGGACCTGGCCTGAGGGCTGGAAGTTGAGCACCTCTGTTCTGGAGCAAGGTCACAGTATTTATTTGAGATTTTGTACTGTAGTATTTGTAATAGGTTATGACAAATAACTAGGTAAAAAACACTTTTTAAAAAGACCTCTAGTAAATACTGTGGCAAGGAAAAAAAATTGTGGACTCATACAACTCTAGTAAACATGTCAAATTGCCAGTTTCAGTGTTTATACATTGGTTTGTACTGGTGCCAGGATATCTGCTAACAGTGGTAAAGAATAAATTATGTCACCTTCATCTGAGATATATAGGCCCCCATCAAGAATGCTTTGCTTTATAGGTCCTAGTGTACTAAGACTACATCTCAGTTCTGTAAAACATAGTACTGTCAGAGCATCTCCTGATTAGTAGTGTAAAGCACTGAATGTATTTCAAATGCACTTCAGTTGGGAGTCAGTTCTTCATTAGAACAGAAAACTCATATTTTCAACAAGTACATCCATGATCAGAAGTCAGACTTGAAATATAATGGATATTGTCCAAATGCTAATCAGCTAAAAAAAATATGACAGGGAGGATCCATAGGAAGGCTGAACAGCTTGAAAAGGAGAAATACACAACAGAAATTGAAACAATATACTACAAAAACTTTGCCCTTACACAGGACTTTTTATTGGAAGATCTCAAAGCACTTGTAAAATTAATAGGATAAATCAATAGTCCCTTGATAGGATAATCTCACAATGAAAGCAATTTAATTCACTTTTATATTTTAGAGGAAAAAAATAGAAATACATGGGGTGCCTGTATACCTGTGGGATGTCTGCTTTGATGTGCTATAATTATAGCAAAGTCTAGACTGGACTGCAGCAGCATTGAATATAGCATCCTTTTGCTCTTAAAGATGCTGTTTAGTATTCTGCCCATAGGCAACGCATGCGGGGGGCACAGGGGGCACGTGCCTCCCTTCACATTGGCCCTTGCCAGCCAGGGAGTAGGAAGAGCTAGCCAGTGCCCCCTTGAGAAGCACTGGCGGCACTTATGGCTTTCCCGGCTGTACTTATGGTTTGCCACCAGCACTTCTTGTATCA
>NW_017729032.1:251352696-251354126 GCF_001723915.1 Gavialis gangeticus
GGGCCCCCCCCCCCCCAAGAGCCAGGAGGCACTAGTCACCCATGATTCTGCCAGTATTTGTAAAATCTGTGGCATCTCTATGATCATGATTACATCAATATATTACTTCTATATTGGGGAAGCATGGCTAGTGGTTACAGCGAGGGATGGGCAGGTAGAAAATCTGGGTTTTGTTCTTTTGGGAACAGATTTGGTATGAGACCTTGGCCAAGTTACTTGGATTTTCTTCTTTCTTGTAATTGGAAATAATACTTTGCTTCTACCTCAGAGAAGAAATGCAAAGTTTAATTCATTAATGTTAGCAAAGTACTGCAAGATCCTGAGACTGAAAGCTCAGTAAGAATTCTAAGAATTTTTCATTACTGTAACAGGGTGGCCTCCTTGCCAGGCCTCCTCCAGCCACCCTGTTCCTGGGGTAACTGCCTGCTTTGCTTGCCTGTTACGCCTTGATGGAAAAATATGAGAGTTGTTACTAAGGCGGGAAGCTACTCATTACTCACCCTGCTGACAAGGGCCTTAATATCCACTGTGACCTCCCCTCCACAGATCCCATGCCTCTCAGACGTTACTCTGTGTGTGCTATTTCTTTGGCCTATGGCCGGATCAAACTGGGCACATGGTTGTAGCTCTACTCTACAGCCCTGCAGGGCCACTTCACGTCACCCCTCTCTCACCAGGGACCCATTCACTCTGCTGGTTCTTACCCAGCCCCTTTCATACTGCCCTGTCTCTCAGGGCCACACTTATCCTGCCCAGCCTCACCTGGCTTTGTACTTAGCTCTCCATACCTTTGTCAGGCCCAGCGCACTGTGTTGGGTGTCTCCCCCAACCTTCACCTGAGCAGTTCTACAGCTGCTGGCCTACTTTGTTCCTGGTCCCCCACCAGGCCACTATACCACCAATGGGCCTCCTCACTTGCCCACAATCACAAGGTTTCTCTTGTCACCCCTCTCACTCAGGATCTCTCTCACACCCCCAGGCTTTCCCCTGCCACCTGGGCACAGCCCCAGGTCCCTCCTTTAGCCTGAGCTCTGCCTCAGGATTCCTTAACAGGCCTGGGCTCCCCTTGCTGGTTAGAACACCACCAGGGATGTGGGGGCTGGGGTTATAAGGTGCCCCAACCTGCCTTTCACCAGGGAGGTAACTGGCCTTGCATTTCCTGGGGGCTCTCACACCAACTGGAAGCCCCACCAGACCACCCTTCCCTGACAGGATGCAGTTTTACATCTTACAGAGGACAAGGAGTCACCTTTGCCCCACAGCCCCTGCCCTTACCTCCTGATATTCCCAGAGCAGCCTGATGTTACTTACTTCCTTCCTTCTGTAGCAAACTGCAGCCCGTATTATATCCCTGGGTCCAAAATGGCTGCCCTAATCAGGCACCTGGCTGCTGCCTGTTTTCTGCCTAAAGTGCCAGGCACCTTTGGCAT
>NW_017729032.1:251359126-251394469 GCF_001723915.1 Gavialis gangeticus
AAAAGTAGGACCAGCAAGTTTTCTTTTTTTTAAAGTGAATAAGACCTTACCCAAATTATACTAGTATGAAGGAGAAATCCCTCACTCTGTTTGAAGTTTGGTCTTGAGAGATGAGGAGTCCTTTTTGTGCTCTTATCTTTGTGGAACTATGTGGTAATTAAATGCAAGTAAACATCAATCCATCAAATAACACACTTCTAATATCCCAGGAGGTCAAAGGATTCTTTTAAAATGATGTTTGCAGAGAAATGTTTTACCTAAAAATATAGGTTCTGCTGACCCAAATGCTAGTTGAAAATATCTATTATTTTCATGTACATGTATTGAAACTACAGGTTTCCCTTGTTTTATGTGGGTTCTGTATGTGAGAATATGCTCTTATGCGATGATCCTTTTTATAACAAAAATTCATTATATGCGATGTAAATTCACTCTTATGCGATCGGTGTGGTGGAAGCCCGCAATCAGCTGCTTTGTGCACTGCATTATGGGCGTGACGCACCAAAATATAGTCTCTTGTGTGGATCTGTGCTCCTCACTTGTTGTCCCTGAAAGGTTTCTATAGTTGCCATCCCCATTATGACTTCTAAGCATCCCACTAGTTTATTTCCAACTCTCTGCTGTTGGTGAGCACCAAAATTGCCTTGTAAAAGTGGTAGAAATGAGTCTAGGGGTCAGTAGAGTCAAGATCTTGGAACATATCCTTATTTGTTACATTGTAAAGTGGGTTCCTGTTATGCAAATTTGAGTTATGTGCTGTTTTCCAGGAACACATGTACAGAATAAAGTAAGGGAAACCTGTTGTTTATGAAAATAACTATATTTGGGCACAGTATTATAGCTCATGGATAATGAAGGCCTAAGTTCCATTTCACATAAATTATGTATTTATTTGCATGGCTGTAAAAGACTCATATTCATCCTTGGTGTCATCCTATGGATTTCAATGCATTATAAAAGGGTTAACTAAAGGAAGAATGGCCAGCAGCCGCCCCCATTTCCATGCTCATTCATCTACCCTCAGTTCATATTTCTGCTAAAATCCCATCCTTGTGCTCAGCCCATGCACCATTCAATCTGCATTGCCTTTTTAAATTTAGCCCTTAGTACCAGTTATTTCATTTGAATTAGTGTCTCAATAGTAGATGAGAGAGGATTGGTTACTTGTTCACAACTAGCTTTTTGCATTTGTGGTGACAGAACATAATAATCTGTGATCCAGACTCACTTAATTCATTTAGCACTCAGAAAAAGCCATCTTTGCAGATGAAGATCATTGACTAGAATGGAGGTTAGGGTCAAAGCCTCCCCTTTTATCTTGTATAGCAACTATCTCATCTGAGTCATAATTAAAAATATAAATGTCACATGATGAAACCATTTTCTGTTAAAAAACATTTATGACACTAAAATGGTGGGAAGGGGAAGGAAAGAGAAGAATCTAAGAGCCCAAAAGGTTACTGTTAAAAGCCAAAATGTTTTAGTTTGGAAATGTTTCTGCAGTGTCTCATGGGAGATGTGGTTTAGGTGCCTTCTGCTCTTATTTTCCTTCCATCTGGGCTTACCAACTAAATTCATGCCATAGTATGCACTACTTCCAAGAGAGTAGATGGTAGTCTCATGAGGGAGTCTACCCCACAAAAGGAGAATTGGATTGTGATGCTTCAGCAGTTCTGAATCAAACATCTATATCAATATTAGGGCTGTGCGAAATTTCTCCGGGTGTTTTTTTTGATGCTGTTTCAACCTATTTCAAGCTTGAAACAAAAAAATCAAAATGAAATGAAAGCCTTCAAAATAGCCCTGAAACAAAACAAGGGCACTTGAAATGCTTCAAAAGTTTCAAAATGTTTAAAGTTTCAAAGCTGGGCATGCTTGCAGGTAAACAGAAACTAAGGAGAGGGAGGGGGAAGAAGGGGGAAGGACAGCTCTGATATGGTCTGTATAGCTGGCCAGTGACTGTGATCCTTCCCTGGGGTCCTTTCCAATCCCACTGCTCTGAGCGAGGGACCAAAAACCAGGTGCACCTTAACACGCACACACACAGTCATGCATCACAAGTTTTGCTTGTCAGCAGCTTAAGGTATAGTTTCCCAGAAACCCCTACACCTACTTCCTTGAAACTTGGCAGACTTTGTGGCCTCAGAATAGGCTACCATCCCTGCAAGGTTAATTTGAACCAGGCAAGAAATGACAACGTAATAGGCAATTTTGTGTTTCCCCATTATGGCCTATGGGCAAAACGTCAAAACAGCTGAACAGTCTTGATGAAATGAAATGGAACAGTGCTTTTGAAGCAAATGGCAGACAAGGCTACCTCGCCAATCTTAAAAAGACTTTCATCCAACAAGGACACTCCTCCAGAAAGATAGATTGGGTATTTGAAAGAGCCACCTGGATACTACATGAAGAATAGCTGCAGTACAGAAGAAAACCCCCCACAAATCACACACCGCTAGTTATGACATATCACCCCTCCCTCAAACCCATATGGAAAATCCTCAAACAAGTGCAACCCATTCTAGAAAGAGGACCCTATTGTTAAAGAGATCTTCCCAGAGCCACCCATCCTAGCCTTCAAACAATCACTGAACCTCACTAACCTCTTCACCAGAAGCAAACTTCCTATGGCTCAGAACACACTGAATTAATCCAGACCATGCCATGACAATGTAAAACCTGCCAACACATCTCCACCACCCCCACAATTAATACACCCCACAACAGAGCCATCAGCATTCCTGAATCGTACAGCTGCACTTCCAGAAATGTAATATATCTCATCCAATGCACCAAATGCCCTGATAGAAAATACATAGGAGAGACCAAACAACAAGTGTGCACCTGAATGAATGCACACTGGAAGTCTATCAAAGACAAGAATACCCAATTACCTGTGGGGGCACATTTCTCACAAGAAAACCACTCTCTCGCCAGTCTCTCAGTTATAATCCTCAAAGGAAACTTACAAAACACTTCCCAGAGACAAGCCTATGAATTTCACTTCATCAATCTCCTGGATACTAAAAATCATGGACTAAATATAGACATTGGATTTATGACACATTATAGCCTGCCTGACATCTGACTCCCCAGGTACCTCTCCACTATTCATCCCCCTTCTCTCCCCCCACCCAGCCTGTCTCTCACCCATTAACTCCTCAATTTACATCTTCACTGACTACCTGTCTTGTACGCGTACCAGCCCAGCCTCTGCCTTCTTACTTCTTGTTCCATCCAGGAAGAGCACACACCAACTGCAGAAACTTCCTCAGCCTGATGAAGGGTTCTTAAAACCAAAAGCTTGCTTAGCATTTTTCTCCCCAACTATTTAAGTTGGTCTAATAAAGGATATCAGATTCATCCAAAGAACCTTGTCTGCCTATGTCCTTAGACCAACATGACTACAACCTACACCACTTTGAAGAAAAATGAAACTCGAAACAAAACACTGTCCCATCAAAACTTTAAAATAGAAGAAGAAATGAAACAGTGCTGTTTCACACAGCTTTAACCTATATCTATAGTGCTGAATTTTCTGTAAAAACAATTTATAGAAAATAAGGTTTGTTCTTTGGGTGGGGGGACAGTTGGATTTTTGTTTATTTGGAATTTTCCTTCAGGAAAAATAAAGTTTGACCAGATCTAAATGCATGGGTTACTTGAGATGATTCTCTTGAAAGAAGCAAGTTTGTTATACCTTTAAATAAGTTTTGAATATAATGCCGTAATTCTCAAGCATTGAGTACAGCAACATGAATTGTGCGGAGACTTTTTTTTATTCTAAAGCTTCAAAAAAACCCTAAATTAAGTTTAAAAAGGCTATGTATTTGTTAGGCTTTTGAAGAGTCTCAGCTTACTGAATCAATTTTTTTTTTTTGCCATAGAAAGCTTTAATGTCTGAAAATGTGGTTATATTCAAATACCTCACACAGTCTCTCTCAAGTCCTGGCCTTTGTAAGACAAGGTTTTATTTTTGTCTTTTAAATATCTGGCTGCTGCAGCAGTTAAGGAAAATTAGCTAACTTTCTATTGTCTGAATAGAAACTTCAGGAGGAAGAGCTGACATTTGCATAGCCATATGGGGAGTGGAAGGCTCAGTGGCTATGCATTAACCTTTTATCCCAGGGAATGGAGTTCTGACTTCTTATGTGATGAATATGGAAACACAGTAAACCTCTGTCAGATTATTAAATATGAGAAGTCTGGCTGGAAGTAGCTCTTACTGAACCATTGTCAATTCATGCTAAGATTATGGTTACAACTGTTTTATCATTATTCCCACTGGGAATTTACTATCAGTGAAGGCATATTTGCATTTGAACGGTGTAGGGTATTACAAGAACATGGTGAGAATTTTACTTCCCAGGATGGAAGGGGAAAAAAGAAATAACCTCTTCAATCAGAATATGTTTGAAAGCAAAATTATGACTTTAAGATGATTTACAATTTTGCCTTTTTTTTTTTACAGTTATAGAGAATGAACATGTACTACTGCTGGTACATTAGAAGAAGTTAATACTAATATTTATTTAAAGGTTTCACATTAGTTTGAAGAACAACTAAATTAATGCAGTAGATGTCCCCATTAACCTATACTTTCATCTAACTTTGTTAGAATTGCTTCATTTAGCTTGAGGCTAGGATTTTTTGGGGGTGATATTTATTGAATCAGCTTCATGGTTGGCATAAAGTTAGATAAGATTTTGAATGCAAGGCTTTCTTCATTGACATTTGAATAGGCAGCAAGTGCTTCATATTTCTGTGCAGCTCCTCAACATAGTGGTGAATAATTTAGTAGAGCAAGACATATGAAGTCTCTCTGTGAAAGGATCAAGTAATAAAGAAAAAGTTATTCAGCCTAAACCTAAGTTAAGAGCCTCTCTGTTTCCCACTTTTGTTTAATTAGTGGAAACTTAAAAAACTATATTTCTTGAGTCACTTGAGTTTAACTTTCCAATTCACTTTTACCACTAGGACATTTTTATGTGATTCTCAGAATTCTGTGCATTCCTGAATGCTAGGTTGAAGAGTATCTAGATTGCAAAGTGACATCCCTATATCTTGGGGTAGAAGGATGGCATCGTTGTAAGCTAAGAACAGTTTGAAAAAAAAATCTTGCATGGCTGTAGTATAACACTTTAAGGCTAAGCACAGGCAGTCAAAAAGCCTAAAGCTGAATCAATTCAATCTTCATAAATTAGTCTAAGCTGCATAGATTGAACTGAAAGGCAAGTGAATAGATGTTTACTCTTGATTCCAGAAATGCAGCCACATGGCTGTAGTGGCTCAGGTCAGAAACTCAGGGGTGCTAGAGCACATTCCCCTGCTCAGCTGGGACAGACAGCTTGGGTCAAGGCTATCCTGCCTACCCTGTTAGAGGTTTGCAGGGAAAGTGCAAGACATCCTGGGGGTTAACTTGAATCTGGAGGGGATTTGGAACAGAAGTTCAATAAACTGATTTAATTTAAATCAGTTAAATCTGATACTACATAAATCCAGGTTTATTTTAAACCAGTTTAAGCCATTTTGAAAGCATCCTTCGGTGACTTTGATAGAATCTTCAGGGGTGGGTTCCCCTTTTGAGGACTCTCCCAGGTGGGTCGCGCCTCCTGACTGGTATCCATGGGGCTCCACCTTCCCTACATCCTTTCCTTATGCCAGCCTTCAGGATGAGTCAGTTGGTCTCCTTGCGATTTGCCCTCCGGTTGCATCAGTCCTAGCTCTTCACATCACCTGTGCTGCCGGGCAGCTGGTTCGCCCTGTTCTTCTGGTGTTTCTTTGTGGCCAGCCGGTCACCTGCCATGGGGCTGAGGCTGCTCCCAGAGTGTTGCCCGTGCCCCAGCCAAAGCAAAAGAAAAACCCTCCCCCCAAAAAATGAAATTGAGAAAAAGGCAAAAAAGAAGAAAAAAAAATGAGGGAGTAGATTAGCAGCCCCTCCTCTCTCACAGCCTCTGTGCCTGGGGCTTGAGCCATCCCTCGATGCTGTTTCGGGTCCTCCCTCCTGCTGAGGACCTCTCTTCTCTCCCTGGTGCCGGCTCTTTGGTTGCATGCTGGCAATGCCTGCACTCAGCGTGGAGAGCACCTTCCTTGCCAGCCATCTCCTCCGCTCTGTCTCATCTCTCCCAGTGCTGGGTTTTATTCCAGCTGGGAGGCATTCTGCGCTGACGTCAGCCACCCAAGCCAGCTCCAACCAGAAATAAGCATGGCTTAGAAACCACTCAGACGACTCTTCTCAGTGTGGCTCGTCCCATGCTTCCTGAGGGGTGGGTCACCCTCATCACCTGTCCTACCACGGGGAGGGTTCTCTGTCCCCTGGTGACCATCTCCCTGGGACAGTCACACCTATACCTGCATCTTCAAAATAACTGTGAACACACTGCTTGTTAATTTGTACAAGTATCCTGTTCCACCCATCTCACACTGAAACACTTGTTTGAGCTGCAGCAGAGCTGTTCAATCCCAGGTAGGCCTCATAAGCCATTTTTGGACACACAGATACAACAGTCATGGAAGACAATCATCCTTGACTGTGAGGGATTGCTGAAGATTTAATTTGTAACTGATCATGCCATTTTATGAGCTGAATGTACAATTTGTGCTTTTATTTATGATTTTTCAGTTCATTGTGTCTACTTTCTGTCATTTTAATTGATAATGACAATATACCAGGGAGTGAGTTTCAACCAAAATTAACTAAATTTTCCTTGATATTACTATAGCCTTGATAATTTCTCCAAATAGAATGCATGTGTCAATTTTTGCCCATTCAATGATTTATACCATAGCCTTGCCAGCCACCCTACAAGTGTGGGCTTCTACACTTTTGTAAAGCCCTCACATCTTACTTGGAACCTGTGTGGACATAACCTTTTCTCTACAAGAACAAACAGGACCAGTGCCCAAGATTTTGAATTCCACAGGACTGCGACCATGTCTTAGTTGACTGTAAACACCTTACACATCTTTCTAAATAACTATACTCGATTGACATCTCCTATCCGTGCTGGTGATTTCTGCTGAAGAAATGATTCTGCAAGTAAGAAAACAAAAAAATAGCAAGCATCTCTGACCAGTGCCATAGAAAGTAGCAATTTGTTGGAGAAAGGTGCTATTCTAGGACTTGAATTACTAAAGAATTCTTGTGTAGCACTGTGAATTTAAACATACAACACATATGGCAGGCACAGTTGCTTGAAAAAGAAGAAATGTTTATGAAGGCAAGAGCAGATGAGGGGCTTACTTAAAATCATTACATCTCACTAGCAAACAAAAGTTATGTATGATTATTTTCTGTGGATTAGTTTGGCTATCTCCCACCCTTGCCCATGCCAAAAAGAAGCTGTGTGTGTGCAGTCTCTACATCCCATTTCTTTTTTCTATATTTTTACATTAAGCTTCTGGGTAACTACAGGCATTTATACACATGCTCTGGGAGTGGAGGGTAGTGGGGTACTTTAATTAGAGTGGCTATGAGAGCTGCTCTAGTTAAAGCTCCTGAAGCATTATGTGTCTCAGCATCCCCGCACTAAAGAATGGTGGCAGGGTCACTTTAACTTAAGCTCGTTGAAGCAGCTCATCAGACCAGCCTTCTCTGCACATGTATAGGCACCCTACACTTACGTTCAGAAGGGATGTGGCATGGGGAGGCCATGATACCACAGTCTTGCTCTCAAAACTATTTATTTCTTGTGTCAGCAGTTCTGTTTGTTCAGTGCACAAAGACTCTTGGCTGTGTATGTGGAAGATCACTGCATGGCCCATGCAACACTTAAATCCTAAGTTCTTCTTTATTTTTGTGTGCTTACATGGGACGTAGCTTTGCAAAGCCTAAACACTGGTTTTCTTTCACTGGAAATAACCTACAAATATAATTTGTGCCAGATCCTAATCTTAGTTACACTGATGTCATTTCATATTAAGTCCACACCAGGCATTGGGATTCCTCTGGATTTGCACAGGTATAAGTGAAATCAGCAGCTATCCAGTTGTCTCTTTTATGTTTTGGATGCACTACAGTTTCTAATTCTGTTTACCACATAATAATACACAGCATTTCTTTTCCTTGTATACACCATAGTTAATACTAATACTAAACAGGGACCATCTTAAGTCATAACTAGAAACTGTAGTGTTTGCAAATGATAATATTTACAAAAATAAATAAATGATTCATTCCACTTTCAAAAGTGTCTTAGGTTCCTAGTCACCTAAGTTATTTTTTAAATATTGCCTAAGTTCTCAGCATGCTACTTATATTACCTTTCTGACCAATGGTTAAATGTTTCATAAGGAGCTAATAATGTAAAAACAGCTATTAAAAAAACAATGATTTGCAATCTAAAGAAGATAAAGTGACATTATACAGGGCCTCTTTGCCAAAACTCTTATTAACCTTTCTGAGCTATCTTTAACATGACAGACTCTTAACCATAGTAAAACCTCATCTATATTTTATTTGTATCTGACATATTTAATGAAAATATGCAAACCACAAGAGTAAATCAACCTAAAAACACCAGAGGAAAAGAAATGGACACAATCAAATCTCTTCACTGCCAATATATTAAAAGTGACATATTGTAAGGTTTTTCTTAGCTTATACCAATTTGGTATGTTATGTTAAACATGATGAAAAAAAAATCCTCTCTGGATTTTTTTAGTGATGTTTTTAGGATTGCTGTATAACAACAGCAACAACCATGATGATGATGAAGATGATAAGCTTGAAAAGCTTTGTGGTTGTAAGAATCACATAGGTCCTGGGAGAATTTATTTGGGCACATACTGCTGAATTAGTAACTGAATTTTGATCCACTGCATTACAGTTTTTCCACTCCATCTGTAACCAGTGCTGGTGGTTTCTGCAGAAGAGATAGAACATAAAGAAAGGATTTGCTCAAGCTAGGATGCATTCCCATAGTGAATAAAATTGATTTAAGGAGGATGTAGGGGAACATAGTAATCTCTGGTGTCAAAAGATGCTCACTTTGTCATGTAACAAATTGTTAACTAACAAACCATCCAATGTTCAATAAAGGCAACAGAGCACTAAAATCTAGTCTTGACTCTTCAGTCATACCCCCACTTGGGTGAAGCATCTATCTTACCCTATATTATTAGTAGGGCTGTGCGAAACAGGCCCTATTCAATTCAGGTTCGGATTTGGCCCGAAGCAGTGACAGTGATTCAATCCACTGAAGCACAGGGGCCTCTCCAGCATGCTCAGCAGTGAACCCAGACACGCAGTACTTCTGGTCCACTTTTGGTTCTGCCAGGGAGTGCACTCCCTTCCTCCCCCCTTGACTCAATGATTAGGGCTCAGTGATTGGCCACAGGGGGACCCCGGGTGCCCCCCCAAACCCAGGAGGCACCAGTTGCTGAGCTGGGGGTGGGGTGCAGGGAGGCCCCCCGTGTGCTCCCTGGTGGACTAGGAAGTGCTTCTAGTCCACTTCCAGGTTTTCTGCCCAGTGCGCTGGGGAGCCCTCCATGCTTCTGTGAGATGCTGCATCTGCCCCAGCACTTCAGGGTTCAGAGCCCCTGTTACCTAGAGGTATGTAGAAAAAACATGTAAAGCTGTATCTACAGCCAAATCTCTGAATCTGTCTGAAACTCTCCGAATTGATTTGGACGGTTCTGTATCAGTTCCGAGAGATTAAAGTGTCCTCTGATTTGATTCAGATTTGGAGATTCAGCCACCAAATTGAGCTGAGTCTCCGCTGAATTGAATCAGGGACCAAAGCTTTGCACAGCCCTAATTATTAGCCTCATATTTCCTTCTCTCAGAGGAAGTCCCTTTGGAAAGAGATTAATCATCTGCAAGCTGCATAATGCTATTGTTGAAAGAAATGTTTTTCTTTTGAATGCTGATTTATTCAATAATGTATCAATTATTTCTAAGCACAGTTTATCTGTGCAGCAAAATATATTTAAAAAGAAACAAAAAGATAATGCATTAGAAAAATGAAGTTATTCTTTATGAATTGTTCATAGATCCTCCGATGGTAAAAAGCTACAGATGAATACAACTGGAAGCATGCTGTTCCAGCAACTGCAAGCACACTGTTCCATGAGGTACAAGCATATTATTGTGCCTTCCACAGCCTTTAGTCAGAACCTTTTCACCACAGTAATTCAGTGAACCAGATATTATTCAATCTTTGTGGATGGAAATGTGAATACACAGCCACATGCAATCGCTTTGCATCAGTGTGGGAAGAGAAAACTAGTTTTAAATGTATTCTAGTCTAAAATATGGCAAAGCCTAATTTTTCTAGCATTGATGTTTCAATTAAAAGATAACGTAACATATAAGCCTGGAATTAAAGATTCTAAAATTTCCCTGGTTCTTCCAAAGCAACTCTCCTTAGCAGCTTCAAAAACTGACTCTCTCTCATTGAATCAGGGGTGGGTCAATGACTTCATAAATGATATCTTTGACCTCTTGTTATTATTGTTACAGTCATGCAATTAGGGAGCAGGAGTGACTACCACCCAATGGTAATAATAGATACAGAATATTTTAAGTTTATAAATTTCATAAACATGTTGTAGCCCAAATATTCACTTTAGTATTTGCATCTAGTGGACTAGTTCTTGTTAAAAAATAGCTTTTACACTTAGCATAGATTTTGTTACGTAGACAAAGGCAAACTCATATGTACACATGATTAAATAGAAATTTCAATCAAATAAAACCAATCATTTTTAGAAGGTTAGTTCAAAGCTTTGATCTTCAAGTGTTTGGCACCCTAACCAGGCCAATTCCACATTTAGAGCTGTTATCTGCTTGTATATACAAAATAATCCAAGCATGATTATTTATCATTTCATTACCATCCTTTCATTCATTCAACTTTGTTTAGTGATCTTACACAACCTTCTGAAAGGCTACTAAATAAGACTTTGTTCTCTATGACTTTTCCACAAAAATCACTGTTTGGCACCTCTGGTAAAGTTGTCTGTTTTGTGACTGTTATCCAAATTCAGGGGATTGTTCCTACTGATGGTAAGAGCATTCCTCAGAATTTTGGAATTGACTGGACATAGTCCTCTAAGGTTAGCATATAATATAGAGAGATGTGCTGACAAGGTAGTATTTAGGCCTCACTTCACTCAGCTAAATACAGATAATAAAGGGGGCAAAAATTCTGATTTGCCTATTTTGTCTGTATCTACCACAGTTTGCTGAAATTTAGGCTGAGGAAGAACGTCTGTTAATAGAGAGAACAAGACATTTTTTGTCAGTCAGTCCTAGTACAATTGATATGATTAGTAACAACTATATAGTGCTAACATCTTCCTTCCAGTAATTGCCCATTCTCTACAACATCTATATTATATGAGAAACAGTTCCTGGGAGAAACCTCTGGGTTTTTCTTAAGTTATTAATCAGTGATAGAATACAGAATAAATAGTGGCATACCTTCAGTAGTTATAAAATGCCACATTTATATCCCTATGGTAGCAGAGAATGCAAGCGCATCCACACAAGTATACATGTGTGCTTTTCAGCACCTCAGAGACTTTTGAAGTGCTGCAAAATGTACCGTGAGCATGTGATTTGGTTTTCCATGCTGCATACTTGCAGTGTGAAGCCAAATTTATATACTGGGATATCAGTTATTAAAAAAAATGTGGAGAAAAAAAGTAGCATGGTGCATGTGGCTGCAGCACGTGCCACCCAGAACTGGAGCCTGAATACCCAGAGCCATCCTCCGGCTGCTGGCCAGGTTCTGCATGCACCATATTAACCCCAGGATGCCCCAGGACCCCAGGCAAGGCTGCTGAGGCCAGCCCATGTGTTTGTGCCAGACTCCCCTAATCCACCTGGGGCAATTTGCCCCATACTGGAATGTGCATGCAGGGGTATTCCCCAGGGACAACTAGCAGCAGCAAAAATACATGCTGCTCATCTGGATGCACCCTGTATGATCAACATTCATTCCCATTGTGACTAAGAAATAATGCCTAAACATACTTGCTGTAACAGTCCTTACCTGAGTTTTGCTGTTCTCAAACAGACAAGAAATGGAGCTTTACGAAATGGAGCTTCCCAAAACAACACTTTTTTTCTTGTACAATCTTCAATATGACAGCTTAGTCCCAGGTGCGTGAACCAACATGACTAACATTTGTTGCATATTTTTTTCTTTAAATATGCATTCAAAAGTTGTTGGGGAATCTACTTGTGAAAATGGAATTTTAAAAATCCTGGCCTGAATATGTTCAGAAAAAGGCTTGTGTGCACATCCTATGAAGGAATAGGGAAAGTAAATGTTTTTGAGTGTAAGTAAGTCCTACTATTAGTGTGTGTGTGTGTGTGTGTGTGCGTGCGCACATGCGCGCGCGCATGCCCATGCACGTAAGCTCAATTAAGCTACAAAACAAAGAATTTGAAGGCTCATTCAAACAAGCAGGACAAAAGGAGAAAGGCTAGATTTGTCAACATATTATTTGTTGCAAATTATTCACTCAGCGGTAAGAAGCATACAGCAGATTCTGGGCTGTTGAAGTGTCTCCGGTAACATCCTCTGTAGCTACTCTAAAATGTAGCACCTATTGGGAAGGCACCATCCTTACTCCTCATGGAAGTTAGAAATGTGTTCTCATAGCTGCAGGCCATATCATCATTCCCTGTCTTATCCCTAGCTCAATTAAGACATGATATGTTTTTCTTTCTCACTCCTCTCCTTTTATCTTACCTTCGTCTCACGTTTCTATGGTTTTGTTTTTCTTCTTCATGCTAGGGGACTAGGGCTGAATAATAATGAGGCTGAATTTACTATAAAGTACCATAGGAATAAGCAAGCCTCGTAGAGTTTGATGTCTTGCAAACATCAAACTTTTTTGGGTTCATGGGGGGCTGAAGAAGTAATCCATGTCTGCAAACTTTCTTCCCCCTTAAATTTAAACCCAAGGGTATTTTTTCCCCTTTTCCAACTCCATTCTGCTCTAAGCAAACTTTCCCATAAAATATCAGTTAAAATAATAATCTAGCTTTAGTAAAGACTTACCTATGTATTAGGAAGAAAGCCCAAAAGGTAGGCCAGTAAAGGCAAGGATCATGGTAGATATACGGTAGATCTTTTTAATTAGATCTATTTCTCTTCCTGCATCTCTGTTCCCTTTTCTCAGCTTCTTTTCCTAGTCTGCCTGTACTCTTTGCTTCATTTCCAACCCATTTTTTCACTGAATTATTTCCTCTCTCTTCCTTCTCTGCTTTCTTTTTAAACAGCCTCCTAATTTAAATTGAATACATTTGAAAGCTGAACTTTTGAACTCACAACAATCAAGATGTTTCAAAACTAGGAAAGAAAGAGTTGGCTCTTTGGTGCTGTCAACAAAGTTATTTTTTTGGAATAATGTTTTTAAAGTTATCAAACTAACATCTTAAAAGACAGAAAAGCAAGATCTCATGACTGAATCTATGTGCATACTATTATCTATGGGTATTTCAAAAATAACAAACCCTGCATTTTTACTATCAGTATTTTTCATTTACTAAAGAGCTACAAATGTAAGAGTTGGCCAGAAAGGAATCTGGCAAGTCTGTGCCTGAGTGGCTTCAAAAACAAAAACAAAAAAATTGGAGTAGTGGCATATAACTCAGATAATTAAGGTGTCTTAAATTTTTGTATTAACTACCTTTTTTCCTGATGCATTTCAAGTTGTTTTTAGTATATGTTTAAAATGATACATTTAAAAAGGATGACTTTGGTAAATTATTTTGTTAGGAATTTTACACACATTACAAATAGTTAAACGGTAAGATAAAATTTCCAGTGAAGCAGTATTGCAGGTCCTCTCATTTGTCATTACAAATGTACTAATGCATTTTTCAGTGCGCTACTTGCTTTGGCAAGATATGGACAAAATGACCTCATCTATCCTAGGTCTCCAGAGCCTGAGCTAGCAGCCCTCGGAGTCAATGACAAAACATCAAGTGACCTTGGAGGTACAGGACAAAATACAAATTTGTCCCATCTGCCTTTTGTAGAAGCTGGTCTAGTGCTAGGAGCTCATTTAAAACCAATGGTCTAATTGAAATACATCTGCTCAGCATCAATATTTGTATACAAAGCCCACTGATTTCTGAAAGTGTCCTTGATCTTTTGTATCCTTTGCCTGACTCTCCTTGGCCATTCTGCTGTATTTCCTACTGCTGCCAGTAATGCCAGAGATAAAATAAGCAATTTCTGTGCCCTGGGCTGCTGTGGCAACTGGGAAGTAAGTGACAACTGGGATGGAAAGGGCAGTGACCATCTAAATCAGCACTTAGGGCCAATGCCTCACTTGTCTAACCCAAGTTATGCTACTGCTGATGCTGTGGGATACAGGAATTCTAGAATGTATGGGAAAATCCCTTTAAGGCTTTTCAAATTGGACACTCACAAATGAAGTCTCCCTGCATCACTAGTGCCTTCTGACAATATTGTCTGAACATCCAGGGATGTGAATATATTGGGTTGGGTGGGAAAGGCTCTGCAGTGGCACTAGGAGTGCTCGGGGGCTTTACCCTCCTATCAGGTTGAACTTTCTTCTGAATGGGTCAGCCTACTGCAGAGCCACTGTTTACAACCTTCCCAAGGCTTCTTTGACTCAGTCAGCATTAGATGACATCAACTTGATCACTCCCAAAGTGCTACAAAACTTTCCCAATGTGACAGTTGTAGCAAAGTTTGCCTTTGTGTTGCCATATTAATGAATTAATCCTGTTCGAAGCTATTACATTAAGGATATACCTTAAGAACTTAGGGCCAAAGACTTTGTCAGCAGATACAGAGCAAGTGAACACAGTGCTGGGAGTCAGGTATGATAGGAAGTGCTGTTAGTAATTGTTATCATCATGAGTAATGTAGTAGAGCTTAGCAATCACAGGCCATAATCGCTTGTGTTAGATCAGTGGTTCTCAGCCTTTTCAGAGTCAAGGCAACCCTCCACAAATCTTCTCAATGTGGCAGCATCCCTGGTTGAGAACCACTCATGTACTTAACTTATTTCAGTATTTCTCAGCCAGGTGATCTTCCCTCCAAGTAAAACTGGCCTGAGTGTCTTGAACACAGCTAGATTGGGAAAGGGCTGTAGGATGTGTGCATATTCCTCCTGTACTGGGGTCTTCTGAAAACCCTAAAACAAGGAGGACAACTGGCTAAAGCTGCAACCCTTCCCAGTCCAACACTGCATGGTGTCTCCTGGGCTAAGTACAGACAGACAAAAAGCCCAAGGCTGAATTGAATCAATTTCTGTAGATTAATTGAAGCTTCATAAATTGAACTGGTAAACAAGTGAACAGACATTCACTTTTGCTTTCGAAAATGCAGCCACGTGACTCTAGTAGCCCAGGCCATAAGCTGCTCACTGAGCAAACAGATTAGGCCAAGGCTAGCCTTCCCACAATGCAAGGGGGTTTTGCAGGGGAGGTGCAAAGCATCCTGGGATGCTGGGGGACTGTGAGTTAAATGGAATCTGGAAGGAATCTGGGACAGAAGGTCAAGAAATCAATTCAACCTAAATGAGTTAAGTCTAATACTACATCCATCCAGGTTTATCTTAAATCAGTTTTGGCCATCTTGAAAATGGTTAATACACACTGAACTTCTGTTGCATTACAGATTTGAACCAGTTTCCAATCACTTATACTTGTTTGTGTGTCATTTCTGGCTCTAGCCTAGAAACAGAGATGTGCAGAACAGGTAGCACTGTCCAGAATACCTCTAGTTCATGGAAGAGCATTGGGGTAGGTGCAAACTGGGATGGGCCACACCACAAGTCAGCTCTACTACATGCTTTAGGTTTATCAGAGAACCCTTGTGCAGGAGAAGCCTGCAAGCTGCAGCCCTGTGTGCGAGGCAGTTTTACCTGGCTGCCAATGCCATGATGACAGCACCCTCATCATGGCATCCCTGAGGGCATCACAGCACTTCAGGAAGCCACAGAAACCCCTGTTGAGAATCAGTGTGTCAGATGCTTTAAAAGAATCCTATTAAAGTCAATGGAAAATATCCTGTTACTTATGTCAGTGGTCCAGTTATTTTCCCTGAAGGGCTTTAATTTTCATACCTTGTCTACAAGTAATCACATGGGGATGGGGAAGGGTGGCAAGTGAGGCACTAACCCCAGGTGCTGACTTGGGGAGGTGTGGAGGGCCTGCAAAATAGAAGCAGTCCCCACTGTTGCCCTTGTGCATTACTATGCCCCAGCAAAACTCCCTAGCTTCGACTCTGTTTGCATGTATACCTCTGTTTGCATGTACATAACCTTAATACGTGAATGGTTTAAAATCTTTCCTATAGTGCTGTGAGTTTAGGAAAGTCCAAGAAAATACAACAGTTTTCTGTTATTATATTTATCTGAAATAAAACTGGCATGGTTTTTAAGAAACAATCACAGTATTTCACAAATGTTAAATGGCACAGAGCATTTTGCATTTAGCATAATAGCATTCAAAGGCCTTTTAAAGTGCTTTTAGGAGCAGCACTTAACGCTTACCATCATTGACCTCACTAGCCCTGGTGTTATGTCACAGTCCAGTTTTTCACAATATTACTGCAGGGCTGATTTATTGCAACCATTACTTGTAGGAGTACAGCATAAGCACTACTCTTGTGAGAAAGGATTGTAGAAAAGATGATCATATTATATTTTTCTGTGAGAAATGAGAGGGGAAAACTGGTGCATCTAAAAACTGTAACAACCCCCCCACAACTTTCTATAAAATTATATTTTTAAAGCAATGTAATATACATTTACAAGTACTCTTCCCTTGATGTATGCTCATAGCTTACACTGAAGTCAATAGAGACTTCGTTTTTAGTAAAAGGAATGCATCTTCTCTGTATGTACTTCTCCAGCAGCATGTCAATAAACTTGTTTCTGGAATGGAAACATCCCCAAATTCAAATTTAATCTTTTTATTGTTTTAAAAGCTTTAAAAAAAAATCAATACATGAAAATTCTCAGAAACATACATAGGATTCCAGAAAAAAACCTAAGTTTCCTGCATAGCATGACTGATCTTCAGAATGCTAGTATTATTTATTGATTCATCTACCTGCCTAGTTTTTCCAGTACTTATTCAGATAGAAGTATGCATCTGAAGCTAATTGAGCACTTCTCTGTGACAATTACAGTAACACTTTTACTAAAAAACTTCTGCTGATCCACTGTGAAAATTCAGTGTTCAGTAACCATCAAAATTTATCATCGTTACCTGTGGTGAAGCAGTCTAATGATTGTTCCTTTGGCTACAATACAGTCCATAAGGACATCGATACTAGGATTTTCTTCTGTGCCAGTTGCAGTTGACATACTCATATTCATAGATGTTAGGGTTGGAAGGGACCTTAAAAACCATCAAGTCCAACCCCCTGCCAGTGACAGGAAAATGATAATTCCCTCTCCCTAGGTGCAGCACTTTGCAATTGTCCTTGTTGAACTGCATACTATTGTTCTCTGCCCACTTCTCTAACCTGTCCAGGTCCACCTGGATTCAGTTTCTTCCCATCAGCGTGTTTCCTTAGCCCCATAGTTTGATGTTATCTGCAAATTTGGACAAAGAACTTTCCATGCCCTCATCCAGGTTGCTGATAAAAAAATATTGAACAGCACTGGCCCAGAAACTGACCCTTGGGGGACCTCACTGCCCATATCTTTTGAGGCCGATACTGACCAATCCACCACCACTATCTGGGTAAGACTCTTAAGCCAATTTACCACCCACATGACTGTGTAATCATCTATGACACAGCCGTTCAATTTGTTTATAAGAATAGGATGGGATACTATGTCAAAGGCCTTCTTAAAGTCCAAGTAGATGACATCTACCTTGATTCCTGCATCTGAGCATTTAGTGACCTGGTCATAGAAACAAGGTTAGTCAGGCAGGATCTACCTCCTATGAATCCGTGTTGGTTTTCCTCCAGCATTATATTACCCTGTGACAAAGGGCACCTCTCAGAACCAGGTCTTATGTCAGCCTGCCTACTTGTTGCTACGGGGCAATCCACCCAGTCTCACCTGCCATGACTTTGCTGTTCCTACAAACAGATGGTAAATATGGGAGACTATACATTACATGTCCCAATGCCAGGGGGCGCTATCTGTGGTTCCATTCCTCCCCTACACCACAGTCCATGCCTTGCAGATGGCATCCAGGTTAACATTACTCCTAGTCTGAGACTAGAGCAAACTGAGTCCAAAGTTGGGCTCCACACACACGCACATTCATACCACCTCCCATCTCACAGGAGGCCTGTTACACTCCACTCCCCTCTCATTCCCTCTGGGATACCACCCATTACTGGGCCACAGTCCTCTGCCCTTGCTCCTCCTTGAGCAGCCCCTCTTGGGCCATCACAATTCTCTACTCACATCCTGGTCTCACCACACAGTACTTTGGTTCCCATGAGTTCCCCTACTTTATGTGGTCTGGCCCTGCGCCAAACCCTGGGCTAATTGTGCCCCAAGCCCCTCACCAGGCAACTGTACACTATGTTCCATCCTGGGGTCAAGCTTGCAACCAATTTCTCATGGGGCTGGCTCTTGCGCTGACCTTCAGGCTTACTCCCTTTAACCCTACTCAGTGCACCCCTAGGACTGTCCTTCAGGCCTACTCACACTTCAGCCCCACTCACGTGCCTGCCCTTACCTCCAAGGCTGTTCCTACTGCAGCTTAGCTGGGCAATATTTCTGCCTCTCCTGGCAGCAGCAAACTGCATCCTTTATATGTCTTGTTGTTCAAAGTGGCTGCTCTCATCAGGCACCTGGTAGCTGCCTGCCTTTGCCCTTAAAGTGGCAGGCACCCAGAGGTGCCCTGCTACATACCTGCTGGACTCTTACAAATGTGATCCTTGATAATTTTTTCAAGGGTTTTCCCAAGGGTAGAGGTGAGACTAACTGGTCTATAATTACCTGGATCCTCCTTCCTCCCCTTCTTGAAAAGAGGGACTACATAGGCCCTTTTCCAGTTCTCTGGGACCTCACCTGAGCACCATGAGTGCTCAAACAGTCATGCCAGTGGCTCTGCTATGCAACTGGCTAATTCTTTCAGCACCCTTGGATGGAGATCATATGGTCCTGCTGATTTAAATGCATCTAGCCCCTCCAAGTATCTCTTTATTGGATCAGCGCTGACAGTTGGTGGGCTGGTGTTCCTCCTACTTCTGTTAGTAATTCAGTTGGGAGATTTGTCTGGATCCAAGTTCAAGAATACAGTGGCAAAAAACTCATGAAGAGCTCTGCTTTGTCTCTCCTGTCACCAACTGCCTATGTCTATCCTGTAGAGGCCCTATGCTGCCCTGCACCTTCTTTTTGCTCCCTATATACCTGAAGGACTTTTTGTTGTCCTCAATTTTTGTCACCAGCCTGAGTTCTAATGCTGCTTTGGCCTTTCTAACTGATTCCCAGCAAGTGTAAGCAAAGGAGGTATTTTCCTTCTTGGTAGCTACCTGCTGCTTCCACAGCCTGTATGCCCCTTTTTTTGCTTTTAGGCTTTCCTGGATTTCCCTGTTTAGCCAGGAGGGTTTCTTGGCCCCTTTGCCCCCTTTTCTACACAGTGGGATTCCTTCCTTCTGTGCTCAAAAGATAACTTCCTTGAGGAACTACCACCCTTTCTGGACCTTCATTTTGTCAATGCTCTTGAGCTTTAATGCCCCACTAACTAATCTCTTAAGCACACTGAAGTCGGCCTTTCTGAAGTCTAGCACTTCTGCCTTGCTGGTTACTTTTCCCACCCTTCAACAGATAGTGAATCCAATTAACTGATGGTCACTATCCCCTAGGTTGCCTTGTACCTGCAGATCCCCCACCAGGCTGTCCTCCGTAGTCAGCACCAAGTCTAGCAAGGCGTTCCCCCTGGTGGAATCGTATACCTCCTGCATTAGGTGGGGGTCCTGTATGCAGGTTAAAATCAAGACCGGTATAGGGATCTTCTGTGGATCCATATACAGGTCTTGATTTTAATTTATTTTTAGATATTTAAAATGGCCAAAATACGCTATAAAAATGCTTTGATATGCATATAAATTAAAAAATAACAACAGCATGTGGAAACAAATAAAACATCCCATTAAAAAGCCATATAAGGATAGGTTTAAATTAGGAAACTTTCTCCAGTCTGGACAGTAAAGCATTGTGTAAAATCCCTGTGTATAAATCCTGGGAGTAGGCAAAAGTATAAGGGTCAGGGGCATGACAACTGACATACAGCCACACTGGCTGGGGAAAATAATTCTCATCACTTGTCTGCAGGCAGCAAGGATTTAAAATTTGGCTGTCTGACAAGAAGACATAGTTGCTCTAATTTTCAGGCTGCAGGCTCATTCTCTCAAGGTTCTATTCTTTTATTCTGTGTTACAAGGCCACATCTCATTGTCTGAATGAGAAAGCTGCACTGGTTTCAGCTAGCCTAGCTGCCTCTCTTATTTTTGTGAAGTTGCTGGCTGAGGGAAATGTGCGGAGATCAGGAGAATGGAGAGCAATTGCAGAAAAATGAGAATAAAGGGAGAAAAGTGAAGGCAGAAAATGTGTGAAGAACAGAAAAGTGTGAGGTGGACAAATGTGAGGGAAAGAATGAAAGTGGAGGCAACAAAGGAAACTAGGAGTGAAATGCAGGTGGGGTGTTGGATGAGCAGCCTCCACAAGGCTTAGGCAATAGACAAAGAGGGAGTCAGGGATGAAGGCAGAAGAGGTGTGTAATGTAATGGGTAAGAAGAGCAACAATGGTGCAAGGGGTAATATAAGAGAAATGAGTTTCCTTCCGCACAGTCAAGTGAGAGGCTTCATAGTTGCATATTCATTTAAAGTTGACTTTTCAACATGAAATGATCTTGCATATATATGCAGAGACAACAAAGCCCACAATATGATATGTCACAAATTATATACTTCGATTAAATTGGTTTATGTGTACTAGTGTTTTACCCATGTACATCTGAATTTGGCCTATTAATGTCCAGTTAAAGTTCATAGACACAGAACAGGTCAGTAACCACTAGGAATAAATGCCGGGTCTCAAGACCCTTTGTTCTGACGTACCCACTAGGCCTGTTCCCATTTTGTGCTCTCCTGTGCACTGTGCTGTAGGGTTACCATATTTCCAATTCCAAAAAAGAGGACACCTGTGCTGGGGTGGGGGGAGGAGGAAGAGGGGATAGATGATTGTGGGGGGCAGATATGCCCTTCATCTTGTGAGTTATGTTTGCACCCCCAACAGGGCTAATGCCTCACAGCAGCCTTGAAAGGCTCTCAAGGCACCTCATGGTGCTGCTGCTGCACCTGGTGGAGAATCACTGGCCTGGAACCCCTCCAACCCAGCTGCAGAGCTGAGGCACAGATAGGACAGTGCGGTAGCTCCCACAACTCCTGCAACTGCTGGAGCAGGCACCCAGGGCTCCCCCTGCCCCACCCAGGGCCCTGCACTGCTGAGGACCCACCTCAAACTCTTCCAGTGCAGCCCCCTCCTCTCCCCTCCATGGCCCAGTCCAGTCTGGCAGGCGTGTGGGTACCAAGGTCCACAAGGTCCCAGCTAAGCATGTGAGCAATAGCACCAGCTGAGAACCATAGACAGCGCCTCCATCCCTGCCACTGCAGTAGCAATCCCAAGCAGAAGAGGAGGAGGCAGAGGAGCCCCGGCAGTCACCACAACAATGCCCCAGTAGGCAGTTGCTGACTGCACCTGTGTCAGGGCCCTGTCGTCATGTCCCCCCTGACTTCCCCTCTGTGCAGCTAGTGCAATGGGGCAGGAGGAGCCCCACTTGCCATAGCTGGAAGGGAGGGGAAAGGGCCGGGGCCAGGGCCAGGGCCAGGGCCGGGGCTGAGCTGGGCAAGCAGCTACTATCTGAGCCAGGTAGTAAAAGCAAGTGTCTTGCCTGCAGCTGGCATGCATGGGGAAGGCAGGAAAGCAGAGGCAGGGCAAAATTCTGGACATTTCCTGATATTTTAAAAATCCCCCCAGACAGAGAAGGGAGAACCCAAAAAGAGGACATGTCTGGGAAAACCTGAACATATGGTAACCCTAGATGAGCACACTATTCTTGTCATCATTAATTTCCAAGTTTATATTTGAAGTTGGAGTTAGAAAATTAAACCATAATGACCCATGGCAGAAATAATATGGGGGTTTTACACCTGACCAAAGAGGAACACAAAAACAATCTACAGTGCATTTAGGTGTGATGACATCACCATATCATGCATCTTAATGATGTATCAGAGTTGTACTGAACAGAAACAGGATAAAAACATTTAAGAGTAATTAAAGATTGAGGCAATATAGCTAACACTTACACTAAAAACAAGACTCCCAAACTGTAAATATGAGATGCATATACCTTTAACACTGCATCCATACACTGGTAAATCTTAAGGGATTGAGATTTAATGTCTCCTAGTTACTTTTTAATACATTTCCTGATTAGTATCACTACCTAAACCTTACTGGTATAGCAATGTGATATTTATATTTTTAGGTTATTTTAGAAATCTGGCCAGTAGGGTAAATTTTATGTTTAAAATTTGGAATAAAATCTATGAATTGGTAAAGAAAGCTGGCAAAGTTAGATTTTAATGTGCTCACAGTCTGGTCTTCTCCCAGCTCCCTTCTTCCGTGACTACTGTAAGGAATCTGGGCTGATGCTAATCTAGAAGGACAGTCACACCTCATGAAAGAATCATCACTGCTAATCAAATCAGAGTGAAAACCCACCACTCTGCATCGCTGGAGACATTTCATGTGCTGAATATTTCATAGGATGAGGGCTGTGGCCATAGACAAAACACTCTCTACAGTTTTGTTGCGTGCAAATATTTACTTAAACACTCTGGCGCGGTCAAACTGGTGTGCAGCAACACCAGTAAGCCTTGGGTGATCCTTATAAATAATGGTAATTACATGTGACACCACACTTGCTAGGTCACTGCAGCTTGCAGTCAGCCCCCTTGCTTTGTCAGAGCTCCCCTTGCCTGCATGATTAAGTGGGCAGTGTGCCACAGGAAATTTGATGCATACGAGATGACAAATGTCTGTTTTGGCTGCTGAGAATTGAACTCAATCGCAGATCTGCAGAAACATCAAAACACAATCAAGGGCTGACATCAAACCCGTGAGCCAGGAGAATTCCTCAGGCAAAAAGGGTTGAACTTGAAGGCACAGGAAAAGAGTGGTTTAGTTCCTCTTAAGCTGGTACACCAATTCATTTCTGCTGAGTTGTTACAAGGAAAAAGAAAATCCTTGTGTCTCTGCCTTTTTCAGATATTCTTTAGATTAGGATTGTAGCAGATGACTGGCAGAAGAGTGAAGTAAAACAAAACAGGGAGTTTGCCTCCAGTGTTTTACTGTTTATCTTTTTTTTAACAGTAGTGTGCAGGACTAGCTGAAACATATGTAGTGAAAAAGACAAGTGAATTTAGGTTTATAGGGAGATTAAACCTTGAGGCACCTCCCTAAAAGGTGACATCATGGGAATTTCTTTAGAAAAATTTTGGGCCTGGTGCTCCCCTGGCCTGGCATTTGGATAGCCACTTACACTTGTGTAATTCTAGCAATGAAATGTAACCAGATTTGCATGGGAGTGTTTTAGTCACATTTTGCATGCACATCAATAACTGTAACAAGGGAAAGATGAGGGTCAGTATATTCCAGGACAGATTTTCTGCCACCTTTACTCCTGCTGAAAGAGACAAGTTGTTACCCAAGGTGCAGATTACAACTTACTACCCAAGACTACAGATTGATACGGGATATGGCAACACAGGCATTTTTCTGGGCCAAAATATCAACCTTTGCTCCCCCATGCCCCAACTGAGTGAGGGTCATAGCATGACTTCAGGCATGACCTGTGGAACTGTGGATTTCCCCCAACTCAACCACCTCTTCCTTTGGGGCTGGTTGAGAGCCCACTTTTAGAGGATCCCAGTAGCACAGAGGCCGCTGAGCTACTCTAAAACTCACATGTCCTCTTTTCGGTGGAATCAAGGACCCATTGGTCCCATGTGCTGGTCCTGATCTTGACTCATATGTTCATAGATTCATAGATATTAGGGTCGGAAGGGACCTCAGCAGATCATCAAATCCAACCCCTTACCCCAGGCAGGAAAGAGTGCTGGGGTCAGATGACCCCAGCCAGGTGGTTGTCCAGTCTCGTCTTGAAGACCCCCAAGATAAGGGAGAGCACCACCTCCCTTGGAAGACCATTCCAGATTCTGGCAACCCTGACTGTAAATAAGTTCTTCCTGATGTCTAACCTAAATCTGCTCTCTGTCAGTTTGTGGCAGTTGTTCCTAGTTACTCCAAGGGGTACTCTGGTAAACAGAGCATCTCCTATTCCTTGCTGATTGCCACCCCCCACCCCCAATTAATTTGTAGGTGGCCACAAGATCACCTCTCAGCCTTCTTTTACAGAGGCCGTGAAATCATTATATTTTGCAACATTTTTTTCTGACTAAAATTGAGACTAGGCTGCAAAAATTGGCATCTAGCATAGCATCTCATATGATGGTCCATGCATTTTAAGTATGATTGCAATACAAATAATTAGTAAGCTATTTATCAAATCACTCACTATGATAAAATGGCAAGCATTAAGTTCTACATTATTGTTAGCATTGTGTGCTTTCTTTTACTGCTTTGGAAGAAATTGGTTTTATTTTGGAAAATACTAAATCTGCATTCCGTGGCAAAATGCATCAAATAATTATATGAAAATTACTTATTTGCATGGCAGTAGCACCAAGGGGTGCCTATACACGTGCAGTGAGGCTGGTCTGACATGCTGTAATGACAGCGCATTGGAGCAGACTTGATTAATTAATTAATTGAGTCTGCTGGAGAGTGGTAATTACCACACTCCAGCAGACTCCAGAGTCTTGTGTATCAGCATCCCTGTGCTAAAAAATGACGATGTGAGCACTTTAACTAAAGCTCATCCAACAAGCTTTAGTTAAACCATCCCCGCTGCCATTTTTCAGCATGGGGACCCTGATACATGAGATGCTCTAGGCGCCTGAATTAAAGTGGCTCTCGGAGTCGCTCTAATTAAGTGCTCCCCTCTCCTCCACTTCTGGGGCACATGTTTAAATGCCCCTTGCCAAAATCATGGATTTAGGTCCTACTGTCATGGTGTTACACAAACAGATAAGAAAATGGTCCCTGCTCCAAAGAGCGTGCTTTCTTAATGGTTTAGCTGGGTTTGTCAGAACATACTAGGTCAATAGGTAAGCTTGTCAAGTAATAAAGCATAATATTTTATAAAAAAAAGAATTCAAGAATCAATGCCAAAAACATGTTGAAAGAATTGTTTGCTCACAGGCTAGTACAGATACTGCCCTTGCTTCTCTATTTTGTTATGGGTGCAGCTTGCTCTCTTCTGTGTAGCTAGGCATGTTGACAGTCATGAGTATTAAGGAGATGTGTTTGGAGCCATGGCCTCATCCTTCTTACTCTCTTTGAGGATGTATGTGTTCCTTGAATGATGGGATTACAAAATCATCCGACCCTGCAAGAAGTCAGAGGGTAGAAGTAATTTCATATTTGCTGCTCCCCTCCTCACCAGTTGTACCTGTGTGATGGCCTGATATAATCTGGCCCTAGATTAGTACACTAATAAGAAAGAAAAAACATATATAACTTGTTATTAATGCTCACGATCCTTTCAAGTTAGAGGAGAACTAATGTTAGTGTCAGATCTATTCTTTCTCAAGGGTTCCCTTTTTTGGAGTTCTTCATTCTTTTTACAAAGGGTGTTTTACTGAGTTACTTTACTTCTGACTAGTATCAAATCTAATGCCTGCTGCTGACATGAATGAGATTTTTTAGAATTAAGCCATGTATTTATTTTTTTCCCCTGAGTGCTCAAGGCCTTAATTCTCTAAGAGCCTTCTCAGGCTTCTAAGTAGCCTTTTAGGAATCTTAAAAATAAATCCTTGTGTGACCGAAGAGGTTATGAGCTGAGTTCTGGCCTGGCGTTCTCATGTGGAACGCTTTCAAGGGCTCAGTGTGAACATCTTTAGCTGTAGCTTACAGGTCTCCAACTGATGGCCTGCAGGCCAGGTGTGATCTGCAAGGAGGTAAGTTGCTTCCCAGCTGTCACTCCTGCTACATCCTTCCATTTGCAACAGTACCCAGAGCCTCTAGGTTCGCCCTCCATCCTCCAGCTTTTGATGCCTGACCCTGCCCTAGGGTACCCTCAGAACAGAGTAGTGCAGCATGGCATGGCCCAGGAAGGGGAGTGTGAACCTGAGGGCACATGGGGGTACTGTGCAGCAGGGAGCTTTGTGAGGAGGGAGTGTCTGCATGAAGGCACCTGGCAGGTGTGCAGCTCTCCACAGCGTGGCCCACCCTAGCTGCTGGACAGCTGTTTCTGTAGGTAGTTTCATAGTAGGATGTCTAGATGCCTTTTTCACCCTGAAGGAAGATAGCAGTGCAGGCCAAAAAACAGGCTCTCTGATGGATGCTTGATAACATGTTTCATTTTCTTGAGTGTCAGTCTCCAGGTTAGTACTACACTTTGTTGTTAAAATGACACACTGTGACTGGGAAGATGAAAAGGAGGCTCTGAAGGAGCTGAGGAGTGAAACAGGAGTCCTAAGGAGGACAGGGGGTACTGCAGTGACAGAATAAAAAGTCTTTGAAGCAGAGCTCTCTGGAGCTTGCCGTTCTGGCCTCCAACATTTTGACCTCCACTTTCCCCCTCCATCCGCTTTCAGGAGCTGAGCAAAGAAGGAGCTCTGAAGGTGAGGATGCTGTGGATAACAAGATAACAAGGGAAGCCAGAGACCAAGAAGAGGCAGGGACTCCAAACTAGAAGTTTGGATCCAGGGGCTCCTCTTGAGAAGCCACTTCAAGGTTGGCTTCAGGGGCTCTTACAGGAGATAAACCAGGTAAGGCTTCTTTCTGGGGAGTCTCAAGGTAGAGCTCCCCCTCAAGACATTGATCTGTGTGACACCTTGTTTGTATCTTTGTTGAAGATGTAATTCCTCTTGGAAACCTTAAGTTTAAGTTCATGTCTGGTATTTTAGGGACTTCTTTGACTTAATTCAAATGGTGCCTTTTCCTCTGCATGCATATGATCCAGAGCAGGCCAAACTTTTAAATATATAGTGGATTTTGCAAAGGTGGTTGGAGAGGAGACTGCCTCTGTATCCATTCTTCTTGATTTTGTTTGATTGACATTTCCTAGCAACATTCCGGATATTATATATTTCATTCTTAATTCAAGCTAATATGTGAACTGCTACATAGGCAGGAAATCTGAGTGATCTGGGTACTACTTGAATATTTCTCCTATCCTCTATTTTTATTGTTGCTTAGACATTCTCTTCTTTTACTTGGTGGGGACACACTAGTGTATTTTTTCACATCAAAAAATCATGTGGCGGGTATGGTACATATCATAACAAGTTTCCCTAGAAATTAACTTTGCTATCATATCGGGGGGGCGGGAGGGGGGAGGGAGGCTCACAGTACTGACTGCAAACACTTGCAGAATCTCATAATGTTTAAGGAAGTAATATGTCACCTCTGTGAATGCTAAAACAGTAGTATGTGCAGTATGGGCAGGTATCAAACTTATGCCTGATTAATTACTGTGCAGTAACACTGTGTGTGTGGACGGACTTGGGGCTAACTTTAGTCCCAAGTCAGTCCACAAACAAGATCAATGCTTTAACACCTGCATGTGTAGATGCTGACCTATTGCCACTTACTGATCAATAACTTACTGCCCAGTAAATATAAGCCAGTGTAAGTACACATGTAGACACACCCTGCATGAAGTCACCAAACAAAATTATCTTGAGAACTGGGCTTTTTTGCCAGTTGGTTGGAAATTTGGGAAGCAGTGACTTGTTTAGCAAGAATATGATTCTGCAGATTATATAGTATATAGTATACATCTAGATCTTTATCCCACATCCTACTCTTTGGTTTGTTTGCTGCCTCATTGTCAGATTGATTCTTCCACAAAATAAGTACTTTGTTCTGCAAGTCCCACCGGCCTCAGATGAACTTCTCCCAGAGCACAGACCATTAAATACAAGTAAGGATTGTATTATATAGTCCTACATGGGAAAAGGAGGTACACTGAAAATTGTCAGCATAAAGAAGTTTAGGAAAAGACTGGAAAAACTGCTATAATGGAGAAAATCCTGAATGAAGGAGATATACCAACCACATAAAAGTTAAAGTAAAATTTTTCCCAACATTTGTCAGATGCCTAAAACAAGACTTATGCAGCGAGTTAATGATTTCTTTTTTTTATTTTTGTCACTGTTTTCAAAGAGCATTACTGTTTCTAGTAGAAGTCCCCATTATACAGAATACTGCACAAAGCAGTAACAAGTTGAAATGTCAACACTCTAAATACAGTAGAAAGTTGATTATCTGGAAAGTCTGTTAACTGGAAGTTAACATAGCTATCAGCCTACAGGTGAGTTTTGTCTATGAGACAACTGCACATTGTTTATATACTAGTGCCTTGAGATTTTAAAATATTACATGGCACCATGCTTTTATTTCTTGTTTTTTAAATATTTGTTGTACAGTAAAATATAGTTTTTAGCCCTTGAGAGAGTGATATTTCATTATCCAGAAAATGTAACTGACCAGAATGATGATGGTGCTAATTATTCTCCATGGTTATTGCTCTGTTATAGGTGCTATGATTTTCATGAGGATTGGATATTCACAGTGTAAGTGTGTCACTGATTTCTCATTATTTCTGAAAATCAGCCCAACTACATACAGTATGCATGATGGTTTTCTTTGATGGTGCTTTTCTTTGGGTCTCTAATCTTGAAAACTGAAAACTAAATGATCAGTCACACATCCAGCCTCTGAAAAAATTTGGAGTACAACCCAGGTCTCTTGCTCACTCCATTAATTTGCTTAACTGCACTTTCACCTGTTTCTGTTTTTTGAGTACTCAGCCATGAACATGGTCTCATTGAAAATCCTGGAAGCAGATAAAGGTTTGTCAGTCCTGATGGGATCCTCTTGCTCTTGGGCAATTAGATGAAGAAATGTGAACCCCTTGTGAATGCTCCTATTTGATTTCAGTGGGTGAAAATCTGAGAAAATAAATCAATTGTCTCTTAGGTCATTCACTTTTCAAAACTCAAGAGACTTATTAGAAAGAATTAGACTGGGAAAGGAATGGAATCTACAAATAATTTAAGTTTGACCCTATAAGGATTTTTTTTTGCAGTGGACCAAAGTGAGATCAGTCTGGTCTGATTTAATGTGGATTATTTACCGTTTTTGTTGATAAAATGGAATAATGAATTAAATCTACTTTAGTGGGTGGCAGTCGAGTTTAAAATGGTAACGAGGACAGTTGCATCATTCATTGACTTCTGAAGGTCATGCATTTCTAAATCTTGCCACTGCTTATAAATAAGAACACCGATGTGATTCAATTAGTTACAGAAATTGCAACCATAAGGCACTTTTCAACATTTTTATTGTTAGAAATAGGTTTGTTTATAATGAGATTCCAGATAGCTCTTTACAATATGTGTATGGTAGTTTATTTCACATAGGCTACACATATTGAATGAGCTGTGATACCGCCTAAATTTTAAACTGAAAATAAAAGTCACAGATACAGAAATGACAAATACATGAGGAAAATGGAAGCAGAGGGTCAAAGTGCTCAACCAGCTTAGGCTCATACATTTGAAAATTTGTCGTTCAATTGATACCTGTGCTTGTTGGTTGAAAGAGAAAACAATAATGAATACTTGTATGTGTATGAGCCCTTGATCTTCCTGTCAAGGTGAAGCTTTTAGCTTGATAGGAAGATCATTTGCAAAAGCACTGAAGAATCACATATAATTTGTCTAAGGAACATAAAGGCAATTGTAACCCACATTTGAGAAGAGGTAAAGAAGTGTTAATAGCTTTCATTGTTGTTTTAAATGAGGGAGAGTAAAAGTGTAATACTCCCACAGCCTGAGTCCTTACCTACATTAAATAAATTTGTGTGGTGTAATTATGTTGATGCAGCTACTTGGTACCAATCCCTAATAGATATGTGCTGCAAACAATAGAAGGAAGTTTTGCACCTGCAAATTGCAAAATAAAGAATCACTGGTTAAGTCTTGCTTTACCTCAGTGCAGTGTGTCTTCATTAGGAGTTTGTAGTGGTATAATTACAATGTCTCTTATGTAGATTTCTTTACAGCCTAACAGTTCACAATGCGTAAAATTCACCTCTGTGCAAAGAACTGCCAAGTTTTTTTCTCTACCATGTGTGACACATAGTATACATTTCTACATAACCTTATCTGCATATTTACAGGCAATTTGAATATGTCCTTAAATTTTGGGTTATAACAGCTGCCATGCTGGATCAGACCTGAGCTCCAATACTCTGTGTTTGTAAATGGCCAGAACCAGACGCTTCAGAGGAATGTACAAGAGTTCCATATTAAGCAGATGTTGAATATTTTGCTCCCATCTTTAGGTTTCATACCTGTTTCTACTAGTTAGAAACTGGTTTAAGCCCAGAAGTATGAGACGTAATAACCCCTCCCAAAAAAAAAAAAAAAAAGAGTACTGTATTATCTATAACTCTGGACATTGGTGTTTTTCTGTAAGACAGTGATGCTTTATTTAATTGTTTTAAATTCTTGGCTTCAACAACTTCCATGTTTTAATTATGTATTTTATTAAAAATATATCCATTGATCTTTTATAAAACTTTATAAAATTCAAGCTTATTATCAGCAAACCCTGCCCTAAGCAGATTGATGGATTGGCCATTGAACGGCACTGAATTTACTTGGCAGTCATCGCCTGAGAAATGTAAATGCTGGGTTGAGTGTTTGAGGTTATTTGAAGGGTGTGGAGTCAGAGTAGAAAGCGTGGTGGTGGGGGAATGCCATCTAGAGCTATTGGTGTTGTAGGAGAGCCGAGTAGTCTGTGATTGATCTTTAATGGAACTTCAAAAGGCCTGCAGTGCTGTGGGTATGCAGCTTTAGAGATTATCTGTGATTTTTGGATTATATATCTCCTCTCATAACCATAGAAGGCATATTACCTATCAAAAGTGAAGTCAGGCAACTCCATCCCTGAATAGTTTGAGGGGATGTTTTGTAAGTGCTTGTACATCAAATTGCAGGATGAGGAGGAATAAAAGCAATATAAGCCAGACTCGTCATTAATACAGCCCTATAGACAGAAAGGGCACAGGGTTGGTGTATTTTCTAGATTACTACTGAAAGGAAGTTGTGGGTTGTTTGTTTGCCTGTGAATTGTACTGCAAGCCTTTTCCCTTAGAGTTAAATTTACCCCCGATTTCATCCACGTACAAAAGAGCTTCAGGAGGTGTGCATATAGATAGTGTGGCCCCTCCAGACAGTGATAGATACCATCCTGAGCTTTTTATCTAGCCTAACAAACAGCACATCGGGGAGTGAAAGAACAGTGTGTGTGAATAATCTGGTTTTGTCAAGGCTCCTACTGGAACTGAGAAACATATGGCCAATTCTTCAGAAGCTCAGTGGCAGCTTTTAATGAAAGGAGTTGACAGATATTCAGACAGGCAGAGGACTCCCCCTGTCATCTTGTTCACTTGAGAAAACAGCAAAAAAAAATGACTCGAATTAGATTTATCCACCTTACCAAAATGGACTCTAGCTATGCCCCTGGGTAAACAACCTGCTGTCTTCCTTTGGAGACTCGTTAATCTTTTCAAAATATTAAGGTCTCATGGGAAAATTTTCTAAGAAGATTTTAGGCACAGGAGGTTACTTCCTCTGTAAGAACTACAAATAGTGCCTATTATTGCATCTGATGGATGTCTCCATCTGATAGCAGGAAATCCTGACAGGCTAATGTACAGCCAGTTACTTAGAAGCAAGGCTTTATGAGAAGTTATTCAAAGGCATTTTAAAGACGCCTGTCAATCAGTGCCCATATTTTTATCAGTTGGCTGACTCATAAATTTTGCTGTAGGAGAGTCACATGTACATTCTGTACACTGCCCCAGCCAAAACACAAACTGTGATTATCACAGTCTCTATGAAGTAGCCTTTTGACCAATAAAGCTGAATGGCAAGGATCCTCCAGCACTGACCAGTAAACATTGATCTGTTTTTGAGGCGGGTTATGTATAATTTCATGTGTCCTCCTTTCTGACCCATCACCTCGTTTGGTAATCCAATAAGTTTCAACATAGTTTATTTATGTAATAAGAATTACACCCTTCTTGAACAAACCACATAGAAACAAGAGTATTTTCTTTTGTGGGAAACTACCAGTAATAAATTAAATGTCAAAACCCAAGCCATAAATATTCCCCCACTTCCCTATGGGCCAAACCCCAGTACAAATGACTCAGAAGCAAATAGAATACCTCCAATATGCTGGAGGATCCAACAATGAGGAGACTTTCTCAGAATAAATTACTAGTTAAACGCCGCACATAAAGTGAACAGTGCATGCCCACTCTTTTCCCCTACTGTTTCCTACTGCATAAGAATGCTTGTAGCTTGGTCATGACAGGTTGGAAAGAGGCAGTAGGAAGTAAAACAAATATGTCCAATTAAGCAGTACATCTGAGCCCCTTTATATTGGAACTGGGCCCATGGATCTGACAGATTCAGACACAAGAAATTCCTCCAGACGTAGAAGGATTTCCTTGATGGTGCAGACCCAATGGCACGTCTCTATTGACATCTTTGCATTGTGGCATTTGAGGGCTGCTGTCAGGGAAACAGGGAAACAGGAATTTCCTCTGGATATTTCCAGCTGCTAAGATAGCAGATTGAGGCCACCAAAGGAGCTGGGCACAGTATTACACCTCTCTGAGGCTCTTTTAAATACTGTCATGAACCAAACTGCCCTCTGATCCACACTGGAGCAAAGGAGGCGCAAAGGGAAGTCAACTTTACCAGGCTTTGCTCAGGATCAACGATGAATCAGGACCCCACCTCTTCCAGTTCCTAATCCAGTCCTTTGATTCTCCTTCATTATTTATCTCCAAGGCCAAGAATCTTCTTTCCCCAATATGTAGTTCATAGCCACAGTTCTGCCATGTAGCAGAAATGCTGACAGGGTTTTAGGTATCAGAGCAACCTCAGTACTAATTACAGTTACAACATAATACTCTAAGTTTTTAATTTTCTCTGGAATAAAATACTGCATGCATTTACTGGTGGGTTGTATGAGTTTCAGTTGCAGATTAGAGTTGAAAAAGAGCTGTCAGCTATTCCAGTGGATAGATTCAAAAAGGTCATGTGGATGTGATCCTCTACTTAATCCACTAAAATGAAGTCTCTGGTACACTACTCATGACCTTTATAAACTCCTGGAGTCAGGGCAAGAAAAGTATTACAACAGCAGAGAAACATAGGTGTTGCAAGAGAATTTTTATTTCTGTTTTTGCCAGGGAAGCACATCAGTGTGGTCCACTGGTTTAATTTTCCAACAGGACTAGAGACCAAGATTAAGTAAAATGCATCATACAGTGCAGTGCATATGTACATCCAGAGTTTAAGATTTAAACATTTGGAACCAGATTCTGTTCTCCTACATCCTTTCTCAAGAGAAAGGCAAGGATTTACACAAATGTGGATGAATTAAGGTTCAGGCTTTAGGGCTTTGTGTTTTTAGCACATAAGATCTGTAAATAAAACATTTCTTTATCCAGCAAATGAATATCTTATTCTTACAGGCATCAGTTGCAAAATGATAAATAGATCAGAAAAAGTTCTAGTATATATAATTATATTCCACCTTTTTACTTTCTCTTCCCTATCTTCTGCTAATCTAAGATTCATAAATTTTGACCATTAAGTGCTATATTCAGTAAAGTTGGGGAATAAAAAAGTTACCCTAGTTTTTATATATAGATAGAGATAATAAAATTGTGCAAATTGATTTATTCATGAGAGCAGAAGATTATGAAGGTATTGCTACTTTTATACATATTTAGTCTAAGATCTAATAAAGGTTCTATGAACAATACAGCCTCTTCTCTCTCTCCAAATTCCATCCATTTCCAAGATACCATATCAATGTGTCTTTTCCCCCAGATTTAATTTGTAATCATGTGTGAATGCAGGTGTATGGCCAATGTTAAATCATCCGGGTTTGTGAAATTTATCTAACTGAAAGCAGTTATTTGACTATTCAAATTGTCTTTTCGTATTTAAATTACACAGTGAAGAGATGACATCAATGTTGCACCTTAGAAGCCTTCATAATGACAAATGGGAAGAGTAATATATATTTCTTCAGCTGTGAATTTCCTGATGGCAGTAATACAAGCTGAAATATAGTATTAACCATTTTTCTCCTTTATTTTTGGTGTATAACTTCTTTGGATTTGATACTCTATTTATAGTTTTAGCACAAGGTTGAATGCACTTATCACACCTCATTGGTTGCACATTTTACCCTTAGAAAGAGTGTTAAGAGTCCCTTTCTTATTGATTCTCAGGCTAAGCAATTTCATTTTTTGTTTTCATACTTTGACCTGTAACCCTAGGATCCATTAGGACACTGAACCAGCAAGGTGTAGACATATCAACTACAAAGGAATAGAACTAAAATGACACTGTCTCCAGCTAGGGATGCATTAATAGACTTGAATTCAAACGTAGAAAAGGCAATTTTTTTCCTGCTGGGAAGTGAAGTCCTCAAGAGAGTCATCTCAGACTGAAGAACATGATATGAAAATCAATAAAGGCCCTATTGTGCTAGTGATGTGTCCGGGAAGTGTCATTTTATATCTTGCTAGTGGATATCTAAAGGAAGTTAAAGCTACTTTGCTCATAATAATTGGATAAATCCTCTTTCATCAGTGGTCTATTTTGCTGTTCAAAGTAAAAGTGAAAAACTGTGCAAAGTCCAGTATGAAACTAGATATGATAAAACTGTATGAACACTATCACTGTTAGGTTTTTTCATTAGTATTACAGTATTTCTGTTCCTGAAATGATTTCCAGCTGCACTCTTCAAACAAAGAGAAATGAAAGAAGAATTAAAAATAGAAAGCTTTGCTCCTGGTGCACTAATTGGCAGAAAACTGCAGTGCTAACACTTTTACTACATCACTTCATATCCCAAACAAAGAAACTGTAAATGCATCATTTGCTTTATTGAAGCAGTTGAGGGATTACTGAACTTGTTTTTGTTTATATTTGTCTGCATTATTAATGTTATGGGTTAGATGAACTCAAGCAGTAGTAACCAAAATAGTACATTCAGCTTTTTCATCAAAGAAATTGGAGTATACCACAGTAATCCACAAATACAATCTAAGTATTATAAAACCCAATTACATTATCAATTAAAAACAAAACATCAAATAAACTTAAAACCTAAACAAGGGGAATTAC
>NW_017729032.1:251394592-251398130 GCF_001723915.1 Gavialis gangeticus
CAATCTAAGTATTATAAAACCCAATTACATTATCAATTAAAAACAAAACATCAAATAAACTTAAAACCTAAACAAGGGGAATTACAGAGACAGAAAGGAAAAAGAGAATGTTCTACTTTTAAAGAGTGGGACGTGTGCATAATAGTATAATAATACGCAATGGCTTAAGTGATTAGAAGACACAGCTGTGCTGATTGTTCTGATGGACTGGGCACTATTCATGTCCAGTTTCGTAAATGACATTTTACAACTACCATTTTACTGAATTTTCTACTGTCTACTTCAAATTGAATGCAGGAGATTTTTAGTGGTCTATCATGAAGTGTCTAGAGTAGGGTACAATGTGAAATATTGCTGGGCATGAAAATTTAGTGGTGGCAAAACAAAAAGAAGATGACCTACAGAAGTAAAGTTGTATGTTAGTTGGGGTAGATGTGCCTAACCTTGTACTGAACATTCATCAGAAATTAATGTAGGGGTACCATTCCCTTAAACTATCTACTCAAATGGCTACTCTTGCTATACACTCCCCAGCAATTTTGACACTACATCCCACCTCAGCCCTGTTAGAATTCTGACTCTCACTGAGATATTTTAGTTTTTTCTTCCCTTAAATGCTTTTGGCAATCTGGCTTTGCTTTTCTTGCTTCCTCCCTCTAGAAACTCCTGTGGAAACAGAAGAGAAACTTCTTCAAGTATTTGTTGTAGAGATCCATTTCTCTTACAGTGAAGTCCAACTTCACCATTCTCACAACCCCAGCTACAGGTCAAGTATAGATGTAGTCAAACTAGCTTTAAAGTAGCTTGCTTAGGGACAGATCCCAGACTAGCTAGTGCAACATGGTGGTAGGCCAGTCAGTACCCAGTAGTCTATACAAGCTGCAATTATACCATTGACTATTGTCCTTTAGGATACCCATAAGCCCTAGAGTGCAAGATTTAACATAGTTTCCAAAATATTTGTTTTCACTAACCATTGATAATTTTTGCACTTTCATTACATTAGCACAGCAAACTTCCTGGACTAATGCTCAGCAAGAGTAATTAGCCCAGAATGAGTGCTGTGTTAATGCAGTTATGCCATTTCTACTCCCTAAGCTAGCTCAGGTATCTTGGCATAGGATTGCATTGTGTTACATAGAAATACCTTTTCTAACATGTGCCTCTTCAGTGCCAGTATGCAAAAATGCAATGAACATTGAATAAATTGTACATCCTTGGTGTATTTTAGATTTTCAATTTAGCATATAATGCAGGTCAGAGGTTTCTATTATGCCACTAGATACCTGATTTCCTGCTTAAATCTTCCACAGGTTTCTTTCTGTTTAACATAAATTCAGCTAAACAATAGGGCTCAGTTAACATCTGTTAAATCATGGTTCCTGAATTTAAGTAACTGTCTTAAGAGGACATTCTCATTAACGTGAATAATACATATTATTAAAATCAGACTCTAAATTCAGAAATCTCGCTGCCACATTAGCTTTCTTCTTTCTCATTTCACCTTGCTTAGTGCAGAAAAAATAGCTAGAATGATAGTTACACTGCTGTTTTAAGGAACATTTTTTCTGATAGTCTATTCCATTATGAAATTACTGATTCTGACTTTTTGAACTTATGTTCCAGTTTCTTTAGAAAAGCAAGAAAATGCAAGAGGATGCTGACTTCTTACTAGGATTTAGCTCTTTTAGTTTGGGGCCTACGTTTACATTGAGTTTACATTTATCCATTCAAATATATTTATGTTACTGTGGCAATGTGACTCTTTCCTTGCTGTATGCCTAGGAAAGACAGTAATCTTGAAGATTCTGACTGTGACCCTTACTTTCCTTTCAGCGCCTAGTTGGATTTTCCCATCCTATATCAAAAGGGAATTTAGCCACTGTTCCATTCCTCCCCCTTCCCATTCCTCCCCCTTCCCATATACATATGCTGACCTTGGATCCACTAAAAAAAAGGGCCTGGGCAGTGACTGAAATACCTTGTCTAACAATAGAGTTCATTATCCTATCTGAAGGGCTTCACAGAACCATCACTTACAGGATTCCCCACAAAGACAGCCAAAAACTCCTTTACATTTCTTTGCTCTTCTATCCAGGCCCTTTTATGGGACAACTACAGCAAGGCAAATCCTAGCAGCACAATGCTCTGAAGCAGTTGGAACAGAGTTGAGGAAGGGTACAGGACCATTGCACAAAGTGTCCTGTACTGTAGGGGTCAGAGGCCCACAATTCCAAGAGTGGCGAGGGTGGGGACACGGGCAGGGAGAGGGCTGGGCTGGTGTGGGTTCTACGAATGGAAGGTCGGGGTGGGAGCATTACCTATGCAGTAGACTCAGAAACAGTCTCTGACTACTGTTGCTACTGCCAATTATGCATCATGCAGACATATCTTTCTTTGAGAACTTAGGAAAAAAGAGGTCCCAAAGGACAAGATTGAACTGCACAAAACTAGGCCTGGGGTGGTTGATGCTGGTTGTCCTTTCAGTGCATTAGTGCTAGAAGAAGCAACTAACGGAAACCAATGGGAGAAATTCTTTACTATATTTGGATATTTATAAATTCATAAATTTCACTACAGAAGTAATACACTTTGTTTCTTATTTGTGCCCAACTTAGTAAACTTATTAATTTACTGAACAGGCAGTCCCACTTGTAAGATAATATTATCCTCAGCACACTGCAAAGTACTTCCTTATAATAGACACCAGAGATTATAACATTTTGTGTAATCAGGTCAGGAGTGAGTTGGAACATTCCAGAGTCACGTGTTGATTCCATCCCATCTTGGCTTGTCATCACTGGTGTCTTTTTCTCAATTATTAATGAAAACGGGTATTTAATATCATTTCATGGAACATGCAAAATATCCCATTTTAAGAATTGTTTAAGCACTTACGAAACATCATAAAAAAGGAAATAAACGGAGAAATATTTATTTTCCAATTATAGTGCGTTTTATAGGAGATATACAATAATATATCAGAATATATAACTAGAAACAACAAGAAACAGAACAAAGAAAATGGAATTGAACAGATAATCAAAGTAGAGGGAGCAATGTCTTACACTAATTAGAACAGGAGTCTTGGAGTGCAATACTGATTCCCAACATGCGCTGAGCTTCTCGTATAGAAAAGGCACTAATGCAACACAAAAGAAAAGGCAAACACAAACATTACTTGTCTCTATTATAGATACCATTTTATCATATTCCAGTCTAACATTAAAGATCTTTAAGATAACTGCCAGAGAGAAACCCTTCCCATCCTACCTAATTCCTAATGAATGGATATATACCAAGCAACCCCTTATGACTATTGCATATTCTTCCATAGATGTGAGAATCTTGATTAGAGAGTTAAGGAACAGTTATTTATCATGTAGTGCCCTCCCTTTGTAAGAGTGAAGTTCACACCTCTACTGTGACCAAACAACAGTTCAATATTTGTGTATATGGAGCATAAAAGGATTATAAAGTCTAGTCCAGATTGCTTTTTGGAATAGCGCAGGTTTAGGTACTCCCAGTGTGTTGCTGT
>NW_017729032.1:251403130-251418820 GCF_001723915.1 Gavialis gangeticus
GAGAGAAACCCTTCCCATCCTACCTAATTCCTAATGAATGGATATATACCAAGCAACCCCTTATGACTATTGCATATTCTTCCATAGATGTGAGAATCTTGATTAGAGAGTTAAGGAACAGTTATTTATCATGTAGTGCCCTCCCTTTGTAAGAGTGAAGTTCACACCTCTACTGTGACCAAACAACAGTTCAATATTTGTGTATATGGAGCATAAAAGGATTATAAAGTCTAGTCCAGATTGCTTTTTGGAATAGCGCAGGTTTAGGTACTCCCAGTGTGTTGCTTGTCTGTGTCTCTGAGCTGTGCTTCTTTTGGAATGTGAGAGAGAAGTAGATGACAGCCCCTGTTCTAATCACTGGTCTGTGCAATACTAATAGCAATATAATAACAGACATTATTATAGCACATTTCAGTCAAAAATCCCCAAGCACTTGACAAACTTTACATTATAATGATGACAACTTTCTTTTTTCAAGACAGTAAATTAGCCATGGAAAGTCAGGGGACACATTTGACAGGGCCTCCTCTGAAACTGCAATAAAGAGCAAAATCATGCAGAGGTTGGTTCAGGTTGCATGAGTGCTTGGACCAGTGCCAAACTAACCCTTACCCACAGTTGGGAAGTCTTTTGGTTCACATTTACTCAAAGCAGGAATAAAATGTCTACATTCAAATGTAAGTATTGGTGAAAACAAAAAGAAAGAAGGGAAAAATGCTGCACTGACTACAACCGCTCCAAACAGATTATACTTTTTAACTAAGGACTTTTTCAATGAAAAATGCAATTTTTTCCAGCCAAAGGAAGTGCAGAAATGAGACTCCAAGAGGATTTGCCTCAAGAATAATATTATTGCCAGGCAAAGTTGTTAGTATCCATGATCTTTGCGTGAGTGAGTATACTTGGCTGTTGGATTAATAAGGGGACAGATGAGAGAAGGTATGGACTTTACTCATTCAAAAAAAAACTTGAAACATTTTCCTTCCAAAAAAATAAATGGATTATCCAAGCACACAAAATCCAACACAAAATGACAAGAAATAAAACTGGGATATAGAACAAAATATATTTTAAATTAACATGGAGAATAGGTTGAATTGTCCATAAAGCTTTTATAAGTGGCTCAGGTTGTTCAGATACAATTTAGGCCTCTTACTACCTATTTCACATCCTTGGGTAAATAAGAATATTTAGGGAGTGTAATATCACTAGCATTGCTTTAATAGGAGCTAGACCCTTTCTATCATACATTGGGTAGAGGAACTTTCAATTTATTCCTCACCCAAGATGTTTTGAAATTAATTTTTAACTATATTTTTCTGGAACACATTAGTTTGTTGAACTTGATTCCCTCCCTCCTCTCCAAGTTTAAGTAGTTTTTATAAAACATTCACAGTTTGTCTTTAGAATGAAAATCCTCTTGCTTAAGATGTATAACATTTATTTTCAAATTTTTTTATGCACATTTATTTTTTGCTGAATTTTACAAATTATAGGGATGACAATATAATCAGGTAAAAAGTTACCTACTCATTATTCATTTGTTTTAAATCAATGAGATAGTAATCCAAATAATAAAGTAGAAATTAAGTAAGCATCTCATGCTCAGTATTCATGTAACAGTTGTTATAACCACTGATATTAACCGTACAGTCATGCACAGCAAATCCATGTTGTTATTATTAACCAAGAGATTAGAAGAGCTCTTGACAGAATATCTAGCTGCCCAAGACCTACTATCCCCCTTTTAGACAATTGAGACAGTCTCCAGCATGCTTCCCTATGGACCAGGAAGTGGACCAGAAGTGCTTGTGGTGCACTTCTGGGTCTGCTGCTGAGCATGCTGGGGAGCCCCCTGTGCTTCTGTGGGATGCTGCATCTGTCCCAACACTGCAGCGTTCAGAGCCCCTGATACCTAGATGTATGTAGAAAAAAAAAATTAAATCTGCATCTACATCTGAATCGCTAAATCTGTCCGAATCTCTCTGAATTGACTTGGAGGGTTCCAAATCAATTCAGAGAGATTAAAGGGTCTTCTGATTTGATTCAGATTCAAAGATTCAGCCACTGAATTGGGTTGAATCTCTGCTGAATGGAATCAGGGGCCAAAGCTTTAAACAGCTCTAAAGTTCAGTACACATAAACCAGTCTGAAAATGGCTGAAACCAGTTTGAGATAGACCTGGGTGAATATAGTATCAGACTTAACTGATATGGGTCAAACTGGTTTATGCAATGGCTGTCCCAGACACCTTGCTGGTTAAAGTTAAATCAGAATCCTCCAGCATCCTAGGTGCTTTGCAACTGTGGGTGGGGCTCTGGTCTCTGCTCCAGCCCAGCAGGGCTGGCCCCTTCTCTCTGCTCCCTGGCTACAGCTCCAGGAGAGACTGCAATTACAGTGGGGCTTCCTTCTTCTCCACCTGCCCCACCCCCTCCACCACTCCCTGCTCAAGCAGAGATCCCCCCCTCCCCTCTGCCTTACACAGACACCTCTCAGCATTAGCTAACATACCACATCCTGGCTACAGTCTGTGCTGTGGGAGACAGAACAAAGGCAGACAGGGACAGTGTCAACTTAGGGCTCTTTGGAGCTAGTCATCAGGTAGCTGGTAATGTCCCTCTATTCCTTCCTTGGAAAAAGTTGCTTAAGAAGATCTTGAACTAATGAGAGAGGTTGTTGTTTTCCTAATGAGCTGAAGAACACTGAGTTATGGGTGATAAAAACTGAGCACCTGCTCAGTTCAGCACTATGTAAGGGAAGGGAGGGGAGAGCTGCTCCAGTGCCCTCCAGCTTCTAGCCTGAGCCACTGCAGGTATATTCTTGCATTTCTTCAGTCCAGAGGAGATGTCTGTGCGATTATAAACCAGTTTAGCCTAGCTAGGTTAAACTAACCTGCAATGATTGAATCAATTCAGGCTCTGACTTTTTGAATGTCTGTACCTAGCCCAAAAGAGTATTAGTTTCCTTAAGCAGACTAATTATTAAACACCATTTTGTACCCCAAAATGGTATCTGAATATCATCTCCCTAAACTGCCCCTGAAGTAAGTCATTACTAATTGAACTGTGTAGAATTAAAGTCTTCACTAGTAAAAAGGGTCAGATCATTAACCATTGGAAAGAAAAGAACACAGTGGAAATTGCCTCCTGCTATTTTTTCATTCATGAATGAGAAGCTTCATTGGATACTCCCATTTATTTTAAATCATGATTCTTATTACATTGATATCTATTCATGTTTAAAACACAACACAATGTAGTTAAGAGCTGGATCTGGTTTTCAAGTACATGAACAGATTGAGCTTTTGTTTGCTAGTGTTTAACTGTTCACTCAACTGCCACTTAAATGCAAATGAGCTATCATTGACTTATTTATGGCGGTATGTAGAAGTATGTATAGTGACTGGCCAGCCTTCTTAAATCAGAGAACCATTAACAGAAGAATAAAAACCAGTACAAACATTTAGAGGGAAAGGATTTTTAAAGTATTTTAAAACTATCTAGGTGCTTATTTGCTTTTTTAAAATTCTTACTATGTAGGCGACTGTTGATCCTCTGATCATGGTGTACACATAAGAGGTCTAGTCATGGGCCCGATGAAGACACTTGTCCTGCCACCATCACACCTTTGACATGTATGCCCAAGCTAGTGTATGGAGGAGTGGAGGCTGCCCAGCACCTACCATCCCATCCCGCTTTAGACCATTGAGATAGAATCCAAGTGCCAAACCAAGTTGAGATGTTCAGTGCCTCAATGGCTGTAGCTTCTGCCAGAGAGCAATAGATAAGAACTGCTGCTGACTTTCTATCACCTCAGCAAGGGCACATTTCTGTCAGGGTGATGTCCCTTAGTCTTTCTCCAGCCAAGTACTCACAAGGCAGTGGCAGCTAGGGTTCTGAGGTGTCCTATACTCACCTTACTCTGGAGGCTGCAATATTTTGGTATTTTATAGGACATATCCTGCCATTAGTAGCTCCACCATGTTGCATCACTAAAAAGGTGTTTACTGATACTACTACACAGTAACTCTAGTTACTACACATTTATTTAGTACTTGATTATATAAGTACTAAATTAAATATGCAGTAACCATTGCACATTAATGAATGTGTAGATATGCCCAGTGATGGTAAATTAAGCAGGCCTAATCTATTCAAGACATACCCAGCAGTGCCTGTGTTAGTCAGACGAGAACCTGAAAAACTCCCTACATGCACTTACACCTTCTGAAGACAAGATTCACTTTTGAACCAGAGGTATTTGGTCTTCTCCCATCTCAGGTTGTGGGTCCTACTTGGCTAAACTGTTTCGTGGTCTCAGTGGAAAGTTGAAGGAGATTTTTCAGGGACGAATGTTTCCATGTATCCTGCAACAACCATCAGGTGTTTGCTGGTGGGTGTCTTATCCTGAGCCATTGTTTCACCTTCCTGCCTGTTTTCTTCACATTATGGAGTAAACAATCCCAATAACATACAATATTAATAACTTGTTGCAGAAGAATCCCATATTGGTCAAAGCATGTTAAATTGCTTTAATTACTACTTGATTGTTTCAGATTTGGGAAGAACTTTGGACTTGTAGGAAAAGACAACAATGATTGCAGAGTTGTGAAAGAAGAGTCTAGTTCAGATTCCTCTTTCATCTTTAAGTTCATATGTCTTTTCTTTATGAACCATTACTAGTGTTTTTGGATGAATCCTTATACAAGAGGGTCTTTAGTATTTTTTGTTCTCTAAGCTCAGATACATACTTTAGTGGCTAGGAAAACCTAAACACTAGATCATGTTTATAAGTAAGGCATACAAAGTACCTTACACAAGCTGTCTACACTTACTGAACTTTCATTCTTGATAGATACATTTTTACTTACTTAATGTGACAGTCATCAGCAACTCAGTTTTGGCACACTGTAAATATAAGACTATAATAGAGTTTGACTTTATCTGGTAGGGAGAAAATACACAGCCAGATGATGCTTTTCAAAATGATTAGAGACAGGAACAAATATACTGGAGAGCTGCTCAACATTTTGCACACAAAACTGCTTTTAAGGATGTAAAAAATAATGTAACAGCATTTAGAAATTTTAGTTTTATCTTATGCTCCATAACCATCTCTTTTTTCCCCAAATTATCTCTTCCCCTTGTTCCCAGGATAGATGATAGAAGAACTTAGAGATCAGTTTATTTTGATAATTTTTACTCCCCTTTGACCATCTTTCTCTCCTCCCCCTGTTCTGTTGTTACCTAGTGAAAGTAGAACCCATCAAAACCTTATGGATATCGCGTCTTTGTATCAAAAGTTGAGTTAGGAACTATTGACTTTTTGGGCTGCAGACATTTATGCTTCTGGTTTGCCCCATAGAGTCCTAGGGGTTTCAGACCCCCCATTAAAACGTGATTTAATATTGCCTGGGTTTAAGTTGACTCTTCAGGGCACAGTAAAAAGATCTACCTGCCCAGGATTTTAGAAAGGGAAGGACTATAACAAGGAACCAAAAGCCTGTTATGGAGAAGAGAGGGCCAGGTGAGAAAAAGCAGCAGGGTCTCTTTGGCTAGCAACAGAAGTTACATGTAAACTGGTTTAAGTAATCAGAAACTGGTTTAAACCTGTAACAGAATAGAAGCTCAGTGCTCATAAATCAATTTCAAAATGGCTGGAACTGGTTAAAGATAAACCTGGTTGAATGTACTATCAGACTTAACTGATTTGGTCAAACTGGTTTATGAAACTTCTGTCCCAGACCCCTTCCTGGTTCAACTTAAATCAAAGTCTCCCAGCATCCCAGCATGCTTTCCATCCCTGTGTGGTCTGCTCCATCAGGGAAGAGTTGGGTAGGGAAGGGAGAGAGAGGCAGGGACTGCCCCCCTAGGCAAAACCTGGCTGGGGCCTGGGGCCAGGGAGGGCAGGAGGGTGTTAAACCCCCATTTTCCCCACTACAGAACTGCCCTGCTAAACTTATTGAACATTACTGCAGGCTGCGACTATGGACTACAAATCCCAGAGGCACCTGGAAGCAGAAATAAGAAGTGATAAGCAACCCTGCAGAGTCCTGCTACTGTAATGATGGATTGCAAATCCCAGAGACCTCAGGGGCAGCAGAAAGAGGAAGTGCCAGAGAGCCGTCCTCTAGCACCCCCTGGGCTCCTGGCCAGAGCCATTGCAGCCATGCAGCTGCAGTTCCTGAATAAAAGGTAAATGTGTGTCCAGTTGTTTCTCAATTTAATCTTTGTAGCTTAGACTAAATTGCAAAGACTCAATTAATTCAGCCTCAGGATTTTTGACTGTCTGTACTTAGCTTTTAAAGCTAGAATTTTTGTGGCTTGAGGGTCAGGGGTGGCTGTCTGCAGGAAGGGTAAGCCTTGCCAGTTGCCAGCTCAGTCAAAAAGGGCTAGAGAGTCCAGTGGCCAGGAGAGGCAGACTATCTGCATCAGGTAAGGACAAGAACCCCTTGAAGAGCAATGACTGGCTTGGAGCTGAGCTGATATTTTTTTTTTTTCCCCAAAGCCCAGCTTGCTGGTTGTAGGAAGTATTAGGAAGGGAAGGGGAGGATTGGCAGCACCTGAACCAAGTAAGCAGCAAGCTGATTGATAGGGCGACTCTGATTGGGATATAAAGCCTTCCTTAAGGCAAAGAAGGACAGGAATGGTCCTAGCAGCAGAACAGGATGGAGTCATTGTGAGAGATGAGGGTCAGGGCAAGCATTAAAGTGATTTCTTATGTCTGTACTACAGTACCAGGGGTTTAGACCTATTATATTTTAAGTAGGTCAAGCTCCATGCATCCACAAGATTTTCTTATGTTTCTTTATTGTAACCATAGAAGTGAATATACCTTTCTTCCATGGTTTCCCTACAACCCTCACCCAAGCAACAAGCTTATGCCAGTTTTTGTCACTCTCCATAGCATGTTTTCCTTCTGTACAGGTGAAAAGTCACTCAGTGTTAATACTGAGGTGTAATGCTAAATCAGGCAAAGATGCAGCAGGGCACGATTATAGCAGAAACCAGAAACCAGAAACTAGTACCGTCACTCCTTGCCTGGTGTACTGATCAGTTACAGTGTGTCTGTAGCCTGTAGACCTGATTTATAGAAGAAACATGATTTATTGGTTCCCCTCCTTCCCTTGTGGTTTTCTGAAGTGCCAAACAGTCAACAATGATGTCCCCATCTTTATGCAAAACCTACATTCATTTTTGAAAATGATATAGTGTTATAGAAGAGTTCGGAAAAGATGAAATAATAATGCCTTCCAGCCTTGAAACACACAAAGGTGTGAAAATATTTTACTGGTGCAGCTACACCTTAGTATAAGTCCCTCCTCACAGCACCAACTTAAGCAATAATTATCAACACGTACTTGATAAATATTACTTCCTTCTAAAGACATAGGTTCTTATACTGAAGACCAGTAAAACTGCTCAAATAGAGATGTCACAATGGATCACAGGTAAGTTTTGCAAAAATTACTATTATCAAGTTTTTTAGCAAATACTTTATCTATTTTAAGTTTTCAGGGTCAAAGGTAACAAGTGCAGTGGAAGATGGAAATCGAGTGAACATTGTTTCATTAATAAAAAATGATGCATCTTACTCATAACACTTTCAGTGAATGTGGCTCACAGAAGAATAGAACTTATGGTAGATGGTACTACCTGTGACTGTTAGCACTGAGTGCTGAGCAGTAGTTAAATAACCTGGCAACCTCTCAGGTGCCACTGGCTTTGTGCAGAAGAGCACCTTAGGAGGGTATTAGTCTTACCCCAATGGAGGAAATGCCAACAAAAAGTGGTGCCAAAGCCCACTCCATGGTAGGTTAGACTGAGTTCTTTAACCCAGGTTGGGGTGGGCATAGTTTTGATGAAAAACACAAGTGTGGGCAAAAGGAAAAGATTCCGGACAGGAGTCACTCCCTGGATGTTTTGATGAACTCTTCAGATTAAAAGTGCTTCCTAATACAGTGCTCTGTAGTGGGTACATGGTACTATACTATAGTAAAAACAGCTGGAAAATAGCCCATAGTCTACCACTGATACAGGGCAGAACCTAAAAGATCTGGGGGTCCATGAGAACCTGAAGAGGACAAGCCCCTGGCAGGACAGAGGTGTGATTGATACCCACAGTGCCTTGGTGGAGTGACAGAGACCCCTTGTGGAGCAACAGAGACCTGCGGTAGTGTGGAGGAGCAGCAGAGTCCCTCAGCAGAGTGGCAGAGATCGCCCCCGCCAGTGGCTTGGAGCAATGGAGACCCCCAGTGGAGCAACTGACACCCCCTGGCACCATGGAGGAGCATCAGAGACCTCCCAGCAGCATGGAGGAGTGGCAGAGACCCCCATTGGTGTGGAGCAATGGAGGCCCTGGGAGATGTCTGGGATAACAGAGATGTCTGGGAGCACCTCCAATGGCACAGAGGCATGGTATGGGGTTGCCCACGAAGGATTTCTAGCCATAATCCCAGCCCAAAGCCAGTTCTTTTGGCATAAGGGGCATGGGGTGGGGGCTGTCAGTTGGCAGCCTGGCATGTACAAACTGCACTTTGGGCCAGGAAGGACTGTGCTCAGAGTTATTTGGGACAGTCCCTGATGGCACAAGATTTGGGGTGACCCAAGAAGTATTTTGCCCCATAATCTCATCCTAATCTGATCTTCATTTATGGCTCAGTACTTGAGGCAGGATATTATTTTATATATTAAATAGTACATGTACATAGCTGATGAAATTTTCCCTTTAGATGGAGTAATTTATGAATAGCAAGCTTTTATTGGGTATAGATTAGCTTTGAAAAAGGAATCGGGAATGAGGAAGCAACTTCAGCCTCATGCAAGCAGGGTAGTAACAGCTAGGATAGTCTCTCTCTGGAAGGTAGCTTCCATCCGTTGAGCTAACTACACTACAGGAAGTGGTAAAGGGGTTGGGCATATAGGCAGCCCAGAAGCAAAGAGTTGCAAGCAACTGAGCTGAGCGGCAGCAAAGAAGAGCAGGCTAGGCATCAAGCAAAAATGGAAACCCCTGCAGGAGGCTTGAGAGCAAACTGACAGGAAAGGTTGGGGTTTTGGAGGCACAAAAAGCCACTACCTGAGACCAGGCAGGTCATTTGGCCCTTCAGGATGTAGGGAGAGGAGTTCCAAGGTAAGATGGCTGTAGGAGTTGGACTGTCCAACACCCAAGCCATCTTAGAGAGCTGCAAGGGGAAAAGCTAAGGAGGACAGCTTGTGAGGAAGTACTGACTCAGTGTATGAAGGATTTCTGTTATACAGCCATTATGTGTGTGTTGTTTTCAGTTAACTTAACCAGAGGAATGGGTTGTGGATAGCGTGGAGGCCACAGAGGTGTACTTGTTGGGGCATTTGATAGCAGGCAGCCTGGCTTGGGGTCAGGGGCCCAGAGAGCTGAGGCTACTGTGAAGAGTTAGGCTGAAGCTGAGAGTGCTAAGGCCAGTGTCAGGCAGTCCCACCTGGGATCAAAGACACAGAGGGCTGAAGAACTGCAAGCAGCCTGGCCCAGGGTCAGGAACCCCAGATGACAGGAGGTCCAAGGCCACAACAGTGGAAGTCATAGCAGGCTTAAGCTGCCAGAGCTAAAGCCTGGTGGAAGGGGCAGAAGCTAAGCTAGGGCCAGGGGCTCAGAGAAAAGGGAAAGCCTTACCAGGGTGAGGGGTCTGGCAGGCTGACTGGTGTGTTTAATGGATGGGCCAGAGAGCCCAGTGGACAACTTAAAGTTGCCACTGCAAGGCATGGGTGTGGCTACAGGGACAGAATGAGGCGATAAATAGCTCCCAAGGCAACTGCTGCCCTGAGGCCAGAAGGGCCATAGTGGAGTGTCCCAGGGGAAAGGCAGAACTAGACAGGGCTCACTCTGGGGGCAGCCTCCCAAATTCATATAGTTCAAGGTGAGGTAGAAAAGTAGCTGGAGCAGGGACAGGGGCTGAGTGCTCACCAGGGGGTATCATGACCACCACAGCATGCTGAACCTGTCACAGGGAACTCAGGGGATGAATAGGAGGGGAAGTAAAGGCAATGCCTCCCCCCATGTTACTCAAAGGGCAGCCTCCCAATGTGAAATATTAAATCAAACATCAAGTCATGGAAGATGATGGAGGGGAGCCAGACTAGTAGGCTGGGATAGGAAGATGGGGGTAGTATGGCCACCCAGGAGCACCATGACCATCCCTGGAGTACAAACCATTACTATTTGGTTTTTTTTGGAGGCAGAACATGTCTTTTGAGAAGGCAGAGCAGGTCTTCAGGCTCTAGTCCATTGTTTTGACATTAATGTTTGCTTTATGGTCCCAGGAATGAGAAAGTGGAGAAATGTTTGTATGAACTTTTACTTTATAGGAAAAATATATTTGCATATGGTCTGAAAGTCAACCTGTGAAATATACTATTTAATCCAGAAATTTTAAAAAACTCAAGTGAGTTTAGTTTGGAAAGAAGGCACACTGTCCTGTAAAAGGACATTAGGATAACTAACTACTGTGAGCGTGCCCAAAAGCTTGCAAATTAATAGAATTTGTTTGCAAATATCTATTTGGTCTAAGAAAAGATATCACCTCTTCTGCAAGTTTAGATTCCTTGTGAAGTTTAGATGTTACTGCAAAAAATACCGCACTTGTAGTCTCATAGCTTTGCTTTAACTAGATATTTACATGGTAAGCAGGAAGGTGTTCAGAGTTAAAGAATAGGATTTGTCTGCCTTATTAACCAGCAATAAGATTATAGTGTACTTTTTGAAAAAGTCAGGTACAATGTCTTGCCTATGAGAAGGTATTTGTACAAATCAGTTTGAGCCTATAAACCTTCCTGAAGTCTATTTTAACAAATTGGTCTCCTCTAGGAGCTCTATTAAATACTGGATGTCAGCAAACATGATGAAACTGAGTGAGAATTTAAGGAAACAGAGGCATGTGTAATTGTTCCTAACATTACTAGGTTTGATGATTCCAACTGATCATAACAACATCACTGAGTCTTATTTTAGTGTGCTATTTCCATGTCTCAGCCACTAACATCTTCAGTTTTACTATAGTTCACAGACATTGCATTATTTTTTAACATCTGTCTTAATGATTTTACATTATACATAGGGCTTTAATAGGAAGAAATAGCTGTCTAAATGGTTTTAGAATGTACACAATGGGTGACTTTGTAACCAGCGACTTGGTTTTATTCATTCTTTCACCAACTCTATGTTCATTTCTGTGACACATTGAGAACATAATCTCAATTGGCTGAGAAATAATTGACTGAGCAGGGGAGTGCAGAAAATAACCTAACTATGGGCAAGTTTATCTCTGGTGTATTTTAACTAAACGGAATACAATTACAAAACACGATTAACAAGCAGATAAATCCTACTTCCACTTTCAGGCCTCTAAGTGGCTCTTAAAAATCTAAACTCTATCCTTCTCCACCCCGCTTTAGCCTCTGAAAAGCTATCTACTTTTGTAACATGACTTTGTCTTACCTTCAGGCTAAGTCAAAAAATAGTAGGAAGGAGAAGCTGCCCACCTAATGTGATAACTGTGTTTTCAGGAATTCCAGCAAGATGAATTAAATTCATACTCAGACACTTAGACTATGGAGTTGGACAAGAAATCTTCAGGACACCAATGTTGTGAATTATACAGAAGTGTCGACAAAACAAGTTTAGTCTGCTTTTATTCTCAGTTTCACAGTGTCTATAAAATACAAAATAAATATCCAAACAAACTAAAAAAAATGTTATTTCCAAATGTTAGGTATACAGTAGCTAGCTATATGGTTAGGTTATATTAGGAATTTAATTCCAATTTTCTACATTAAGTCTATAGAAATTTAAGTTCCATAAGCAACTTGAGCTTTGGTCCTAGATTCCCATTAAGTATACGTGAAAGCATTCAAATGTAGCAGTTTAGTTTGAGGAGCTGGAAACTCTACTGGTAGAGGGTAATGAGGCCTGCCTTCAGGCAGCTTGCATTGCTGAGGGGATCCAGCCAGACAGCCCCAGTGCATGAATACCAGTATGTTTTGAAGGCTCTTCTTGCCTGAAGACCACTAACAGCAGTCTTCAGGTTGCTTAGTGGCTAGCTGCCCCGAGAAAATATGCCCCTAACATCAGGCTTTGAGTCAACAGACCCAGAGCATATTCACTGTCTTAAAGTCTGTAGTTTCCCCTCCAGCAACCTGCAATGGATCCTTACCATTTGTGCCAGACAACAGACCCAGTTCCAGCACAGTTTGGATGAGTCTGTTTGGGGTTGGGTGCTCCAGAAACAGCAGGGGCAGGTGTAGGTTGGTCTGTGGCAGGTTGAAGGTCCATTTCTTCTTTCTGCTCCAGGTCTGGGGGATGAACATCTGCACAGCTCCATAGCTGCAGAGAGGGGCTAGGCTTTTCCAGCTCCAAAACTGTCAGGGGGAGTGATTTGTTCTGTGCTTGGCCAAAGCAGTGTTTCTCAGCGGGGTGGGGGAAGGGAGACATGCTGTGATGCCAGAGGGCAGTGTGGAGACTTCTAGGCAACTGTGCAAGCATCCATTCAACCAGTAGAAACTACCAAGGAAACCTCTATCTTATCAGAGACAGACATTTCTATCAGATCTGCCATTTTTGGTTTCTAGAAGCTGCTTGATTTCTTGTATGCTTAGTGTATAAAATAGTAGAACTGTGATTCCACTGCTTGTACACGTCCTACATTTCTTTCACGAAGCAAGGAAGAGCACCCCCTTACCCATATCACCTCTCTTCAAAATAAGCCACAAAATAATATTGGTTAGATCAGATTATTCTCCAATTCACTTGGAGTATATATTATTCTCTTGTATACATGGGAAAGCTTTAACCTTCTCTTTTCAGCCTTTTCTGATCAACATCTGACAATGTATTGCACCCTGCTCTTTCTGCAGTTTGATGTGTGCATGGTTCTTCATCTTCATTCCAACATACCATAAAGCTCATTCTATCCTATTCACCCTGATAATCAGGGATCCTAGTTTTTCCAGATTAAAAAATCACAAATTCTGTGATTTAAAAAAACAAACCCAAATCCATGAGTAAAATGAAAGGCCCCTCACTCTTCCCCCCCCACCCCCAGACCTGCCAGAGGGGGGTCCCCAGCTGCCAGGGCTTTGGGGCCAGGGACCCAGGTCCACAGCCCCCTGCCCCCAGAAGGAGATGGCAGCTGCTACAGTGGAGTGGAGTCTAGCTTTCCCTGTTCCCCCCACCCTCTGCCTGCCTGCTGTGGGCTTGGGCAGGGCACAGCTCCCTGCTGCTGTGTGCATTCCTGGGGGGGGTGGTGGTAGGGAAGACTCATGCCCCCCAGATCTGTGCATGGGGTGGGTGGGGGCTGCCTGCTTCTGCCCTGCTACCCTCCTCTGGGGCCTATGCAGCCCAGCAAGTGCAACTGGTGCTGGAGGGTGACCGGTGCCACAACCCGGTGCTGCAAGCTCTGCACTGCCCTGGTGATGCATCCCCTGAGTGCACAGCAACAGTAAGGGGCACAACCCTGTGCTGCTGCCCCTGCTGGTGCCAGGCCCACAGGTGACATGTTGGCAAGGCAGTGGCAGAGCTCAAGGTGGCAAGGAGATCCCTGCATAGCCCTGCTGTACCCTGCATGAGCTGGGTAGGAGCCTTAATTATTCTTGTGGCCCTTTTCTGGACCCTTTCAAGATTCTCCACATCCTTTTTGAAGTGTGATGCCCAGAACTGGACAAAGTACTCCAGCTGGGGTCTCACCAATGCTGAGCAGAGAGGAAGTATCACTTTCTTAGCTCTGTTTATGACACATCGGCTAATACATCCTAGTATGCTATTGGCTCTGACTACAGCACTGCACTGACAGCTTATGTTCATCCTGTGATCAGCCATAACTTCAAGGTCCCATTCAGCCATCATGCTGGTGAGGACAGCTCCTCCTAACCTATATTTATGTCACAGGTTACTTCTCCCCAGATGAAATGCTCTGCATTTATCCTTATTGAACTGCATCCAGTTCCACTCCATCCACCTTTCCAGGTTGTCCAGGTTTGCTTGGATCCACATCCTGTCCCCAAGTGTGATTGCTTTTCTCCATAACTTAGTATCATCCACAGACTTGGTTAGTGTGCTTTCCACATCCTCATCTAAATTGTTGGTAGAGATGTTGAACAGCACACGGCCAAGAACCAAAATGTGCAGGACACTACCGGCCACCTCCCACCAAGATGATACAGACCTGTCCACTAACACTCTCTGGGTTTGATCCTTAGCCAGTTCCCAACTGACCTGATCATGGACTCTGCCATCCCACAGTCCCCCAGGGTTTTTTATAAGAGCATCATGGGAGGCCATATCGAAGGCCTTATGAAAATTCAAGTATATAACTTTAACTGCATCTTCCACATCTAAGCGGTTCATTACTTGATCATAGGAGATGAGGTTAGTCAGACAGAGCCTGCCTGCAATTAAACCATGTTGTCTATCCTTCAGCATCTTGCCTTATGCCAGTCTCTCACAAATGGACTTATATAATTTTGTCCAAAATTTTACCTGGTATTGAGGTCAAACTGACTGACTTATAGTCTCCCAGATCCTCCCTCCTCCCTTTCTTAAAGATTGACACTGCATTGGCCCTTTTTCCAGTCTTCCGGGACCTCTCCCAAGCACCACAAATCTTCAATTACCTTCACCACCAGCCCTGAAATGACTCCAGCCTATCCCTCAGCACTCTCTGGTGTAGTCCATCTGGTCCTGCCAACCTGAAGCCATTCAGCCGCTCTAAGTGCTCCCTCACCAGTTTCTCACTGATCATTAGCTGGCAATCCCCTCCGCTTGCATCTGTCCAGTGTCCGATTAGGCAGGTGGCCACCATTTGCATTCAGAAACACCAAATCAAAATATTCATTAAAGAGTTCAGCTTCCTCCTGACTGTCTCCTAGCTGTCCTGTCCCATTCTACAAGGGCCCCACATTTTGCTTGGTCTTCCTTCTGCTCCCTGTATACCTAAAGAAGGACTTCTTATTGTCCTTGAGTTTGCTCACCAACCTGATCTCAGTCACCACCCTTGCCTTCCTTATCTTCTTCCTACAAATATGGGCTATACTTCTGTATTCCTCCTTGGTGACTACCCCTTGTTTACATTGTCTGTAAGCCTCCTTTTTCTTTTTTAAGAACTCCTTGCTCCTCTGGTAAGCCAAGAGGGCTTCCCGGCCTCTTTACCACCTTTCCCGCATACTGGAATAGACCTATTCTGTGCTCTGAGGACCAATCACCCTTCCTGAACTCCCTTCCCCTCCAGTCCCCCTTCCCTTAGTCTCTCCCGCTATTTTCCTAAGCTCATTGTAGTCAGCCTTCCTGAAGTTGAGCACCTCTGCCCTACTAGCTGACTTGCCTTTCCTATGATGGATAGTGAACTTTATCATCTCATGATCGCTATCTCCCAGATTATCCTCAATCCTTAGATCTCCCACCAGGTCTCATCCCCTTTGGCTATAACCAAATCTGACAAAGCTTGCCATTTGGTCATCCCATTCACCTCCTGTACTAAATAAAGCTCTTCCATGCAGGTCAAAAGCCTCTGTGACTCGTCAGATCTGGCCGAGTGCTCCTCCCAGCAGATGTCAGGGTGATTGAGGTCACCCATGACAACCATATGTTTTGAACATGCAGCCTCCACCAGTTTCTAGAAAATTCCAGATCCAGCTCCTCCTTGTGTGGTGGTCTGAAGAAGAAGCCTAC
>NW_017729032.1:251423820-251431208 GCF_001723915.1 Gavialis gangeticus
TCTGGCCGAGTGCTCCTCCCAGCAGATGTCAGGGTGATTGAGGTCACCCATGACAACCATATGTTTTGAACATGCAGCCTCCACCAGTTTCTAGAAAATTCCAGATCCAGCTCCTCCTTGTGTGGTGGTCTGAAGAAGATGCCTACCATCAAGTCTCCTTCTTGTTTCCTCCCCCCTACCCCACCCCAGTCTCTTCACCCACAGTCTTAGATATCACTCTTCTCTCAAACCAATTTTGATTTCTGAGAAGGCATACCTCTCCTTTTACAAAGAGCTACACCTCCTGCCTTCTTCCCTACCCTATCCCTTCTGTGCAGCCTGTAACCCTCTATACATACAGCCCAGTCATGTATGGCATCCCACGAGGTCTCCATTATTCTGATTCGAGATCATATTACCTATTCAGTAGCAGGAGTGCCACTTTCTCCTGCTTGTTCCCCATGCTCCTGTCGTTTGTGAATAGACACTTAAGTCCCCCATTGGTAACCCCCAGTTCCCTGCTGCCCTGACATTGTTCAAGCCTCTTGATACTTCCCTGACCACCCTCTCTACATCCTTCCTGTGTGGCTGACCCTGACTTGCATTCCCATCTGCACACCCATTCCCCAACACACCTAGTTTACAACCCTCTCGAGCAAGTCAGCCATCCTGGAAGAAAACAGTTTTTTTCCTCCTTGGTGTGAGGTGGTTGCCATTTCTTTCTAACAAACCTCTATCCCAGAACAGCATTCCATGATCATAAAATTTAAAACCATCACTATCGCACCTTCTCCTGGGCCTCCAGTTGACCTCCTCAATACAACTGTCCCTCCAGGGGCCCTGACCCCTGAATGGGAAGATGGAAGAGAAAATCACTTGTGCCCCCAACCCCTTGAGCCTACCCCTAGAGCCCGTAGTTGCTCATGACCTGCCCAGGGTTGTTCTTGGCAGCATCATTCATGCCCACATAGGATGAGCAACATGGGGTAGTGGTCAGAGGGCTAGATGAGTTTTGTAATCCCCTCCATCACATCCCAGATACAGGACCCTGGAATGCAGCAGACCTCCCATGCAAAGGGACCCAGCCGGCAGATGGCACCCTCCATCCTCCTCAGAAGAGACATCCGCTACCACAACCCTATGTCTCCTCTTGTGGACAGGAGCTCGCCTCTGGTCCTTCCTCCACTAGTCTTTCCTTCACCAGTGGTGCAAGGGTCTCATACCTGTTACAGAGCTGAATTGGAGATGTTTCCCTTGCACCACCTTCTGCTCTGGCTCCACTCAGGTTCTCCAACTCCAGCTCCAGCTTCTTGTACTCATTATTCTTAAGCCTTCCCTTAAAGACCCCCAAGGTAGGGGAAAGCACCACCTCCCTTGGAAGCCCATTCAAAATTCTGGCCACCCTTACTGTGAAGAAATTCTTCCTGATGTCTAGCCTAAATTTGCTCTCTGTCAGTTACTGACCATTGTTCCTTGTTACCCCAAGAGGCGCCCTTGTGAACAGAGCATCTCCAGTTCCTTGTTGCGCTCCTGCAATGAATTTGTAGGCAGCCACAAGATCTCCTTTCAGCCTTCTCTTGTGGAGGCTGAAGAGGTCCAGGTCCCTTAGTCTCTCCTCACAGGGTTTTGTCTGCAAACCTTTAACCATATGAGTGGCCCTCCTCTGGACTCTCTCGAGGTTATCCACATCCTTCTTAAATTACAGCACCCAAAATTGGACACAGTACTCCAACTGTGGTCTGACCAGTGCTGCATAGAGGGGAAGTATCACCTCCTTAGTTCTATTTGTCATACATCTGCTGATGCATAATAAAGTGTGGTTAGCTTTGCTAATGATCACACTGGCAACCCATGTTCATCTTGGAGTCCACTATGACTCTGAGATCCCTTTCTGCTTCTGTGCTCCTGAGAGGGTCATTCCCCAGCCCATAGGTGTGCTGGATATTTTTACGCTCTGGGTGCAGCACTCTGCATTTGTCCTTGTTGTACTGCATCCTATTGTGTACTGCCCACTTTTCCAACCTGTCCAGGTCTGCCTGCAATCATTCCCTAACCTCCAGTGTGTTCACTTTGCCCCACATTTAGTATCATCTGCAAACTTGAACAGAGTACACTTCATGCCCACATCCAAGTCACTGATGATGACATGAAGAGCAGAGGACCAAGAACTGAGCCCTGCAGGACCCTACTATCCACATCCTTCCAGGTCAATACTGACCCATCTATAACCACTCTTTACGTGCTACCCCCAAGCCAATTTGCCACCCAACGGACTGTGTAATCATCTAACTCACAGCCTCTTAATTTATTTCTGAGAATGGGATGAGATACCATATCAAAGGCCTTCATAAAATCCAAGTAAACAACATCCACCTCTACTGTTTCTAAGTGTTTTGTGACCTGGTCATAAAAAGAAACCAGATTAGTCAGGCATGATCTACCTGCTACGAATCCATGCTGGTTGCCGTGCTGCATTATTTTTCCCTCTGGACTCACACAAATATGATCCTTAATAATTTTTTCAAAGACTTTTGAATCTAACTGGCCTATAATTACTCAGATCCTCTTGCCTCCCCTTCTTGAAAATAGGGACCACACTAGCCCTTTTCCAGTCCTCTGGGACCTGACCCGAGTGCCACAGGCACCCAAACAGCCATGCCAGTGGTTCTGCTATGACACTGGCCAATTCCTTCAGTACTCTTGGATGCAGCTCATCTGGGCTTGCTGATTTAAACACATCCAGTCCATCCAAGTGACTCTGTACCAAGTCAGCATCAACAGCTGGTAGGTTGATGCACATCTAAAAAGCCATTAGAAGACTTGTCTTGACCCTTGTTTGGGAACACTGAGGCAAAAAACTCATTGAAGAGTTCAGACTTGTCCCCCCTGTCTGCTCCTACTTGTTTAGTAGGGGTCTTATGCTGCCCTGAGCCTTCCTTTTATTTCCTACATACCTAAAAATTTCTGTTGCCTAAGCTCCATAGTTACTTTGGCCTTTTTAACTGCCTCCCTGCAAGTGCGGGCCAAGTAGGTATACTTCTCCTTGGTAGCTTCCCCCTGCTTCCAGTGCCTATATGCCTCTTTTTTGCCCTTAGGCTTCCTTGGATTTCTCTGTTTAGCCATGGAGGGTTTTTGGCCCTTTCCCCCCTTTCCCTTGCAATGAGATCATTTCCCTCTGTGCCTCAAGGATCTCTTCCTTTAGGAAAAACCACCCTTCCTCAATTTCCATCTCACCAATACTCCTATCCTGCAGTGCATCATTGACTAAACACCTCAGCACACTGAAGTTAGCCTTCCTAAAGTCAACCACTTGCACCCTACTAGTTATCTTTCCCACCCTATGCTGTATGGTGAATTTGATTGTTTAATGGTCACTGTCCCCAAGGTGACCATGAATTTGCAGCTCTCCCATAGCTAACACCAAGTCCAGTAAGGCATTCCCCCTAGTGGGACTGTATACCTCCTGTGTTGGGTGACGGTCCTGCACACAGGTTAAGAACTTATATGAATGGTTGGATTTGGCTGACTGCTTCTCCCAGCAGGCCTCTTTCCTCTGAGAAAGCTTAAGGACCCATTTTAAAGACAGGGGTGGCAAACTGACTGTGAACTGCTAGCAAGCTGCACTGTTTGCTCTTCTCAACTCACTCCCACCCTAGTCACTTGGAGAGCCTATTTTAGGCTCCTCTCCTGGGCTGAAGTTTGTGTACTGGCCAGGCATACCTTCCCTCTATGACAGCCCTATGACTGGTAGATGTAGAATCCATTTTCTTTGCCTGCATTATTCTTTTCTGCTATCATTGCGTATCAATAAAATTAACCTATTATTGAACAGAGAAGTTGTGGTTGATCTGATGGTTTGGGTCCACCCGGAACAAGTTATCTGGGTCATAAATCCATTGCCAACACAGCTGAGTCCCCAGGTTCCCTACCCAAGCTTGATTTGGGCATTTGCTAGTGGTTATATATAAGGGGTGGATGGAAGATGTATTAATATATAACAGAAAATCCATTTAGTTAGGAATAGATAATTCTCAGATACTGAGCTAAAGTGCTGAAAATTATTGTGATTTAATCACAAGTCTCTCAAGATGTGTGTGTGTGTGTGTGTGTGTTTTTCTATAGAGGTCTAGTTCCCAGAATCAAGCAAAGCTGCTAGATGGAAGGATGTTAGAAAACTAATTTCTAGCATTGATGGTTGCAGAGAAAAGCTTATCAAGCACAGTCATGACAAAAACCAAGAGCAAACAAGAAAAAATGAATAGCTCTGGAGGCCTTCTTTTAGGGCTGTGCAAAATGGCACCATTCCATTCTGACTTACATTTCGACAGAACAGCATTTCGTTTCAAATTTTGTTTTGATTTGAAACCACTGTTCCATTTTGTTACATTGAAACCATTTCGCTGTTTCAATGTTTTGTCCATAAGCTATAATAGGGAAGTTCAAAACAGCCTATAACTTTATCATTTCTGGCCTGATTTGGATGAAACTTGCAGGAATGGTAGCCCCTTCTGAGGGCATGAAGACTGCCATGTTTCAGGGAGATAGGTGCAGGGCTTTCAGGGAAACTGCACCTCAAATTCTTGAAAGCAAAACTCATGTCATGTGTATGTGTTAAGCCACAGCAGGATCAAAACTGCAGACTTGCTAGCCTCTGCTGAGGCCTCAAAGCCTGACAAGTTTCAAGGAGATAGGTGCAGGGGTTTGGGAAAAACTGCACCGTAAGCTGTGGACAAGCAAAACTCGTGACATGGGTGACACTGTGTGCGTTAAAACATAGCGGGGTGAAAGCTACAGGCATTATAGCCCCTGCTGAGGCCATGAAACCTGCCAGCTTTCAAGGAGATAGGTGCAGGGAGGGGGTCCTGGGTTCTGCGGCCCTGCACCTCTAGCTGCTGTCAGGCAAAACTTGTGAAATGGGTGTGTTAAGGTGCACCCTCACTCAGCTAACACCAAGGCACAACAGGGCAGTTCAAACAATGCTGCCTTTTATGCAGTTTTTCTATCCCTCCCCCAGACCACTGGGATTGGAAGGGACCTCAGCTACACAATCAATAATGAGAATGCTCCTTCCCCCGCTTCCCCACTCTTCCCCCTCCTTCTCCTTGCTTTAGTTTTTGTTTCCCCGTAGGCAAGCCCAGCTTGAACTTTGAAACTCGAAATGTTTTGAAAATTTCAAAATATTTTGACTTGCCTCCTTTCATTTTGAGGCTGTTTCGAAGCTCTCTGTTTTGTTTTCACTGTTTCAAGCTCAAAACAAGTCGAAACAGTGTCAAAATGAAACTGCTGCAAAATTTCACACAGCCCTACCTTCCTTGTGTGGTTTTGGGGTAACACCTGAGTTACCTAATTCTGTCTCTAAATATTGGTAAACAGCATGGTTCAATGTGAAGCCCCTCTAACAATTTGTCCCTTCCACTTGCATCTCAGCCAAATTGAATTCAGGTGCTTATACAGCTTCTCTAGCCTGAGAGAGTTGTCCTGTCTGGTTTTACTGGAATATAATTCACTCTTTACATTGCTGAGTTGAATTGGGCCCTACATCAAGTCTGGTTCTTTCACACAAGGTTCATGCCCCTTTAATCCATTGATTTCAACTGAAATGATGTTTATAAACCATGTAGGTGCCTATTAATTCCAACCCACAACTTGTCTACTTTAAGCAAAAGGTACCCTAACATTTTTTTATGTAGTAATTTTGATAGATACATATTTCTTCTGTGGGTGTCCAAGGCTAGAATTACTGCTGGGAGAGATTGGTGTGGATTTTAGGATTTTTCTTCGAAGAAGAGGCTTTGCTACACACTGTAAAATAAAAAGAAGCTTTTTCCAAGCATTAGTGTAAGAGGAGAAGACAGTAGTGGATCTGTGGACTTTGAAAAAATGGGGAGGAAGAAATTTGTAATTTTGTTGAAGATAACGGGAAGCTATAGACATTTAAGAGAGACTCCAAACTGCTTTCCTAGGAGAAAAGTGAGTATTAAGCCATAATATGTCATGGATCTTCAGTCCTTGGAAATTTTGCTTGTTGCTGCTCTGATTTAAAAAGAAAACAAAAACATCACCCTACCCCACCCCCCAAAAGAAAATAGAGTTGCCCTAAGGCAACAAAATGAGGATCCCTTTGTCAGAAACAGTGGGGCATACTAAGGTAAGGGCTTGAGGGTGATTGTGCTTGGGTGAGTCTCATTTGAGTGGCTCCATGTAAACTACTTTCTGTCAGCACCAGTTAGAGCTGCCTATTACCTCCCAAGTATAAAAGGAAGACCAATATTGCATATTCAGTTATCCAAGTCTCTATTCAATCCACAAGTTTCACTGAGAAAAGTTCTGACGTGTGTAGATTTGCCCACGTGATACCTATACAAATATTAATTTGTGTGTACCTGCCATAGCAGTTCCAAATATTTTTTACTCATTTATATAAAGAGGGAGGTAGTGAGGCGGGGTTGGCGCTGGGGCTGGAAGCATGGTCAAACTCAGGTGGTGCCTGGGGCCAGGGCAGGAATGCGTAGCTGTGGGGCCTGGCTAGGAGGCCAGGATGGAGCTATGGGCAGCTTGTCCATGGGGCTGGTGAAGGGGGCTGGCTCTCTGCTGCTGTATGCCCTCCTGGGGAAGGGGACATATACCCCTCCAGACTTGTGCATGGGGCTGATGTGGGGTGCCTGCTGTGGGGCTTGGCGCTCCCCACCCTGCTGCCCTCTGCCTGGGGGATATCACAGCCCAGCAGGCAGGACCTGGCACAGGAGGGGAGAGTGGAGTGGTGAGGCCCAGTGCCACCACCAGGAGCCCCATGCTAGATGCATTGCTATGGTGAGGCAGCTCCTACCTGTCTAGTAACAGTGAGGGGCACAACTCCACACTGCTGTTGCTGCCCCTACCGCTGCCGGGAAGACAGGAGCTCCTTCGCCATGGTGGCATGGCAGGTGCAGGGCTCCTGGCAGATGTGACAGCGCTGAGTCTCGCCACCTTGATCCAGCCACCCATGGTGCTCCCCCATGGGGAGGGCAGTAGGGAAGGGATCCCCAAGCCCCATTGTAGGCAGCCCGCATGCTCTACCTTCCTCCCCATCCCACTCATCTCTCCGTAGGCTTTGCTCCATCTATGCCACCTGCCTCTGCAGGGGAGAGCCATGCTGTACTTGGGTCACAGCAGCTACTGCCTCCCACACATAGCATATTGGCTACTCCGTGCCACACAGCAATGGGGGGTGGACAGCCACAGCTGGACCTGCCTCCTACTAAGTTAAGGGGGCAAGGGGAGCTCTGATTTTTCTATGGTAAAAAACCAAAATGAAACATCAAAATATATAGATATTTAGACTTCATTTTATTATGATTGAGGCACTGGTAGGGTTTCAATTTGCTTTAAAATTGTAAATATATCAATAAAACATTATGTTCAATTGATAC
>NW_017729032.1:251431259-251431501 GCF_001723915.1 Gavialis gangeticus
TTCAATTGATACTATATATATAGTAGTGTTTCATTTTAATCACATAAAAACACAGATTTTTGTGGAGTTTTATCAGAGAATTTGGGATTTTTCAAAGGAGAAAACCAGGGTTCCTGGTAATGAGACATGGACACTAAACTTCTAGAAGGGTTACAGTTAACATGTAGGCATGGGAAACCACCATTTAAAAAATCATCAATGTTGTCATCATTGTCATTGTTATAACGGTAACCTCCTGCCCC
>NW_017729032.1:251431533-251435587 GCF_001723915.1 Gavialis gangeticus
GGCCAGATTGTCAATGGACCCTCTCCCCACCCATCCCGATATTTCAACAAAAGCTCAAATTTGAATCTGAACCAAATCTTTTTAAGGGGTTGAAAAAATGTTTGAATAACTGATTTTTTTCCATTTTCTTTCATTCAAAAGCCGACAAGACAGGCCATTCCTGCTGTCTTTCTCACCTGACCCTAAGCAATAACATTTCATAGAGAAGATTTTTTCTTATAAGGTTCTAGTCCAGTTTCTCAAACTTGTGCAAATGGGGATTCAGCAAGCATCTAAAAACCTTTTGGGTATTTATGTGAAATAAAGCACTGAGCTATTATTTGTTTTTACCAATCCCTAATGAAAAAAAGGCTTTCTGCCTCTGGTGCTTCACACTACATTTTTTTTTTTTTTTAAGGAACAGTAGTTTTACAAGTTTTAGTTGCCAAAAATGAAGTGCATTATGCTTTAGCTGAACAAATTGCTATACTAATCCCTCTTCTAATGTGAGCTGAAGTACTTCACCTTGGTTTCCCAATCATATTTAAAGCAATTTTAACATCCTTGTCAGAATGAAAACTTCAACAGCACACAAAAAGGCTGACTGTGAGGAAGAACCTAATCAGGAAAGATGCCTTGTTAAGTACAGTATCATGTAATTTTGTAGTGTCAAGTATGTGTTATGACAGCACACTACTCAAAAGGCATTACAAGGCATGACATTGCTGGAGAGAAGTATTTGCCAGAAGTTTAGTGTCTTCCAAGTGAGGTGTTTATAAAAAAAAATAGTTTTTATTTTGATCCACAGATCCCTGGGTTTTTAAAGTACCTGAATGTTCAGAGAATACTTGTGACACATTTTGCAGTAAAAGAGAGAAAGATAATTATCATATCGTTGTGCCATTAAAAACAAAATTCTGGAATGATGTAGAGAATCTGCCCTTGGAATAATTACTCTAAAATGAGTAAATATTTCGCTAAAAATATGTTAGTTTTGTTTTCACATATTATTTGGGAAAATATGTATATCGCATAGTAATATCTGCTATAGATTTCAGATCCTTAAATGGTAAGTATTATTTCAAAGACTTTCCTGATACTGAGGAAGTGAGTTGTCAGTGATGGATGATAGACTATTTTCTGAATTACAGAAGCTAGTGATTTTACCTTTAACCCTTAGAACAGGGGCAGGCAGTTATTTTGGGTAGAGGGCTGCTTACCCAGTTTTGGTAGGCTGTTGAGGGCTGCATGGGTAGCCACACCCCTTGACAGGTGCCCCACCCCTGGTCACCATCTTGGGACCAATGTCCCAGGGCCAGCTCCGGTGGAACCCAAAGCAGGGCACAGGCTGGCAGGGGTCCGTGGAGCTGGGCTGGGCTGCACCAGCAGGGAGAGGGGGAAGCTGCCCCGGCTCCATAGAGCCCCTGCAAGCTGGGACTCCGTGCTCCTGCCACGTTGCTCTGGGCCCCACCGGCACGGACCCCATGCTCCCCCTGACTCCCTGCCCATTTACACCCAGTGACCCCCAGCCCTGCAGTACAGGCATGGGGCAGTGCACAGCCCTGACCCCCTGCTTGCCGGCAGAGAAGAGGCTGGTGCTGAGCGCGGGGAAAATGGCCCCTGGCCCACCCCATGGCCAGCGCTCCCTGCTGCAGGTGCTCACAGCCCATGCGGGGCTGTCTGGAGCAGGCACAGGCAGTCCCAGGTAGGCTGTGTGTCGCTACAGCGTGGGGTGCCGGGCACAGGGCAGGTGAGGAGCCACTTCTTCCCACGCTCAGTACCAGTGCGAGCACCTGCAGCAGGGAGCGTGGGCCATGGGGCTGGCAAAGGGCCACTTTTCTCCACACAGGGAAGGAGCCTAAAGAAAAGCTGAGCATGGGGAAAAGCAGCCCTTTCCCTGCCCCATGGCCAGCGTTCTCTGCTGCAGCCGCTTGCAGCCCGCACAGGGCTGTCATGAGCAGGCACAGGCAGCCCCACACGGGCTGTGAGCAGCTGCAGCACAGGGCACCGGCCACGGGGTGGGGAAGGGGCTGCTTCTCCCCGTCCTGCAATTCTTCCCTGCCCAGGGTCCCCCCACCCCACCCTTCCCCCCCCACTTACCTGCATTTCCAGCATGGGGCAGCCATGTGCTCCCAGGCCAGAAGCCTGGACAGGGGCTTCTGGCTGGAGGGGTGGGGCTGGGTGGGCCCGCTGTTGTGGGAGTCCACCGGGCTTCCCCTGGGTCCTACTGCCCTTGGGTCCTGTAATTTTTTACAGGAACCAAGGGCAGAGAAATATTAATTTTTTTAGGGGCCCTGTGGGCCAGATAGAATGGCCTCATGGACTGCATCCCATGTATTTTGCCCACCCCGCCTTAGAAGGTAGACCTTTCACATTAAACCTTATATCCCATTCTGTCCTGCTGCAATTTGAAGAGATTTCAAATTGAAAGAAACAAAAATATGTTTCCTCATTTAATTTCAAGTCTAAAAGCTGTTCAACTTTCCTACTCCATCAGAAAAATATTAATGGTGGGGTTTAAATTTTTCAAGGTATTGGCCCTGGAATATAGTGTCAGTAAAATATAAAGGCCTCCCTGAGTGAAATCCTGCCAATTCATTAGTGATTGGAAGTTGTTATCACCTGATGACTAAGTACTCTGTGTAAAATGAATCTTGTAGTCTTAACCCAGTTTCTAGTAAATACATTTCCACATTACAAATATGATGCAAACTGGCACTAATTGGCACCCTTGCTGGCTATTTCATCAGAGATGCCAAAACTGAAATACCCCTTTGCTTCTTTTGGTGATTATTTCAGGCCAATGCTGAGATTATATTGATGGGGTAGCATGAGGAACAAAAAGCTGCTGCTGCCTTCCTCAGATCTGTGAGGAGAGGATGTGTGTCAACAAGATATATCACTCTGGCTCATTTCTCATGGACTCAAATTATAAAAATAAAAATATGCCATAGCATAAATACTTTCAGGATTTTCTACTAAAAATATACCAATTTTCAGGTATTCTGTTGGCAGTGAACTTGGACATTCTTCTTGCCATCTGTGTGGTTGATATCATGATAGCATAATAGCTAAGTGGTTCAAATTTTAAATATGTAGCATATATTTAGGAATTCAGAATCCCAGCAAATATAGGCTGAGAAAATTGCTGGCAGGTAGCTATGAATCTTTTTTAGGCATTCCATTCACTGGCAGCTGCTTGTAAATGACAATTGGCACATGAGAGACAAACACCTCACTGTCCAAAAGGAAAGGGTTTTTTTTAGTTTACATTGAACCTAGTACCTCTGAAATCTGGAAATGTCAGAAGCCTACAGTGGAATCCCCAAATGTCATAACATAAAATGAATAAATACTTAATTCCTCAAATCTGTGTTAACAATGTATAGTTGCAAAGGTACAGGCAAGATGGAGAGGGAAAAGTGTGCGTGTCTGTGTGCGTAGTGTTCCCTGTAGTTTTGGAAACCAGCATTTTCTGCCTTGCTGTTTTTACTTGAATGTCATCAATTTAAAAGGAAGGTCAGTTTCTAAAGTTTAGTCACTGGTTGAATCTTTAGTACAATAAATTGTAGTTTCACCAAAATCAAAAGTAAGGAGGGTAGGATTTGCTCATTAAATCCTGATTCTGTTTCCTTTTAATCTGTGGTAAAAAGCTTGATACATTACCTCCAGGAAAAACTGAAGACTCAGATTTGTCAAGAAGTGGTGTTGGCAATTCAAGAGTGAATGTTTTTCTTTGAAGTGGAAAAATGTTACCATACTGTTGACATGTCAATATGCTATTGGTAATACTGCCTTTTGGGCACAGTATAAAAGGAAAGTCCTGGCCTCTCATGGTCAACACAGATCACATTGGGCGCGTCCAGATGAGTGCGCATGTGCCTCTTGCCCCATCTCAAACCCCTGAAATCCCTTGACTATTAAGTCTATATTTTTCTACAACTACTTTTTTTGTTCTATTCTTGTATGCATCCACATTCAGAGGGGGGATCTGGGGGAGCGGGGGGTGGGGCTGGGTGGAACAGCTATCGGGGGGGCTGCAGCAGCTGGTAGGGGATGAGGCCAGGTGAGGCAG
>NW_017729032.1:251436262-251438264 GCF_001723915.1 Gavialis gangeticus
GCAGTAGTGCTACACAGAGGCCCACCCTGCAGCCACAGCCCACTGGCAGCTGGTCCAGAGGGGCAGATGCCTCTACTGGCTGTGCAGTCCCCATCCAGGTCTGGCAGGTGCACAGCAGGTCACAGCCAGGCAGCAGCCACCACTGCCAGGTAAAGGGTGCAGAGAACTCCCAGGGCTGCTTTAGCAGTCCAACTGGCACAAGGGGTAGTGTCCCCAGGTACCAATTGGCTGGGCCTCAGAAGCCAATGAGAGTGAGTAGCCCTGAGCTACTTGCCAGGGCAGCTTTTTGTACTACTGGGGACAGCACAGGTGCTGGCCCTGGGCTCTACCTCCCCTTGGCTGCAGATCCAGGAGGAGCCAGGCAGGGTTATTTTGCCCCAAGTGACACAATTTGCTTCTCAACAAAGTTCATGTCCAAGCACATGCACTGAGGCAAAAAACACTGGATCAATTTTTCACTGCTTCTATTTGAGCTGCTGCAAGCACATGTGCTTGCATATGTGGACGTGCCCATTAAGTGTTTTTGTTAGACAAGAAGCATTGTTGCCTTTAATTTCTTTGATAATTTTCAAAAAATCAATTATTCTGCTTAGCTGAACTCTGTCTTCTGCTTCCAATTGAATAATGTGGTCTCATCTAAATTTTGGGTAGCATTGTTTTATATGCATATATACCTGACATCCTATACCCCAGAGTTAAGCAAAGATTAATAGATGCTTTAGATCAGTGGGGGCCAACTGTTTTGGCAGACATGCTACAAATTATACCTGTACCCTCCCTGAGTACTACTCCAATTCCTTTCCTTTCCCCGATCTGCTGCTCAGTTCCCTGCTCCCTGGACATGTTCCTCAACCAATCTGCTGCCCCAATTTCTATTCCCTGTCCTATCTGCCACTGTACTGCTGTCCTCTCTTCAGTCTGCCACGTCTCACAGACAGTCTGCTCATGTCAGTTGGCCACCCCTGCTTTAGAATAAAGTAGTTTAGCATCCTTTTAGGATGATACAACCCATGTGTATAGACTATTAAGTCTATATTTTTCTACAACTATTTTTGTTCCATTCTTGTATGCATCCACATTCAGATATTCAAAGGTCAAGAAAAAACTAACAGTGGAAAAAAGCGAGGCAGGGCATGGTCCGAGACCTTGCTCTGAGGTAACCAAAGTTTCGGTTCTCCACAGAGATGCTCTGTGGCCCTTTCCCCGGTGCTGAAGCATACTGCCTGTAGTGACTGGGACCTAGGCTCCATGCCGGGTAAGTAGGGGGTGGGGGAAGCTGGAGGAGCGAGAGGAATGACTGATGTAGAGGGGACCATGGGGCAGCTCAGGAGGGTTGGGTCTGCTGGCTGCCTCCCCCTGCGTGGCTCCAGCCACCCTGCTCAGTCCACAGCTGGGTGCAGCCACCTGTTCTTCTCCCTGCTCAGCTACAGCCTCCCGACCTGGCTGCAGCCCCCCACCCAGCTGCAGCCCCCCACCCAGCTGCACCCACCCTGAGTTCCCTTCCCCCCATGCACTACCTGCCTGGCTGCAGCCTCCTCACTTGCTCCCGTCCAGCTCCAACCCCCCTACAGCTTACCAGCAACAGCAGCCATGCTCTTGGCCTTATGGCACAGCCCCTCTGCACAGTGGGAGGCAGTGCAACTTGGCCCCAGCTGCCAGGAATCTGCACAGTTTCTGCCACAGCATGGTGCTGTTGCCCAGCTTGGTGCAGCACAGTGTGGAGCCATGTTCTTTCAGACAGCTCCGGGCTGTCACCCAGGGCTGCATGCCACTTGCAGAGACTGCCAGCCACACCAGCCTGGGTCCTGCATACATGAGCTTTCTGCTGTCTAGCTGGGCCACTTCTGTGCATGCAGGACCTGGGCTGGTGTGGCCAGCAGTCCCCATGAGTGGCATGCAGCCTTGAGTGACAACCCGGAGCTGCCCAAAAGCACACAGCCCTGCACCCTGCTGCACCAGGCCACACTGGGCCACATCAGCACACTATGGCATCCTGCCCCAT
>NW_017729032.1:251439252-251439609 GCF_001723915.1 Gavialis gangeticus
GGGGGGGGGAGGCTGGAGCCATGCGGGGGGGTAGTCAATGGACCCACCCCTCCCAAGCTGCCCCCCATAGTTCCCTGCATCCTCAGTAGCCCCCTACCCCCATTCCTCCAGCTCCCCCCACCCCCTACTTACTTGGTAAGGAGCCCAGGTCCCAGTCACTGTGGCCCCTGTGGGGGCACAGTCCATAAGGTGTGCAGGGGGGCTGCACCCTGCGGGGGACAGGGGACCCACCCCTCCTGGGCAGCCCCCCTCCACACCCACACTCCCCCCACAAATCCCACACGCCCAAGCCACCCCTAAAATATCCTCACCCATATTTCTAGCCCTGTGGAGCAGGAGTGAGGAGAATAGGGTGGG
>NW_017729032.1:251444609-251469202 GCF_001723915.1 Gavialis gangeticus
GGGGGAAGCTGGAGGAGCGAGAGGAATGACTGATGTAGAGGGGACCATGGGGCAGCTCAGGAGGGTTGGGTCTGCTGGCTGCCTCCCCCTGCGTGGCTCCAGCCACCCTGCTCAGTCCACAGCTGGGTGCAGCCACCTGTTCTTCTCCCTGCTCAGCTACAGCCTCCCGACCTGGCTGCAGCCCCCCACCCAGCTGCAGCCCCCCACCCAGCTGCACCCACCCTGAGTTCCCTTCCCCCCATGCACTACCTGCCTGGCTGCAGCCTCCTCACTTGCTCCCGTCCAGCTCCAACCCCCCTACAGCTTACCAGCAACAGCAGCCATGCTCTTGGCCTTATGGCACAGCCCCTCTGCACAGTGGGAGGCAGTGCAACTTGGCCCCAGCTGCCAGGAATCTGCACAGTTTCTGCCACAGCATGGTGCTGTTGCCCAGCTTGGTGCAGCACAGTGTGGAGCCATGTTCTTTCAGACAGCTCCGGGCTGTCACCCAGGGCTGCATGCCACTTGCAGAGACTGCCAGCCACACCAGCCTGGGTCCTGCATACATGAGCTTTCTGCTGTCTAGCTGGGCCACTTCTGTGCATGCAGGACCTGGGCTGGTGTGGCCAGCAGTCCCCATGAGTGGCATGCAGCCTTGAGTGACAACCCGGAGCTGCCCAAAAGCACACAGCCCTGCACCCTGCTGCACCAGGCCACACTGGGCCACATCAGCACACTATGGCATCCTGCCCCATGCTGTGCAGGAGGGCTGTGCCATAAGGCCAAGTATGCAGCTGCTGTTGCTGGTAAGCTGCAGGGGGCTTGAAGTCAGGTGAGGGGTGCATGGGGTGGCTGCAGCCAGGTGGGGAGAATGTGGGAGGGGGCTGCAGCCAGGTGGGGGGTTTGTGGAGGGGGCTGGAGCTGGGCAGGGGGTGAGCGAGGAGGCTGAAGCCAGGTGGGGAGCTGGAGGGTTGCACCCAGGTGGGGGGCTGGAGCTGAGCAGGGAGGCGAGCAGAGGGTTGCACCCGGCCATAGGCTGAGCAGGGGCTCTGGAGCTGAATGGGGAGGCTGTAGCCAAGCAAAGAGGTGAGCAGGAGGCTTCACCTGGCTGCAGGCTGAGCAGGGGGGCTGGAGCCAAGTGTGAGGCTGTAGCCGAGCAGGGAGGTGAGCAGGGGGCTGCACCCAGCCATGGGGTGAGTGGGGGGGAGGCTGGAGCCATGCGGGGGGGTAGTCAATGGACCCACCCCTCCCAAGCTGCCCCCCATAGTTCCCTGCATCCTCAGTAGCCCCCTACCCCCATTCCTCCAGCTCCCCCCACCCCCTACTTACTTGGTAAGGAGCCCAGGTCCCAGTCACTGTGGCCCCTGTGGGGGCACAGTCCATAAGGTGTGCAGGGGGGCTGCACCCTGCGGGGGACAGGGGACCCACCCCTCCTGGGCAGCCCCCCTCCACACCCACACTCCCCCCACAAATCCCACACGCCCAAGCCACCCCTAAAATATCCTCACCCATATTTCTAGCCCTGTGGAGCAGGAGTGAGGAGAATAGGGTGGGGGGGTAAGTTGTGGGTTGAGAGTGAGGGGCAAGGGCAGGGGCAGGGCAGTGGCATATCAGTGCTGCTCAATGCTGCACATCCTGGTAAGCAATGGGGCCAGAAGTAAGTGCTGCTCAATGCTGCACATCCTGGTAAGCAATGGGGCCAGAAGTAGCTCTGATTTTTTCTATGAAAGAGAACCCCAAAGTCAATGCCGAACTGTATAGATAATAAGAATTAATTTTATTATGATGATGGAGGCACTGGTAGGCTTCCAAGTTGCTTTACAATTATAAATATATCAATAAAACATTGCCTAACTGATCTCTCTCTCTCTCTCTCTCTCTCTCTCTCTCTCTGTGTATGTATGTATATGTGTGTGTGTGTGTATATATATATATATATAGTGGTCTGTTTTAATTGTGGAGGAACATGGATTTTAGGGTATTTTAAAGAGTGAATTTGGGATTTTTTTCAGAGATTTTGCGGGTTTTAAATAGGGAGCACTGGAATTCCTGCTAGGGAGGCAAGTGGTAGGACCCAGGGAGAACAGCCTGCTCAGGGCTGGCACCTGGGACCCAGCTTGAGGTGGCTGACCTCCTGGTCACTTTGGCCAGGAGGACATGCTTTGACAGTTCAAAGCAGACCACTACATGGGAACATCTTTCAGGTGATAGCTGCCCAGATGGTGGGGAGGGGCACACATGGCAGTAGTGCCACACAAAGTCAACTGTGCAGTCACAGCTGACTGGCAGCTGGCCACAGGTGCTAGCCCCAGGCTCTACCTCCCCCTGGATGCAGATCTGGAAGAAGTCAGGCAGGATTATTTTGCCCCAAGTGGCACAATTTGCCCCACACCAAAGTACATGTCTGGGCATGTGCGCTGAGGCAAAAAGCCCTGGCTCAAATTTGCACTGGTTCTATTTGAGCTGCTGCAAGTGCACATGCTTGCATGTGTGGACATGCCCATAGAGGTTAGAAACAACAATAGAAATGATAAGTGTAAAACCTCCACCAGAATTTTTTCCTAGGCTGAGCATACATTGATTGTTCAACGCACCAAAATAATCTCTCTTATCATGATGAAAGATTCAGGAGGTCACATAGCCTGCAAAAGTAAATTTATATTCTTTTCTATAAACTGATCATACATTGGTATTAATAAATGTAGCTCCATGATTTCAGGGAAATTATACCAATTTATACAAGGCAAGATCCTGGCCCCATACAGGACATAATTGCTTTTTCTGTTCCTCTCTTCCTTGTTGGCACTAGATTTGCAACCCAGTCCTGATACCCTGTTCTTGGTGAGCAAAACCTTCAAACTGGCCACAACTCCTCCAGTTGGTAATAGGTAAATTTTATTGATATACAGTGATGGAAAATAAGAGTAATGCAGACAAAACAAACAAGGGATCATATCTTGCTGGGATCTTTGACCCTAGCTGGCTTCCTGCCCCTGGGACAGGGGACTGGACTCAATGATCTCCTGAGGTTCCTCCCAGCCCTAATGTCTATGAAATCTATAAAGGTGATTACAAAATATGTTACCCAAAATTCCCAGTGCCCAAAATATATACATGGCGAGTGGTATATCTGGCTGGTACCTAAATGCCACCTTGAGGTTCTTTGCTTGAGTGTCCAATGTCAGGAACCTTAACGTTCAGGGGCCAATGCCACCTTGTTTTGAAAACTCCTCCTTTTGTATTCTTTCTCCTCTGATGACTCTTCATTTCTGGGATAGGTTTTCTTGTGGACATCATGTTCTCCATGTTCTGTTTTGTCAGCCAAAGCTCTAGCTCCATAAAGCCATCATATGCACACACCTTAGTTTGGTCATTTCATTCCAAACTGGAAAGTCCAAGGGTTTTTGCAACTGGGCACTGGAGCCATTTATTTATTATGAAAATAAAGTTTGGATATTTTTAATTTCCCAGGATGTGTATGTTTGTTGGCCTCAGATACCATGTCTGCCTTAGAGTGTGAAACTATGTGACAAACAGGCTTTTAGAAATCAATTAATCCTTGACATTCCCCCGGACAATTGTTCTAATGCTATATCTACCTTACCTCGAAGCCAGTTCCTAAAAGCAAACCTTTAAATATCATTTTCTATCCATCACCCCCCACAGTAAATAGAATGAAGTTCACAATGGCCTACAACACTTATTTTCTTAGAAAGGGATTGTAAGACATTATAGGCCTTTAATATATCAGTAATGTTCATTGAGAAACTACTCATGCTTTGGAGAGACTGCCAGACACACAATTAATTTGCTTATAGGGAGAAATTACTCCTGGGATCAAAAACAGTCTACATGAGTAGTAAACTATTGAACGAAAGGAAAAGGAATCCAGTGAGACTCTGTTCTGCATTACCCTGGAGGCTATGATTTCTAAACATCCATATATTATCATTCAAATGCCAGCAGTGTAAAAATGGAGGTATACAAATGTTCTTTATTTCATTTTCATTTAATCAAATATATTCTTGTCCTTTTATTATGAGAGAGGATTAATAGAATTGAGCATCATCTCTTAACTATACTGTTCATTATTTTGTATACTTTAGCCAAGTATGTTCCCATTGGTCCCTTCTCCAGTGTTAATAAACCTACCTTATACATATGTTGTCATGCAGAAGATGTTCTGTTCCTTTCAATCAATATTTCTCCTATTTCTGAACCATATGTATTTCTCAAATTCTTTTAAGATGGGATGACCAAGCTGGACATGGTCTTCCAGATGAGAGAATAGGTCCTGGCAAGTTTTTAAAGTCCTATACATCACCAAAAAAAGTTGGCTAAAGTACAAAAATGACATACATAGTACATTAACTTACCTTAATCTTTTTTAACTGACTAGATTTTAACTCTGATATTCCTTTAAGCCTTTTATTTATGCCTTGTTTCATTATTATATAGCCTCAGAATTCCAGTGAACTAGAGGATTTTTTCAGTTCTTGGAGCCTGAAGCACTTCTTATGATCTCACATGTTACAGACAATTAAGTTCAAAATATTTCTTTCAATTTGGTAAAATATACAGAATTAGTGAGCCTTTCAGAAAGCCACAACCAGATTCTATGCCATCTATTAGGATTGTCTATAAAATTAAGTACAATCCTATCATGCCTTGCTTGAGTCCCTGAAAATTCAAAAGCTAGCCGAGTCCTCCTCTTCACTGCATTTTTGTAACTCAGTCTTAAGGTTAAGAGGGAGGTATGTTACAAAAGCAGGCCCATAAATGGTGATCCCAAAATTGGGACAAAAGGAACTTACTTTGGATAGGGCCAAAGATACTTATCACTTTATTGGAAAATTAAACATAAGCTTAACTAGCATTTAGATTCAGGCAATGGAAATGCAAAAACATCTGTATGCCTGGGAGGATATCCAGCAGGTAAGGTCCATGGTTTCCCACCTCCCCCAGGTTTACAATCATCTAACTACAATTATTAATGACATACATCTTTCTACAACCTGATTGGGTATATAGTAATGAAAGGGTTGATCATGAAGGCCACCTCCTCAACAAAGTGAAGAGTTTATGATAAATACTTAACAACTGTTTGTCTATGATGGCTTCAGATGTTATTAGTTAAGTTTCTACTCTTAACATTGAGTGCTGTTCCTTATGGCAATGGGTGTCCATTGCTTTTTTTAAATGTGACTATAGGGAAACACCTAAATCAGTGCTTTCATCTTTACATTAGGAAAAGCATAGAATCTGGTCTTTCAAGCCTGTTTTTCTACAAGATTATCCAAAGTTCATTCCAATGTCTATATAATGGAGGATGTATGCAAGATGGAGGCACTTCTGTTAAGGCCGCTTATGGGTGCCTTACACATGCATTTTCAGTGATTTGAACAGGGTAGAACAGAATTTCACTTAAGCACCTAACTCCACTTAGATGTTCCATAGGTAGAATAGGATTTGGCCCACAGCGTCCAAAATAAGGAGTCTCACTTGTGGAAAAACGTAAGGGATTTCACGTTTTTATGTAAAATAAATGTATTACCTTGTTTGGATATGGAAATCCAGTATGATTTAGGAATAAGATTTGTCTCGGGAAATAAATGCTATATGGTACTTTATATTGCCATTGTGTATGGTGTTTTCACATGAGGGTCTTTATCAACATGTCCGCCAAATGTCTCTGCCTGCCTGTACAATCCAAGATGGGCTTCTCTTACTTATCTATTTTTATACACCAAAATAATGTTTTGCAGTGACACCTTTAGCCTTACCCTAACCTACGTACTGCACAAGCAGAAAGGAGAGTAAATTAGTTTGATTTGTCCCTTCATATACACTGCATAACTATAAGAAAGTATAAGGTGAAGTATAGGATATTTTACTTCAAGTTACTTTCATACCATATCCTGTTTCCTTCTTTTCCATCTGTACTTATTTGCTCTAGTCCATTGGCTTTACACTAGGTAAAGTTTTCAAATGCTTGTCTTCAGACTCTGTAATCATGTTCACTGTAAGTAGATGAAAGTGTAAATGGGAATTTAAATTGACTGCTTTAAACTTTCGCAGTTCAAATTCTGTTTACATCACAAATCCAGGTTTGAAATCGGTTTATAAACTGGAAGGAACCAGCTACAGCTCTTTATTCAGCTCAGTCAAAGTAGATGTTTGAAGTAGGGCTTATTTGAGGTAATACTGAGGGTGCATTTTGCTTGGTAAGATATTTAAAATTTAATTTGTGAGAACAAAATGGAAACATATATTAAACACTGAATTACATTTTGAAGATTTATTAGGAGATTACCTATGTGACATCTGAGAGATGTACTAAATGTCCTAAAGCACCTTTGGGAGCTCAAGCATATCCAGATAGCACTAGCTTTTTGAAAGAAGGCTGGAATTGCTATTACCTGAAACTATTAATGTTCCACTTTCTGACCAGGGGAAGGTATTCATACTTGAGAATGTAGAAAAAAATATTCTCCCAGTCTGAAAATGTTGCTATTGCCAAGCTACGCTTTTGGTCTGTTTCCAAATTAATGTAAAAAGAACAACTGCAGAACAATATAAAAATCACATAATTAAGTTATGAGAAAATGTAACATCAAATACAACATATGAATGGTTTAAATAATGCTTCAGTACATGATAGAAAGCAAAATAGTTAAGTTGGTAGAAATGGAAGCACTTAATTTAACCACTGTATGTGGTGGTTACTCATTGCAATTCATTTAACAGCTTTAATAATTTATTCATTATAAGCCATTTACTCAATATAATTCATTTACCCAATAATATAATTCATTTGCTACTTTATTCATTTACTCAGTATAATTAAGTCTCCTGAAATGGATATATTTGTAAAGATTCACAATTCTTTTATCAAGGCATTAAATGTCTTGGTTAAGTCAAAAGAAAAATAAAAGACTATTGTTATAAAGATTAGCTTCTTCATAATAAGCTCTGTCATTTATAGCTCTTCTTTTTTCTGACTTGATAGAAATACTGGTTGGAACTTTCCCTTCTCCTCAGTATAAGTGCAACTAAACTATTACTGTCTTAGTAACAGTTTAAATACAGGTGGCACAGGTAGGGAACTGCAGTGGGCCTTAAGATACAACATATTCTTTCAAGGCATGTTGTAAACCATGCCATGCACCTGAGAGTAGAAACTCATCTAATAAGACTCTCAAACTGATGACAAATTTAGGTGGAGATAGCAAGCCCCTGAGTGAATGGCACTGACTATGCCACATATATTGAACCTATAGCTGCAGTGCCAGGTGTGTCACAAGGCAGAACAAGGAGCTGGCTAAAGCAGAATAGTATTAGCTTTTTTTCTGTTCAAGTAACCTATGACATAGGAGGAAAAATCCTTTTTCAATGGTAACATAATGAAGCCAACATAGAGCGTAACTATAAAACATGCAGCCTCTATGGGGCAAATGTATTGATGGGAACTTTTTTTTTTTTTTTAAATTATATTAAAAACGCACTTATTGCCCTACACTTACAACTACACATATTGAACATCCTTGTTTTACCAAGACTTCATAGCACAGAAACAACAAAACAACTATATATCAGAAACATACATATATGAAACCCTTAAACAACACATATCAATTTCCCACAAAAACCAAACCCTTCCCAAACTTTTTCTTTATACAAAACCCCATGAAAAAATTGTTACCTCACCAACTGCCCAGAAATTCTCTGCCCCTCACATCAGTCCCCTCTGCTGATTTAGTGAAACAAGTGTGTCCAGTCCTTCTTCCTCCACTTCTCCTCTGCCTCTTCCTCTCCAATCTCTTCTATGTCCCATTTGATGTAGTATTTCAGTTCATGCCGCCCCCGCTTCAAGCACTCTCTCAGTGACAGCCAACACCTACACACCAGGGGGCTTCTTACTTTCCATAAAGTAGTTTTGACACGTGTTAATAAAGTCCTTAATAACATTTCTTCCATTCCCTTTGGTATAAGTCCATATAGTATCACCTCCTATGCTAATGACAGGTTTATTTTGGTGACACTAAGCAGCAGACCCTTTCCTATATCCACTTTGCATATATACACTCCCAAAATACATGTCCCACTATTTCTTTTTCCCTGCACCTTTCCCTTGAGTAGTGATGAGCTTGTCAAGCCCAATCTGTGTTGCACTTCTCTCACCAGCAAGATATTTCTTACAACCATCCATGCTAGGTGAGCATGTTAGTCTTTTAGTTGTTTGCCCACCACTGCTCCCCACAACTTCTTCACTTGTCCTTCTGTGAAGTTTTCCACTGGCACCATCCTGTCTCTTTCCTTTACCACATTCATCAATTTCTTATGATTCTTCAAGACCTCCAGCCCTATCTTCCCTATTTATACAGGTAATCCTCACTTAATGTTGTCCCAGTTAACATTGTTTCATTACTACATTGCTGATCTATTAGAGAACATACTAGTTTAAAGTTGCTCAATGTTCAGTTATAACGTTGTTTGGCCACCAGAAAAACGGAGTAAACCATGGCTTTTACCTTTTACCAGAGGCAAATGCGGATTTCTCATTTTACAAGAGAAACCCATGGATTTAGCCGTTTTGCAGTGAGCTCCCTGCAGGCTGGCAGATTTCCAGGCTGCAGGGAGTTGGGAGGGAGCAGGAAGAGGGTGGTGAGACAGGGAATGACACGTGCATGGATATGCACATGGCCCCAGGCAACCTGCAGAGCAACTCCAGATGGAAACCCCTGTAGGGAGGGAGCTAGGTAGGGTTGGAGGACCCAGGTATATAATGTCTTCTGTCTGGTGAAAAAAAATTCCCTGGAATATAACCCTTGCATTTACATTAATTTTTATGGGGAAATTGGATTCGCTTAAAGTCACATTTTCCAAAAAATTAACTACAACGTTAAGAGAGGAGTAGCTTTACCTCTGCATGAATCCTTCCATCTTGGTGTAATGATTCTGTGGTTGCCATGCCCATGGACTCTTCAAAGAGGTCTGATATACTGCCCTTTTCCTCAAAATTGTAGCTGTGTAAAATTGTGATATGTGCTGCTTTGCACTCTCCCTCTATTACCACTTTGCATATCATGGTTGCATATTTTGCCCAGATGAACAGTCTCAAATCTAGCAGCCCACATCCCTCCATCTCTTGCTTTGTACAGTTCAGCTCTACCCAGTCTTCCTATTTTCACATTCCAGAAGAACATGAATATTCCCCTCTGTATTTTTTATATTTGCTGCCACATCAGTGGGAATACAATTCCCATATATAGAATAATCGGCGATAGCACAGCCTTAAATGCTGCCACTTTTCTGGCAAAGGATCAAAATCCTTCTGGACCATATCCAAAGTAATTATCGTAGCCTTGCCATCACCTTTTCCCATGCTGTATAACCTCTCCCTTCAGCATCCATCAGGATCCCTAGCACTCTGATTTCTCTCGGTCTCATATGAAGGCCCAACTTCTCCAAGTCCCTCTAGTTCCCCCCTCCCATTATCATGCTTTTTGATCTATTTAGTTTAGCTCCATCACTTCTCCATGCTCTGATTTATACTTTCGCACCTTACCCATTGAACGTCCAGCTCTAATGACTACATTTATATCAGCCATGTATAATATGCATTTTATACCTCCCAGTATCTTTACTTATGACTGTCTTTTCTTATTCTTTGTGCTAATAGTTCCATGCTGCACACAAATAGTAGTGGTGACAGGAGGCACTTGTCTGACTACTCTAAGGACTATAAAGGCCCCTCTTGGGTGCCCATTAATTTGGACTTGACTCTCTGCTTCTTTATTCAATAACCTTATCAGACATATACATTTTTCTGGGAACCCCATTTTTCCTATTACTTTGAATATGTAATCATGATCCACACTGTCATGCTTTTTCTAAATCTAGGTTTGCTATAACTGTGTTGGTTTTCCTCTCTTGGATTTCAGACAGTATAGTGTGATTTTCCCCTTTTAACACTCTACTACTTTCTTTAAGTTCATGTTTTCTTCCACCTTCTTTGTTTCTTCCTCCTCTACTTTCTCTTCAATTTCTTGCAAGAAATCCTTCACCTTCTTCCTATCTGTGAGAAGCAAAGTTGAACATTGTGGCCACAGACAGCTCAACAGGTGAACAGCAGTGACATCAAGAGAGGTTTTTTTACAGTGCTAGTTCACAGGATAAACACTAAGATTAGTCAGGAAATAGATGACTCTAGTGGCAACAGTGTTGGAAGGAGAAAAAGAATAAAAAGTATTAAGGAAAAAAGAAAGGGCGAGCAAAGAATAATTATCATTATTTCTATTATGGTATCCTCTGAAAATTCCTAGTGAGTAAGCTGTCCAGTGTACAAGGGAAAGTTGTATTTTAAGACCCTGATAAATTAGTAGATCCAATAGAGTGTGGTAAAAAAGAGAGCCTGTTTTCCAGGGCTTAAGGAGCTACTACAGAATAGCAGTAATGATTGATTGCTGACAGCAAGTGAAAAATGCAATGAGGGTACTTGGCATCTGACACATGACCTGGTGGTGATGAATGAATGATCCCTATTAGACTACCATAATGTCCAGTTAGCTGGAAATTAGAAAGCCTGGCAGCAAAAAGGGCACAAAAAGAGTTATCAGGTCTGAAAGAGAGACAATGGCTAGAATGTATGAGTGGTGTTGGTAGTGTTGGCATGATGTTGCAGCCATGATGGTCTGGGAATTATGCAAGAAACAAGGATTTCTTAGAGTGACATCTTTTATTGAATTAACTGCAAAGCTGGGATAGAGTTGGTCAGGCTTTTGAATGCAAGACCTTCTCCAGATCAGAATAAAAAAGTGGCATGGGAATCCATTGCAAAGACAGTGTATGGCCTCAACAATCAAAGGAAATGAGAAAAGCCATGGAGAATTTATATGTTCCCAATAACAAGGTGATTGGCACATATTTCCTTAATCTTGCTTTACCTGGCTTACCTCTCCATCATTCATTTTGTGTTTCAATGAACGGATAAGTCTAAGATAAGAAAAATAGCTAGTTATTTACCTTTATGCTGAAAATGTGAAAAAACACCCATGTTTCTCGAGATAGTTTGAAAATATTAAGTCTTTTCATAGAAGCTGAAGGAAAAAAATGGAGATTTTGTGAAACTCATGCTCAGAAACCTTTTAGCCCTAAGTTAGAAATTTCATTTTCCCCCTTATTCCTCCAGTTCTCATTTCAAGTTCTCCTTGTACCTTTTTTTGTCACTGAATGCGATTGAATGACTATCACTCAGGCCCCTCTATATGCTGCATCTATTATGCAATTACCTTGTTAATTGTGCAATAAATTTTGACCAGTGACATGTGCAAATTAACTGTGGTGCCTTTAAAAAGTCCAACCAACTATTAAGCTGTTCCTTGAAAATGTGTATTAACTTAATAGCGGGTTTCCATCCAGCTTTAATTTGCAGGCATAGGAAGTCTGTAGCTGGAACACTACAGCTGCTGTGATCTTCCAGGTACTGGGGAGCACAGCACATCCCCAGGGCTGGGAGATCACAGCAGACCCCCACAGATGCTGGGGTTGAGGCCCACAAGTGACAGGACATTTGGCTCTGGCTCCAAGAATTCCATTAGCTGCAGGACTCAGCCAAAGCTGCATGTGGTTCCCATGGGTGGGAGCCCCATCAGCAGAGATCCCTGCACCAGCAATAAGACACAATGGGATCTAATGTGTAGTCCCACAATCTTGCCATTGTGTGGATCATGCATTAGATCCTATTGTACCTTAACTTGTATGTCTAGAAGGGGCCTCATTCTCTTTTCCTTGACATTTTCTTGCCGCCTCCTTCTCCATCCCCACCCAAAATGCACAGGCATTCTCCCACTATGTTTTACCTCCTGCAACTTTGAAGCTTTATAAAACTCTTATTAAGTTTGGAAATGTTAGAGAGTTGAAAAAAAATGAAACTAAGCATGGTGTCTTAACTTGTTGATATTTTTCCAAATTTTGGAATTGTAGTGTTGCATTTATTTTATGGAATCACTTTGGGTCTGACCAGAGCAGAAAAGGAATACCAGTGCTTACTGCTCAGTTACAGACTGACTGCCTTCAAAACTCATTACTATCTTTCTATCTTGCTTTGTCTGCAAGTGCAATGACATTAAGTGGCATTAACACATTTTCTATTTTGTTTATATTTGTATATGCATCTAAAATGAAAGATGTGACATTTTCATGTAATGTCATGAAACAAGTACTGTATGCTGGTGAAATATATTAATTTGGTCTTCGATAAAAACAGAACAGATTCCCTGCTTGTTCTCAATAGTGTAGTGCATGGACTGACTGAATGGTCACCAGAACTGCCCAACCATTACGTGTACTGAGGCCAAGATTTTCAGAAATGACTACTGATTTTAAGTCCCTCAGTTTTTTGGCCGTCAAGCATAAGACATTTTAAGGTACCTGATTTCCAATAGGTAAGTGGATGATATGTTTTGGAAACTAGGCTGCTTTGATCTCTTTCAATTTGTGTGCCCCCAAATTAATCATTTTTTTAAAATACTGTGGTATTGCTAAGTAGCTGTTGAGCTTATGAGTGCTTTTATATTGCCTTTTTATTACTGATTTCTAGGTGGAACTCTGGGAGTCTCTTGGAAATGTATCAGCCATTTATATATCTTTATACCTTCTGCCTATTTTGCTCTTTTTTTTTGCAGTTTTACACTATGATAAAAGTGTAGTATGGCTACCCATAGTGATGGAGCAATGCCAGAAAGCTGAGTATAAAAAAGTATCCTTTTAATATTTATTTCTTTCAATATCTCCCATATTCTTTTGACTCCATTTACTACATTGCTTTCAAACTGTCAACATTGTAAAGCCAGTTTCAGATCTCAACATGAAGCTGTTTTTTTCTAATCATAATCACCAATTAAAGAGATCCTACAGTTTTTTAACAATTGTGTTGATGATACATGGCACTGTAGATCTAAACCTTCTTTTTAATTCAGTGTCAAAATTTCCTTTCACTTAAATGGCAGAGGAATAGGTTGTCAAAAGTATATTATGCACCCCACAGCTAGCTTAATAAATAAGCTGAATAAGAGAATTCTGTTCTTACATAGTCACAATTTTGGCAATTTTCCCAACATTTTTACATCACTTAAAATCAGATAATTCTTAAAATGGAATTAGAAAGTTGATTTCAGAGCTATGTAATTTGAAGGGCTGCTAGGTTCATGTCTCATTGAATCAAAGACTTTCAAAATTCACAGAGCTCTTGGAATTTAAAATCAAACATGAAAAGAAATACATATTTCTCAAACTTTATTTTGCATTTCATTCACTCTTTTGAAAAGAAAAGCTGTTACAATTTTTTATCTTGGTAGAAAGTATACAATACAGATTAAACAAATTGTGATTTGAGGTGCGTAAAAAAAAAAACACAAATATTTTAATCTAGAAAAGCCAGTAGGAAAAAAAAAAGAATTATTCTGCTATTAAAAGTTATTGCCCAAAACAATAACCTTTATGGAGCCATCATGCTTTTGATTTACCAAATCAAAGAACTAAGTTTTTGTACGAATGACTGAGACACTGCAGTAATATTTAACAAAGATAAATGATACTTTGGATCTGAAGAGGCATTTCTTATTACTTCACACTTCAGGAACCTAAACTTTTTCCACTTACTTTGCTTTATTAATTTTAAAGAAGATGACACTTAAGACCTACTTACAGCTCTAGGTATGTTTGCTAAATTCTAGAGACCTGTGGGATTTTAGCTGAAAAAGACAATTAATTCCTATTGTATAAAGAAAATACCCTGAGAATGACAGATGAATTTTTATGTTGCCAGAGCTTCACCTGTATGTTTTTAATTACATAAAATGCAAGTATAATCTTTGTAAATATTTGAAGTACATACAGTGAAATGAATTAGCATTATAGTGGTGGTTTATTTTTTTTTCCTTGACTACAGGAAAAGGTCAAAAGAATTCTTCTTATTGCATTTCTTGATCTTTATTGAATAGGTAGTTTGTTCCTTTGAGGATTCAATCATTGGCTTCAACAAGAATGAAAACATGATGTGCCATTTACAGTCTGAGATAAATATGAAATACTTAACATTTAATTCATATTAATTAATATTTTGCAAACAGTGAGAAAAACTGATAAGTAATACTTTTCCTTGGGACGGAAGGGAGCATGCACTCAAGAGTTTTGTTGAATTGAACCTGTATCTGTATAATTAGGAAAAAAGATACAATGCTGGCCACTCAAATACCATTATTTGGTTGCTTTGAGTCAATGCTGACTTTTTGCCACTAGCTTCTACATACACTATAACAATATAACACATGTGAAAAGCCAGGCTAGAACAATTAGTTGATCCTGGTCCTTCCCTCTGTTGAATGTTGGAGAGGTCCTTCTGGTTCCTTAAGTAGACAATGACCATTCAGGCCAGGACATCATGGTAAAGTATATGATCAGTTAATATATCTTAATGAAAATATGGGGGCGTATGGGGTGGTGGGGAGCAGGAATTGGGATTAGCTGGGAAAGGAGACTGAGAATAGAAAGGAGGACTGCTGCAACCAAGGCCAAGGAGAATGACACTGTGATAAAAAACCTGAGGCGTAGAGATAGAACAGGCTAGTTAGGGAGAATGGGATCTGTAGGAGGAGACAAGTGTGAGAAGGAGCAGATTAATTTCTTCTTTCCCTCCACCATGCTAGTCCCAGTTGCTGTCTTCTTGTCTGATTTTGCTTCTAATCTCAGTCTTCTACACTGACATCCAGGATCTTCCCATTTCTTTCCATGATCCCAGGGATAATCTTCTTATAAAACTTGTCTCCAGTCTCCCTTTTCCCTAACTCTTTCCCTTTTTTCTCTTCTTTTGCTAACTTTAAATCCGCCCCCACCTGTACCCTCCTCTTAGTCAATTTACTCAACACCCTTCCCCCTCTTAAGTTCTGACTTGGCTCTTTCTAATGTCAGGCTTCCTCCTCCAGGCAGCCTGGCCATCACAGCAGACATTTCAAGAAAAGACATAGTTCTGGGCCAAACAGATCATTTTCAGCTACTCAGTAGGGATTGCACATGAGCAGGCTGGTGTCATATAGGGGCTTTGAGAAAATGGAGCATGGCCACCGAGGATGGAGTCTTCAGAGTTTTGTTGGTAAAATCCTGAGTCTCTACTGTACTGAGCATGGAGAAAACTGATGTGTTTTTAATGCTTGTAATTTGGCTACGTTTGGACAGATTTTCACAAGAATAGATCTGGCAAGAGCAGCTGCTATTCCTCCCCAAGTTTTCTGCCTCCTTCACAGAATAGAGGCTTTAGAGCTTTCCATAGAAGAAAGTTTTGTTTGTTTGGAACTCAGCATTGCAAATACTGAACCAAAAAAGATCCAGCTGGTGGTAGACATCCAGCTGGAAAAACTATAACCTAAACTGGCAAAGTATAAAAAGAGTAAAAAGCAATTGCAAATGGGGTCCTATGATGAGAAGCATTTCATAGCCTTAACAACAGGTGACAGTATCAGCCTGGCCTATCATTATACCCTAGAATCCCTGTTAAAATAATGTTTAGTTTGAAATGTAAGGTACCTAAGACCCCTGCCAGACATTCAAGTAAAGGTGTCATGGGATCTGATGCACGATCCACACAATCACACTTCCTGCCATGCCACACATGTATGGCAGGAGGCATGATTCTGAGATCCAGCATCAGATCCAATCACACCTTCTTGCCAGTGCAGGGGGAGCCCAGGACTAGAATCACAGACACCCACTGCACCAGCAAGTAGCAAGCTGCTATGGCTGGGAGCCCAAAGCTGACAGGACTCTCAGCAACAGGGGAGCACTTAGCCAGATATTCAATTAATGGCATAAGAACAAGACACAAAGTTATTACATCTTTTGTGGAATAATGTTGTGGCTTATTCCTTTTTTATCATGCCATTAATTGATTCAATTTGTGGTTGGGTCACAAGATTTGATTAACTGGTTAATCAAGTGTTTAAGTAAAACATGTAGATGGAGCCTAAGAGGAAATATCAGATTTAAGTTTACCAAATGACCTGGCTGCCTTAATTGAGGTCTGTTTCCTTGTGTCCATGTGATACAGCTTGGCATAACTTTCCTGTAGTATGTCCCCAGGAAGGAGAATGTTTATTGCTTTTTTTTTAGTGGCTCATTGTCTTGGAGCAAAATATCTCAGCTGACAGCCTCTGTTTGACTTTTCTTCAAAGACCTAGCTCCTTGACACCCTTCCATAGTTTCATAGTTTCTAGGGTCGAAGGGACCTGAGCAGATCATCGAGTCTGACCCCCTGCCATTGCAGGAAAGAGTACTGGGGTCACACAACCCCAGCAAGGTGTATATCCAGCCTCCTCTTAGAGACCCCCAGGGTAGGAGCCAGCACCACTTCCCTTGGAAGCTGGTTGCAGATCCTAGCCGCCCTGACAGTGAAGTAGCGCCTCCTGATATCTAGCCTAAATCTACCTTCTGCCAGCTTGTGACCGTTATTCCTGGCCACTCCTGGCAGTGCTGGGGGGAACAGGGACTCCCCCAGTGCCTGCTGGTCCCCTCTGACTAGTTTGTAAATGGCCACTAGATCCCCCCTCAGCCTTCTCTTGTGAAGGCTGAATAAGGTTCAATTCACCCCAGCTGGCTAGTTCAATTGAACAGTGCAAGAAGTATTCAGTGTACTCCAATTCATTGTCGATGTACAGAAACAGAGGCAGCTTCACACAGGCTCCAAACAAAATAGGGGGACTAGGGTTGAATCATCTAAATAGGGAATTATGTGGCAAACAATCCTAAACTTTATGGCAGAGTGGCTGAGTCCAAAGTCCAAGGGACCTAACTGAGAAGAATCCAACAGATCGTATCTCACAAAACTGTTCTTTCAGATAGTCTGAAGATTCAGGAATGCATCACTGCATTGGCTGATGCATGTTATCTCCACAACCAAAAGGACTAGAACACATGCATACACAATAAATAAAAGTAATATTTTGATATAAATTGATGACTTCAGCATCAAATTTTACAGCTGTAGACTACAGAGGTGCTGCTATTAAAGTCAGTGAGAGCTATCTGGGAGAATCAGTGGGAGGACTGAGCTCTTTACAGTGTCCAAATCAGCAATGTTTAGAATTCAAGGGAACAATTAAATGACAGTAAATTCTTACTAGAATAATGAGTCAAGTTATAATTCAGAAGTCCCACAATTAGTCACAAATCTGAAAAGACAGAAGTTCTTAACATATTTAGGGAAAGCTGTCACTTTCCAGAACAACATGCATAATAAGGAAGCTGTCAAGCATTAACCATAAAATGGATTCCTCTTTCTTTCCTTTTTTATTCAGTTTCTTTTCTTTTTCTTCTTCTGGTTAGACTTGACAAAAGACAACTATTATTGTCACTCATGTGTTGAGGCACTAAAGGCCTGTCTCCTTTTTCTTCCTCTCCTTTTCTTTGCTGTGTGCCATAGAAATGAATGTTCTTGCATATAATGTTAACTGTAGGGCTAATAGGAAAGACAGTGACAGCATTTGTAGAACTTCTTTCTGATACACTTGCTCGCAACAGGTAGTACCTTTTTTCCACAATTGGTCCTGATGACACTTCTGAGATAACTTACAGAGTAAAATATTACCCACCATGAATAAGGTTTAATTTAACCAAAAAGAGAGATAAATATTTATTGTCACAAGAGATTATTAGTAAAAATTGTCAATTGTAGCAGTGCAGCTGCTTACAAAAACACTACTTAGGCAACACATGTCAAAGAGTTTGCCAAAAGCAAATGTTCAATGAGCACTATTTGATTTGTTGAAGTTCCTTCAGAAAATCAGCCAGGGACTGGGTAGAACCCTCCCTACCAGGTAAGTTTTGAAGCCTGATTTGCTGTGGCCAGTAACACCAAGGTTTTTCAGTCCTGGCCTAGCCTAAGTTCCAAATACTTCAAGATCCATCTTCCTCTCCAGAGAATTTTGGAATTTGTGTTTCTCTTTTGAATCTGAATCGGAATGAAACCAAATTTTGAAAGAGGCCCTGTTTCATAGAGGATTTTGCTTTTTCTACACAACACTGCTCAGCAGGGCTGAGCCACTGTTCCTGGAAGACGGAATTAGATTCTTCTCCACTTCATCATATAGTTTGAGAGGATTGTCAGTGAGGCTAAGTATATGGGGTCCTTACCATGAGTGAAGACGAAGGCAGAAAGAACATATCTGAAATTTTAGGTAACAGCCTGAATATATCATGACAATGTCTGACATTTAAGACATGATCTGAACTGCACAGTTTTAGGAAGGAGACCAGAGACATTACAAGATCTCCTGGGGATGCCCTACAAAAGTGTTACCATCTGGGCCACCCACTGGTATACAGCAGATTTCTCGCTCAGTATGTTCTCTGCTTCAAAGCCTGCTGCAGGGGGTACATGCTCTTCTTTTCTCTCCCCCTGCTTTCTGTATCCAGAAAAGAGAAAGCAGAATTCTTCTGCATTTAGAAGACACAGATACTCTGGAAGGCAGAAGTTGGAAGACTGTAACCTCTGGCAACAGACAGAACTCCTCTTCCAGGCCTGAAACTATCCAGCTGGAGAACATGTATGAAGCCCTGGTATTGGAAGAGAAAGAACCCATTCCAGTGGCAGGGGAGGCCAATCCATGCACCCCTACAGGAGGGAGAACTGAGACCACTGCTACCATGACGAATCATTAGGTGGTGGTTGTTGGCTCCTGTGGGGCACGGAGGCATTCATCTTCCAGTCTGACATGTGGCTTGAGAGGTCTGCTGTCTACCAGGACATTGCACACAAGAAGGCATGGAAAAACTGCCCAGATTCACCTGGCTCTCTGAGTACTATCCATACTGCTGATCCATATAGGAACTAATGATGCATTGATATCAAGGCCAACCTTCACCAGATCAAGAGTGACTAAATGGCTCCGGGTACAAGGGTAAAGTAGACAGGGGCCCCAGTGGTGTCCTTTTTAATCAGAGAAGATACATCCTGGGGATCAACAGGTAACTGTGTAGATCAGGGATAGGAAATGTTTTGGCTGAAGTGACAAAAAAACTGCAATGTATATCTTGTAAGGTGCCAGAGAGCTAGCATACCAGAAAAACAAAACCAGGGTAGGGGGTACAAGGCAGGATGCACTGCATATTAATATAGTCAATAATCATAAGGTTGTGTTTTTATTTTCTAAAAATTCTAAACCTGGTAAGAATAAATAAAACTTCATATACTACCTTTGTTCTTGTGTATTCTTTTTTTGTTAAGCATGTTGTGATAAGAGAAGAAAAAGAGGCAAAAGGAAAGAATAGAGGGAAAAAGAGAAAAAGAGGTAAAGAAGAAAAGAAAAAAAAGAAGAGAAGAGATAAAGGGAAAAAAAAGAGAAAGAGAAAACAGAAGACATAGAAAAGGAGAGAAAAACAGAGAAGAGAAAGGAGGAAGAGATGAGAAAAAACAGAAAGTGGGAAAGAAAGAAAAAATGAAAAAGAAAGAAAAGAAGAGAAAAAGATAAGAAAGAAAAAGAGGAGACGAGAAAAAGAAAAGATAGAAGAGAGAAAAAGAGGAGAGAAGAGAGAGAGAAAGAGGGGAAGAAAGAAAATATATGTGTGTCTGTGTGTTTATACATGTAAATGTATATATATATTTTTATACATGTATACATATATATCAGTGTAGACATATACTGTAGGAGAGGATCCCTGCCCCGTTACTAGGCTACAAAGAATAGCAGCACAGATGTACGGAGCCCAGGATTGATAAAGCTAATGAGCAACTAGCTGCCCCTGGCCACTGGGTGCAGCAGACCCAGTCACGTGGCCCAAAGGAGATTAGGCTGGGGCATTTTAGCCCAGCTGGGGGCCATACAAATGGAGCCTGTAACAGGGAGAAGAGCTCTTGAGAGCACATGTGCTGCTTGAGATAGACAGGCACACAAGCCACCCAGGAAGCTGGGGAGAAGACCGCTAAGATGGTAAGGCCTGCATACAGCATTTACCTGAGGAGGAAGACTACTAGTTTTGAAGCAGCTGGCTTGTGGGATTTTTTTGTTCCATTTGGATTCATGGCCAGAGGACCAATTTGTGGTCACAGAGGTGCACCCCTTGCTATAGGGGCCAGGATACAGCCCTAAGCCTTGAGGCAGAAACTAGCATTGTGCAATGAAACTCCAAGGGGGTGGACTGCTGCCAAGACCAGGCCTATACCCCAGAAGCTGAGTTCTTAATCAGCGGACCAAGGTGGGGGGGTGGCCAGAGAAGAAAGGCAGGCCTATGCTGAAGCCCCAGCAAGCCCTCAAACTCATGAGAGCAACCCCTTAAACCCCTTAAAAAGAGAGCAGTATATGGGTGCAGGTGGATAAAAGATGCAGGTAGGGGGAATGGCCTGGTCAGAAGGACAAGGCAACTCACAAGGCTGCTCCTGGTCTGAGGACTCCCCACTTGGCAACAACAAACAACATCAGTCGTGGCATGTAACAAACAAGTGGTACAAAGAACCTGGGAAAAGGAGCAGGTAAGCAGGGCAGACCCTAACTGTATTATGCGTGTGTGTGTGTATGAAATGTGTGTGTGTGTGTGTGTGTGTGTATGCTGTTACCTCATATCTAAAAATAATTTTTCATAATATTGATGACTAAAAATCAAATAGTTTTAAAAGTTATGACACTCAAAGACATGCTATAGATATAGATATATATTAGTAATAAATGTTCAATAGAATGCAGGCAGGCTGTATGCAGATGATTCTCAATGGGCACATCTCTATGTTGCTGTACAGTGGTGCTGATATGGTGTTGTGCTTTAGTACTTCCTTTTGGAAGTACGGCGCACAGGTAATTTTGCTGCTACATCGCAGTAGTGGCGTGATACATCCAGGGAGCACGCTGCAACAGTGATGTAGCTGGTGATCATGTGTAGACACATGATTGCTACGTCACCGTAGCGCGTCACTACATCACTATAGGACAATGTGCAGACACGTCCAATCTCTCCTATTTGTAGGCAGTTGCCAAGTCAAGGACAGGTCATGAAGCTATTGAAGTTTGACTTCTATTTCTAAGTGTGGCAGTTTTCCAGTCAGCATGAGTACCTCAGTGGTCCTGTGCAGTTGTTTGATGTAGTTGTATGTAGCACCGATTGGTTTGCAACCCCTCATCTTCACAAGGGGTCAGGAACTAATCCTATGAATTAGAGTTTTCTGTCATGCTTATTGACAACATTTCCTTAGTAGTTTATGAACAAATTATAATCTATTGGTCACATTCTTTCTAAGCTGTGCTGGAGGGGGCAAAAAAGTGGTCTGAGACCAGGAGGTCCTGTTTTAATTAAATTAAACATACTACAGCTATTGGTTATATACTCTTCAATGACTGCAGAAATAAGAAGGCTCTTTATTGACCAGCAAACTTCTGCATGGCTATAGCAATTAAAATTGTTTCCTGAAACAACAAAGAAGCTTAAATTTGAGTTTGAGCTAAATAGCTCCTTAATGAAGAGTAACAGAACCATCTGATGACATTGCGCTGAAGCTGAAGGTTGTAGCAAAGAAACGTCTTTCTTTCTCCCTGGTGATAAATGAATCTACTGACGATAGTATGTCCACCTCTCAAGTAATTATTTTTCTCAATGGAATAAAAACAGTCTTTCAAGTGTAAGAATAGATGTGGTACTGTCTTTGAATCAAGGCTAAACAAAGATGCATAGCCTCTTCCACAAAACTTCTGAGATGAGTGAAACCTCTGGTTTTGGATTTGTCTATAACTGAAGTTGGACAAAGCTCTTCAGTTGAAACTTTTCTTGCCTAAATACACTGACTGAGAAATTGCAAAATGTTTGCTGCTTAGTTTTATTAATTTGTTTCATAAAAAACCCCTGGATAAATTTAGAAAATCAAAACATTCTGTTTCAACTTTTTCTAAATACAATGTTTCTAAGCACAGTGGGGGTTTTTAAGATCAAAAACAACTTTTCACTTAGAAATTTCTTTCAGACTAATTTTAAAGAAACCTGTAATAAAAGCACTAATTAAAACAATGTTTTATTTCTAATATGCTGACAACTGTTTAAATATACATTTTGCTTTGATGCAAAACTATCTTTTTTTCCCCACGGTCTGCCAGCAAATGGCAACCTAAATGCAAAATCTATTTGCATAGCTTTTGGTATTAATAGATGCCTGGTTTTACTTCTTATTGCCTATCTTAGTGAGCATGAATAAAGATTAGTTTGCATTATCTATACAAGGAAAAACACTGAGGGAAAAGTGTAGGCAAAAGGATGTCACTATGTGACTATCAGCACTGAAGTGAGCCTCACATAATTTGAAACAACAATTTGGGCTAAGGCAATAAAAACTGAACATGGAGAGCTGGTGTACTGGCTACATTTTATGGAACAGTAGAAGGACAACCACACTTCAGGTAAAAGCTAAGGTAGTGTCAGCTTAGAAAAGCCTTGCTACTGATAAACTGAAGATTGAACTTGGCTCTGTCTGTGATCTTGTATTTCAATTTGCTTCTAGCACTACATATCTAAATCAAAATGATATGAACTTCTACTAGATTCTGATCTTCCTTGCCTTCTAAATAATGATGAAGTTAGTTCATGGACCGTTAAGCAGGGTGACCTTTCCCACTTTTTCTATTTTAACAAGTGTTCAATAAATAGGCATACAACAATTACTCCTATTGTGAATGAATCAAGCAGCTTTGAGATTCATTTCAAGATGTTCAGTGTCTTTCAAAAGGGCCAATAAAAATGCTCAAGTCAGTTACAGACCTATTTTTGGCTGAACCTGAAGAAGCTGAGGGCAATGTTCAGCTAGAATCAACTGAATTGCCATACTCTGATCTAAGTATCACAAAGAAACTCTTTTGAATTTCTATAATTGCCTGCTTGATGATAAATTAAGAGTTTTATAAAAGGCCTGCAATATGAGCAATTCTTTTGGGAAATACTCTTTGTTAACAGTCCTTTCCTATTATGAGTCTAAACAAATCAAATCATTACAGGCATTTTGTTCTGTAAAATGTTGATTTTGTGAAAAATGGAGCAACTGGGGCCATCCACTATCTGGTATTTCAGCCTATTTTCCCTAACATATGTTTAGAGGTGTGCAATGCCGTATTAAACTCAACATGGTCAAAACTGAACTTTCAGTTCATCTTGTCTTCCAGCACCCCTTTCTATCACTGTGGTGGCATCCCCATCATCCCAGTCCTGCCCTTAACGTCAGTATTCTCCTGACTCAGCCATCTCACTAAATTCATATTTTCAAACTCTCATGGTTTCATCCTTGAAAACGACAACATTTCATCTTTTCTGTACTTTACTATTACAACCTTGCTCCTCTCAAACCTATCCAGAACTCTGCCATGAGAATCATCTTTTTGGCTTTTCAGTCTCTGTCTTTCCAGACACATGGGGACCCTGGAAGATGTTACATATTACTATATTTACTTGCATACCATATGCACCTACCCCTCACCCCAAGTCAGACCTCCAAAATTGAGGTGCATATCTTAAGTGGGGAGCTGATGTTTTTTTCTTTGCTGGAATGGAAACCAAGAGAGAGATTTGAGCTGCTTGCTTCTGGCTGCCAAAATGGATGCCATTTCTTTCTGGCTCAGCAAACAGAAGGGACAGATTACTGCGTTAACCATCTCACAGATCACAGTATGTGCCTGAAGGAGCAATTGAGCCAGCTCAGAGGAAGTGAGCCTCTGTGATATGAACAACACTTTATTATTTACAGGAACTTGTATAAAGAACTAGAGGTACACCAATACATTGGTCCAATATCAGATCTGCACTGATATAAGGAAAATTGAGTGTATTGGAAATCAGCTTGATGTGGCCAATAATTTGGCCAATAACTGCATGGGCATACAGGCAGCTGCAGCACAACACGTAGGCAGCGAGGAGCACAGCCCAGCAACTTGAAGACCTGTGTGCAGCTGATCAGTCTGTGGTGGAAGGGGAATGGTGGGGCAGATCAAGGCCCCCGTGGTGAGGAACAAGGTGGGGCTGGAACTGGGGCAAGCACTGCCCAGCCAGGGTGGAGTGGGTCACAGGATGGAGCTGCAGCACTTCTGGGGGGAGCTGGAGAGGGAATGGGGGTGTGTGCCCCCTGGTCTGTGTGGGGCAGGCCACCGCTGCAGGTTGGGGCCGGGGCTGCATTGGGCTCTTTACAGTGCATGTGGTGGGGTGGGACGGGGCTTGGGTCGAAGCTGTGCTTGGGGTGGGCAGTGGCAGTGCTGGGAGTGGGCTATGGGGGGGCTATAGCAAATTTTGGGGTGGCTGCAGCCCCCCCCCCATATCCTCCCTCCCACTGTCATTGCTGCCTGTCCCAAGTGCAGCCTGGCCCAGCCCCTGCTGTGAAAAGCTGTGCAAAGCCTTGATCCCAGCCCACAGTGGAAGCAGCAGGTGTTCCACCTGCACCCCATGCAGATCCAGGGGCACGTGCCCACTCCCTATGTGCACAGCAGTGGGAGCCCCCCCTTGTACTCCTGGACGAGCCGTGGCTTCACCCAGCACCTCACACCACCCTGGCTGGGCAGTGCCTGCCCCTGCCCCAACCCCAACCCCAACCCCAGCCCCATTCTTGGCAT
>NW_017729032.1:251469377-251475116 GCF_001723915.1 Gavialis gangeticus
TTGCCCCTCCCATAGCACAGACCCTTACACTGCAACAAATTTACCAGCTGCACATGGATGTCCATACTGTATCAGAAATCGGAATGCTATCAACTGATATGCCTCCTTAAAAATCGGCTATCAGCCCCTAAAATCTCTATTGGTGCACCCCTATAAAGAACTACTTAAGTAACAGTCCTGCTATGGCCCTTGCAAAGGCTCTTGCCTTATCAGGAAGTTCATCCAGACAGTATCCTGTGATAGCACACTTCCTGCATACACTGTCACCCAGTCAGTCAAGACTTTGGAAAAAAACCTTCCCTCCCCCACTTCTGTCTCCCAAAAACTGTTTTCCAGTTCTGCTCCCTCAGCTATACTTGGGTCGTATAGATACTCTGTAGCAGCAAAATTTACAGCTGATGCAATGCAAGGGGCTAAGGCATCTCTTCTCCTTGGCAATCCTCAGCTGCAGTAACACCTCTGTGGGACCACTGGCAGCTGGCACAGATTTGAACTTCCCTTGGTCTGACACCAAGAAAAACAAACTCTAGAGTAGTCCTCCAGAAATACAGATTGCAGAAACAGAGGAGCTTCTCCATGGCACCTGGGAATCTATGCTCCTGTCCCTTTTAGTTGAAGTGATTAAAGTTACTTTCTAAGACAAATCAATATTCCAAAATTGTTTTAAATATCTTAAGTAAATGGGAGTAACAAAGTCCATTTGTAAATTCTTTGGGAAGCTGCGAGGAGTTTAGCACTTTTGAAATCAGGGCCATTTTATGATGTAGCATGCAAGGTTTAAATACCCTGTTTTGAAAATCTTGGTCTCAGCTTTCAGTATACTCCAGATCATATTTCAGTGAACCTGAGGTACCACTTTTGGCTACAAAACAAGTACTTTCAGAAGGCAAGTGGTATTGTAGCAGATTTAGCATACTGAAATAACAGCTTTTATGCAGTTTTACCACTTTACTATTTATTAATGCTTAACATACCAAGTTACTTTCAACTGCTTGCTTTATTTTGCACATTTCCTGAAGACTACCCTGCAGACTTTAAGAATCTGTTTCAAGCTGGTAACAAAGAGGATTTCATCTTGCAAAACATTTATAAACCTGATTCATCTTTCAAGTCTACAGAGTATTTCTAAAATGATGCATTCTGCTGTCAAAGCTATCTAAGGGCATCTGCTTCTATGATGGCTAAATGGCTTTTCTATCAACTGATGTGAACCATCTCTAGATAATCTTTTTGTTAAAAAATATTGTAATCTTTGTCGTCTTGGGGGCTATAAGATTTTCTATAATAGCATCAAATTTATAATAAGTTTATTTGAGATTATCTCAAAGAAACGATCCAGGCTTTCAAACATACTTTAAACCCATGAGAGCAGTTGGCAAATGTGAACAAGGACATTGCCTGGTCTTGAGATTTGAAACTAAAAAATCACAATGACACTAGAAAGAGTTGCTTATGATTTTTTATTTCCACATGGTTTTCAAGGAATGACAAGATGGGCATAATGGAGATTTGTATGTTGAGAAGGACTTTGCTGAGATTATATAGAAGTTATGTTCTGCTCAAGGAAGTACATCATTACCAGTTGTTCAGGGAAGGTTCAGCCTCATCTGGATCAAAGAAATCCCTGTCAGCTGATAAGACTTAACAAACTAAATTTATATTTAATATAGTTGTATTTAATTTGATTTAGTTACATTTGTCCCTGTTTTGCAAAGGCCTGGGCTCTCTAGCCTAATCCAAAGTGCCTCACTTCAGGTAACACATCTTCAGCTTGTGTAAATTATCATTAACTTCCAAGTGTCATTACATTTAAACAAACTCAAGACGGCCCCAGAAAAATGCTTTCTATTCTATTCTATTCTATTCTATTCTATTCTATTCATTGCTTTAAGCAGTAAAACCTCAGGTAGCATCTTTGATACAGTTAAAATAGTATTTGTCCTGCCTTATCTATATAGTTGATAAGTGCACAGTGGGCACAGCTACACGTGCCCTTGACTGCACAGTTGATACTGCACAGTCATTTAGTATGTGTTTTAGCAAGTACTAAATGACTGTGCAGTATCCATTAGTACTGTACAGTTCCAGTGGCACACGGGTCGTTTTCCACCCTACTGTGCAGTAGCTCATCGCTGTTGTGCAGTAGTGATGCTGTCAAGGTTAGTGCCTGCCAATGCTATGTCACCATAGCTACAAGCTACATCACCATAGCTTGTTGCTACAGCGACATAGTGTCTTGTGTAGACACGTCCAGAGTGTTGAATCCATTTTTAGCTTGGTTAAAGGCAAAAGCCGGTATTCAGGAAAGCTTCTATAGTCAGGAAACTATTTATTAAGGCACATGCTAAACATTAAGTACATGTTTTAAATGATTTTTTTGATTCGGGACTCAAGATGCTTCAAATACACAAGGATCATTACTTTACTACTTTGATAACAATCACTGAGTTTTTCAAACGTAATCAAACAGCTGGCAACTTCACCAATCAATATGAATTTATGTTTTAAACCTCATTTGAAACTTGTTTGTATGTATATAGCTGTTTTTAGAAATGCCTTGGGAAGTGTATTTTAACATATTTTTGGGTTGCTATCCTTTACAAATCCAAATTCCTTATACTATGCTCACTAGGATGTAGGGACATTGTAATTAAAATAATTGGAAAAATCTGATTAGAAAAATCAATTAATTAAAATCAATTAGAAAAATGACTTGGGCAAGTTGTTTATCATGGATATATGTCTCATACGATGTAGTGGTAAGATGAAATAAATATGAATGCATTTTTGCCAAAATTATTTGCTTCAGAATCTTTGGCTGTCTTGTAGCCATCCCCTTCTTCTCAACAACAAAAACAAAGAATTTTAATCTATTAATTTTGTAGGGACCAATAAGAATAAAAGAAAAAGGTAATAGTTGGTTATGACGTAGGGATATGATCTGTTGATATTGCCTTATATTTTATTAGTATAACCTTAGTAAAGGTAATTGCAGTTTATAATTTGCACTAGAGAAAATCTTAACAGCATTGAATGAAAATGAAGGAAAAGATTCTGTTTCAAATAAAGTTTATAGTTTCCTATAGGTTTTTCCCTCCTTCTCCATGCCACTCCCAAAATACAATTAAAATTAATTTTATTTTGGTAATCTATCTTTTTTCATGCCTTGAATATATGGATAAAGAAATATATCCTGCAGTTGGATCTTGAAAGATGCACCTTGGGTGGCATTCCTTTGACTTCAGTGGTGCTCTGCCGAGGTAAACTGGTATGACTGGGTAAGTGCAGCATCAGAAGGAAGTAGTGCACATGTGAAATTTTAAATTATCTTAAACAACCAGACTCCTTTCCCAGTCATAATGCCTGTCTTTCCCAACTTAATTTGGAGGTGTGAGAGGCTTAGAGATTTAGAGGCTGGACTAGTCCTGGGATTATGAACTCCACTGATGTCTAACTAGGGAGAAAGCATGCAAAGAAGACATGAATTTGATTATGAATTATGTCTCCTATAAATCTTAAATGGAAAGGGAGGGAGGTACAATGCACTTCTTCCCCAATTTGTTCCCACTCTTCCCTTCCAGAACAAGGGATAGATGTGGTCTGAGGTGGGAGAAACTGTTATCCCTTTCCCACTCTAGGAGTGCGTCCTGGAGAATGGTGTAAAAAAAAAATGCTCCAAAAAGAAGTGGGCAGAGCATATTGCAGTGAGCACTGCCCAAAACCAGGGCCTGGCGGCCAGGCTCTGAACACCCAGATTGCCACTGCTGGATCCCTAGGTTCACAGGTAAGGCTGCCAGGGCCAACCCATATGCTGCTGCTATTTGTCCCTGGGGAAATGCACATTTCTGCTCCTAGGGACACTTCCTACTGGTCTATAGCAATTTTAGATAATAGGAGATATGTGAATATATATTGTAGGCAATATGTTTTTCTCCCATTCATCATCTTCCATCTTTCCCTCCTATTTACTCAAATCACTTTTTCCTCAACTTTTGAGAGAACCTGTAGCTTCTAAGAAGCAGCATATAAATCTCATTTACAGTTCTTCCACAGGGCACACTGGACCAGATCCTTGGCTACTGTAAGTTATAGAAAGAAAAAAAGTCATAGAAATGTAGGTGTAGAAGGGATCTGAAGAAGTCCTCTAGTACATCCCCTGAGTCAGAAAAGTTAGGTATGTCTAGAACATCTCTGAAAAAAAAGTCTAATAAGTTCTTAATAATTTTCACAATTAGATAAGCTGTTCCTGACTTCTGCACATATGTAATCATCACAGCTACAGTGAAGATAGAAATTCCATTTCACAAAGGTTTTTGATTTTATAATTTGGTCTTATTCCAAACTGAGGCAAAACCCCAGAACTTCAAAGTTGATGAAGAATAATTATAAAGAGTTTTAATTCAGATGAATCTCCACCCCACAGAAAATCATGTCTTGTATTTTTTTATATGAAAGAATTCCAGACAAACATCAGAACATTTTTATTCTAAAAAACATCAGAAATGGATGTTTCTATACAAGGACAGAACATTATTTTACTTTTCAAAATGAAATTTCAGCAAAATCAACCTAATTTCACAAAGAACTTTGATGTTGATAGAAATACGGATTCTGATGGCAAGTAGTTAAGTCAAAATATTTCCAACCAGCTCTGTTATCTATTTTTACCACCTCGGGATCTGCTTCCATTTTTTTTTTTGGTTAAGTATAAAAGAGTCCAAAATTGGGCTCTATGAACATGAGTACAGTAGAAGATACAAAGCCTGTACTGCTTAATATAGCCTACACCAGCAGTGGCCAACCTCTGACATGTGTGCTACAAATGGCTTGGGCAGCCTATGTGTATGGTACACAGCACACTAAGGAGGCAACAGGCAACACAGTGCCTGATAGGGCACGGAGCAGAAAACATAGCACCAGATTGATCAGAGAATATACGGCAGGAGGCAGAAAACAAAACAGCAGATAAAGGAAGGAGCACAGAGCAAAGAGCAGAAAGAAAAGCAGCCAGTTGGGCATGGGAAAGGGATTGGAATGGCACCAAGGGAGGCTATAGGGATAATATATGATGGATCTGTTGAAAAGGTTGCCCCCAACTGGCCCGCACTACAGGAATAGATATGTGAGGTTGATCTACTTAACTTCTGTCCCACTCATATCTTCCTGATTTGTCAGAGTAATACCTATTCACATCAGTAATATATTCAGGGGGCATGGCTACATGAGACACTAAATACACAGTAGACTAATTGTAATATGCATTAGCTCAGCAGGCAAAACCTGCAAAAATGTGCTAATGCACTGTAGAATTAGTCTACTCTGCATTATTGTAAAAAAACCCCCATAAACTGGCATTACTGCACAATGTTACAGGCCATGTGTAGACAAAATAAGAGGCATGTTTGCACAACAGTTTAAAGCAGGCTAAATGCTTCTGCACCGCTTTAATGGTGTTAGTGTTTGCATGCCTTGGCAGCATATTGCACATTAGTTTCAGCCACTGTAGGAAATTCAGTGGCGTAATGCACCTTAAATAACTTTTTATTCATAGATTCATAGATTCATAGATTCATAGATTAAGGGTCGGAAGGGACCTAGTAGATCTTCTAGCCCGACCCCCCGCCAGGGCGGGAGAACAACAAAAAACCCCAAAAAGAGAAACGGGACTCAAACGAGTCCAGCCAGGTAGGCATCCAGCCTCTTCTTAAAGACCCCCAGGGTAGGGGCCAGCACCACTTC
>NW_017729032.1:251475476-251521735 GCF_001723915.1 Gavialis gangeticus
AGACGGTGTCAAAGGCCTTGCTGAAGTCCAGAAAGACTACATCCACCGCGACACCTGCATCCATGGCCTTTGTGACCTGATCGTAGAAGGCAATCAGGTTGGTCTGACATGATCTCCCCCTAATAAATCCATGCTCCTTCAAGGAGTTTTAGTTCGCTGCCCCTACACTTGTGGAGTGAAGCACTGGGCTCCATACAGCTCCACAGGTCTGCAGGAACCCAAGAAAAGCAGCAAGCCTGATCTCTTTTTGTTTCCCTCCACTGGAGCCTGCCTGTCTGCTCGAGATTCATGGGGGCCCGGTGCTTCCCTCCACAGCTGCGGTGCCCCCTGGGACTGTCCAAGCCAAGTGTCTGCATGTGGGTGCTGCCTTGGGGGTGCTGCGGCTGCTGTGGAGGGAAGCACCCCTCCCCACAACAACCCAGGGACTGTTCCACCTGCCGGCAGCTCACCCTCCCCTCCCCAGTGGATAGGCAGGTAAGTCATCAGGGTGTGTGCATGACACGGGGACTTAATCAGCCCGAAATTTCATAGATTTAATAGACATTAGGGCTGGAAGGGACCGAGGAAGATCAGTGAGTCCAGTCCCCTGCCCCAGGGGCAGGAAGTCAGCTAGGGTCAAAGAATCCCAGCAAGATAAGCATCCAAAAGCTTCTTAAAGGAGTCCAGAGTAGGTGCTTGCACCACCTCTGGAGGGAACCTATTCCAGACCTTGGGGGCTTGGACAGTAAAGAAATTTTTCCTTATGTCTGGCCTAAAACATTCTTGGAGGAGTTTGTGACCATTGGTCCTTGTCATCCCTTGGCGTGCTCTGGTGAACAGAAGTTCCCCCAGATCCTGATGTAAACCCCTTATAAACTTTCCCAGGCTGAAGAGCCCCATGGCTCTCAGCCTCTTGTCATAGGGCCTGTTCTCCTGCCCTCTGATCATGCATGTGGCTCTCCTCTGGACTCCCTCAAGCTTCTCCACATCCTTTTTGAATTGCAGACCCCAGAATTGGATGCAGTACTCCAGCTGCGGCCTCACCAAGGTGAGTACAGCGGGAGGATGACATCCTGACATTTACTTGAGAAGCATCTAATGGATGAAACCCAGATTTTGGTTTTCTTTACCAGCTGCAGGCTGCATTGATGGCTCATGTTCATCTTGTGATCAGTCATGACCCCCAAGTCTCTTTCAGCTTTGGTGCTAGCGAGCATAGCACTGCTGAGCCTATAAGCATCCTGCAGGGTTTCTTTCCCAAGGTGGAGTAGCTTACATTTGTCAGTATTGAAAGTTATCAGGTTTGTATCCGCCCACTTTTTCAGCCTATCCAAGTCACCCTGGATCACCAGCCTACCCTACAGTGTGGATGCTCTACCCCAAAGTTTGGTGTCATCAGCAAACCCACCACTTTAATTTAGGGCCCCTGTTTTGTCTACACATGCCCACAGGTACAAATTTAATGCATTGTAATTACAGCACATTAATGAATGTGTAAACATGCCCAGGAAGTAGTTGGACCTTAAGGCTCTACCCTGTAAGCTCCTTGGACCGCAGATTCTATTTTACATTCTTCAAGGCTAGGTACAGATGTTCAGGGAGATTAGGAAGAGGTTAGATAGTGTTAACTTAGTTTGCCCAGGTGCAGACCTTGCACTTAAATTCTTAGTCAGGTCTAAGTGTGAACTGTACAGAATTTTAGCAAGTTTAGATCAGTCTAAAAATGGCTGACTTAATTTAACCCTACCTCAAAAGTAGTCTGACTTAGATTGGGTCTGGTGTGACCAACCTTACTGAATTTATGTACAGTTCTCAGCACAGCCCTGGAGCTGGGAAAGCCAAAACACCAGACTAATTTTAGCCTCAAGTCACTTGCTGTACCCCCAGATGGACAACCCCCACTCCCTGCAAAATATAAAGCCCCCCAAACCTATCATACCCTCCCTCCTGCAAGCTGCCGCTGGTGCCCTTGGTGCCAGTTTTACTGACGTTCACTGGTACTGGGAGCTGAGTATCTGAGTAAATCGGGGTAGGGAGAGGGGCAGGATGGAGGGGGTTGGTTCCCAGGGGGAGGGTTATTCATCTGGGAGTCGTGGGGGGTGCTAAAAATAGTTCCTGGTCCTGGGGGGGAAGGAAGAGCACCCCACCCTGCCAACCCCCCATCCTAAATTACATCAGTTAGGCTCCCAGGTCTAGTGAATGCTGGTAAAACTGGCCCCAGGAGAGGTTCATGGGATTGGGGGCAGTTCAGTGGCATGGAAAGCTGGGGCAGTCTTGGGGGTTTAGCAGGATTGGAAACCATCTCCAATCCTGCCACCCTCCCCCAATTCCCCCAAACTCCCTGCAGACCCTGCTACTTTCTTGGTTCCCCCCCAACCCTCCTGCAGACCCTACTAATCCCCCCGATCCCACCACGCACTTTTGTGGATCCTGCTAGCTCCCTGATCCTGCCAAACCCTTCCAGACCTCATCAAACCCTTTGTGGGCCCCAATAGCCCCCTCAAGCCCCTGCTAGCCTCCCCATCTCAACTTACCTTAGATCAGGTGGCCATATTTAACTCAGTCTAACCTCTCAGAATGTCTGCATTTTCCCAAAGTGTCACTCACGTATACGGTGATATGAAAACAATAATAATCCTCACTAATAACTCATAATCAATTGCCAAATAACAGTCTCTTTAAGTCAAATCTAATTTCAGTTTCAGGTAGAGCAATCTGTACAGCAAGGTAGTTTCATGCTGTACCATAACAACAGATAGCCCAGCTGTTCCTCTGCAGGCAATATTTAATTCCCTTTTCTCAGAATGTTTCACATCTAATTAAAATTATGCTTTAAAGCTGATCATTTTTAAGAGCACACTGAATAACGTCTGCCTGAATACAGTGATTACTATCATGGTACTATGGTGCACAAATCTATGGAGTCAAGAAAAAAAATAAACTAAAATTGCAATTCATTACCCAATAACTTTTATAAAATTTTCAGCTGTACACATCTGGGAACAGAACTTTTGTATTGTTCCCAATGTCCAAGCAGGAGGATGACTATATTCTCACCTTTACCTGAGGGCTGATTCTTCTCTTCTACAAGTAACTCCCATTGAATTCTGGGGGAGGCTTCAGATAGGAACCTCTCCACAGCTTTCCCCTCAGGAATATTGACTGGAGGCAGCTCATCCAAAAACTAAAAAATAAGAGCAGCTAGGGACAATTATCAAATATGGATCCCTGAATTCCATATTTACTTATCTATGGAAAAGTAGATTGAATTTCTGTTGATGGTAATGAGAGTAGCAGTTGTCAAACATCTTCTAAAAATCAAGTCTATTTTACTTAGGCCTTGACAGCTTAAGATATGGGCCCAGATCTTTTGCATGACACTGTAAGTTCTCTCTTCAATAACTTTAGTTTTAGCAGTTAAACCTTAGGTTTCTTAAGATGATGCTTTACTTCATGGCTTACTGCAAAATATGGCAAGTTTTAGAAAGGCTACAGAGCAGAAAGCTGTCACTGTTGGTGAGATTTGCAAATCACACAAAAGATGAAGAGGAAATAGACATAAAGTAAACTTTGACTAAAGTAAATAATTATATGTATTTCTACTTATTGTTCATTGCTAAAGATGAAATAAATCTTTTCCATTCAAAAGCACATCTGTTGCCTACTGTGAAGGAAATGCCCCGTGCACGCAGGGGCATTTATCGGCCACATCTGGAACTTAAAACTTTATTTCCCATAGACCCTTGGTATCTTTTTACATGATGTCTATTTGCAGAGTGTTTGTTCAAGAACATACTAACTGTGTAAATCAAGGCCTGACTGTATATACAGTATACCAATTAAGGATCATCCAAACCTCTAATTAAATAGACTCATTTGTTTAGGTAGCACTGTGGGCTTCCTCTTTGCAAATAATCAGATATTATTAGATGGGGATGAATTTTACAGTCCTCTCTGCACAAATCTTGCAGTTTTAAATGTATAATGTGCAGAACATTTGAAAATGCCTGTCTTGCCTTTACATTGATGTCACCATGTTCTATGATTTATTCATAGTCTAAAAAGAGTTTTACCCTTTTAAAATTTTGCTAACACATTTTAAACCAATTACCTCCTTCAGGATATTTTTAAATGCTGTTTCTATAGTGCTAAATCCTTCAAAGCAATAATGGTTGTATGGCATTCTTTATAAATAGAATATCAGAAGTTAAGTTTTAGGCCTGTTACTGTCAGTGAATCCATTAAAATATTGTCATAGATATAACAAATTCCACTTAGTCTTATGGGGTTCATGGAGTGTCATGGAGATTTTCTTTTATTTGTTGTATTGATATGGCATGTGTGTTCTTGTTGAAAAGCCCATGTTATGCTGTATCCATTACCATTGTTTTTATAAATTATGTTGCACTGCCTGTATATATCTTTATGATTTTAAACATGCTTTCATCAAAGATAAAGAGATGAAACTGCTCAATTTCTCTTGCCATTGTGTCTTAGGGCAAGGGTAATTGCTATGCCCAGTCACAGACAGAAGGGGCCACAGGTGGGATGGGCACCCAAGTTACCTCCCCAGCAGAATACTCAGGCAGACACAGGTAGCCAGAAACCTCCATCGGGGCTTAGCCACATACCCGCTCCCTACCACCAGAGTGGCACTGAACTTTCACCCCTTCCAATATAATCCGCTGACCCCGAAGAGGAAGTGTCTGGGCAACAAGGTTCAACCTTGTACTTGGGCTGCCATTCTCTTCGCTTGTGCTATTACTGGATTCCTGAAACTCTCTAGATACCTGGCCTGGCTTGCCCATGAATCCTGAATTTGACTTGGCTCTTTGGATACCTGACCCAATCTTGTTTTTCTGGATACCTAACCAAGCTAGCCTCCTGACTTTGCACTCTGCCTCATCCTCTGAATCTCTGACTCCAGGCAGAACTCCTGAATTCTGGGTTCCCTACCCGCCAAATTGATACACTCCCCTTGGACCTCAGCGGCTTTTCCAGACCCTGAGGTGACCCCCAGACCTGGCCCCCTAGAAACCAGCTGTTGCATTCTATGCTGGCATGGGCACCCTCCAACCACTGCTATGACATGCGTCCATGTGGACAATTCCCTCCATCATTGCACTGCATGTCTGTGAAGCTCTGGATATAATCTCCACTCCCTGTAGCATGTACTACACCACTCTGCTATTCCCTGTGCTGCACACCACACTGGCCCACTCCATGAAGGGAGGCAGCTGGAGGAGAAAGGTGGAACCTGGAGTCCCTGGCTGCTGTTGCAGCTGGAGTGATAGGTGGAGCAGCAACCAAGCAGGAACCCAGGGGCTGCAACTTAAACGTTTTAAACTGGCCTGCAGGTCACCGGTTAGACATACAGTAATATACATCAATATACTGGTAATATACCAGTTGCTAAGTTCTTCCTATTGTATTCAAGATAAGGAGCCCAAACCTTTTCACAATAAAACCTATTGTCACAAACCTTGGGGTACCTCTAGAGCTCTGAGTTTCTCCCTGCTGTCCCCCAACTTTCATGAAACAGACTGAGATTTCCCCTGGGTTAACTCCTTACCCCTACAAGCCTCAGTTCAACTGGCCCTATACCTAGTGTGGCGGCTTACCAATCCCACCCCGCTCGAACGGGCTCAGAAAATCTTTGTTTCGATTGGTGGAGCCCATCCACCAATCAGGTAAGGGCTGGGTGGGGCCGACTTCGCCCCTTACATGGAGGTGGGGGGTAAGGAGCCTCTCAGACCTGGTTGAAGCCTGCGTAAATAGTGTTACCTGTATACTAATAAAACTGTAAATAGTTAAGCTGTCCTGGCCTGACACTACAGAGACTAGAGGGGAGCTGGCCTGCACAGCAGACCCCTCTCGCAGCACTCCTGCCTGGCCACCTATCCCCTCCAATTGAAGTGGGGAGGGGAGCACAAATTGGGGTACACCCAGGTTACACTGTCCTCACAACTGCAGCAGGGGATGCTTTGCCAGTTCCAGGTGGCTTCCCCTTAGCTTCTGAAAGAAATTTTAGGTCTTCCTTCTTGTAGAGTGGGTTAGCTTGGAATATGGCTTACCCAGAAATCATTCTTTACCTTAGGCAGTAAGGAGACAAGATAACTAAAGGATTTATTATATAGGGGAAAATAATTATAAAAGCAAAAATGACTATAAACTTGAAGACAGAATAAAAAGACAAGTTTAATTTCTTCCCCTCTCATTTGACTACCACCTAGTCTTTTAGAGACACTTGCCAGTATTTTGATTTTTTCTACTATATAAGTTATAAAAAAATTAAACAAAATATACACAGTCAATTACTAAAAACGTGTTGAAAGAGAGAGCTTGCTTTTTCTGGCTGAATTACACTTGATACAGATGTATTTTTATCTAATATGATGAAAAACAAAATGCAGAAACACATAAGAAAATATGATAGGAAAAAGAGTATGGATTTGAAGATTAGACATGTATCTAAAGCCCCCAAATTGTTAAAACTAATCATTTTAAAAATAATTTCCCTATGTCGTGTGGTTGGGCTTTCCTTTTATGGGTGATATTTCAGGTGACAAAATGTTCTGGCTTGGGCCTGTACTGTTGAAAACATATGGGATATTCCATTGATGTTTTTACTGTTTGTAAGTTCTTTTTGACAGCACCGTTTATCATTAAGTACCTGGTAATGAACCATTGTGAGCACTCTTGAGCTTCCTGGTGAAAGGAGCAAATGCAAATATCTCTGTGTGATAAACAAAATACATTTTCAGCTTAGGTGAGATTTCTATCATCTGCCCAGGGTCCTCTTTCAATCATTTTAAATGCACCATTAAGTAACACTAAGGGGCAATACTGGAAAGGTTGGTGCTGCAGCAGCCCTGCTTGCAAAAACGGCTCTAATATTTCAGCAACTGCCATGCTGCTGTATTAGCTGCATCCATTCTCAAATGGGTCTGTTACCTTTCCATAAACACAGACCTTCATAATTTCAAAGAAGTGGTGATTCTCCAAAAGTGTTAAAAATGTCATTTTTGGTAAGCTTGCAGGAAACAGCTTAGTGTGGAACATACACATTAAGTGATCCAGTGGTCACCCACCTTCATCTCATTAAAACCTGGTTACTGAAAATAAAATGATTTGCTTGAAGCAAGGCTTTGAATACATCTCCCACTAACTGTGCAGTGGATTACTTTTACAGCAGTTTGGTCTTATCTCCTAAATTGCAGAATCTGCTACTTGATGCATGTTTGAGGCAAAAAGAAAAAGCAAAATGTTTGCAGCAACAATGGACTATTTTTTTTGAGGTATTAAGCACTTCTTGCTCTCATTGACTTTTAAAATGGCATTTGTGGACACCCAACACCTTTGAAAATCAAGCTATTCACACAGCATTATGCAGAGGAAAATATCCCACAACGCTGTTCTTAGGATATTCAGTAACATTTGCCTGAATCTCTTCAAAAGCTTTCTTCCTGTGTATTGTGCTGTATGGAAGACACATGTCTCATTTAAATGGATGAGACATGCTACTTTGAATTAGTTTGGTCTAGATGTTCAGCTTGTTGTGAGTCACTGAAACAATGGAATCAACTGATTTATACTTATGGAATACCTGTCCTGCCATAGGCACCGACTCCATGAGTGCTCCTGGGCTCAAGAATCCACCAAAAAAATTCAGCAGGTGCTCAGCACCCATGAGCCATGGCCATTTTGGTTTTACATGATACATGTTAGATCTCTGTTATGTTAAAAACTTTGTTGTGAAACTGAGCTTTTACAAGCTGGTACCAGTAGGTGGCAGAAACATGTTATGCGACTGCGCAGGAAGGCAGAATTGGACTTGTACACTGTGATTCACAGTGAGGTAGTGGAGTTGAGTAGGGCCAGAGGTAGGGCCAAAACACCCACTGGCAAAAACCAAAGGTGATGCCTATGTGTTCTGCCATATTTAAGTAGTGGGCAAGCAACTTTTCCTTGACAAGGCATCTTTAAAAAAATAGACTATATTGCAAAGAATGCTAAAAATACACTGGAGAATATTAAAGCTACAGGGATCAAATGAAATAACTCCAATACCCAGAATGACTATACACAAGTGTGGAGGCTACTCGAATGCACTGAAAATCCAGTGCATTGGAGCAGACCTGATTAACTAAGTCCACTGGAGCGTGCTGATTACCGCACTCCAGCAGCCTCCTGCGTCTCATGTATCAGCATCCCTGCTTTTATATGGCAGCTGGGGCATTTTAACTAAGGCTTATTGAACAAGCCTTAGTTTAAGCACCCCCACTGCCATTTTTGAGCATGGGGACATGGATACATGAGATGCAGTGGCACTTTAACTGGAGTGGCTCTCAGAGCTGCTGTAATTAAAACACTGCCCCCCCACCCCCAGAGCCAATGTAAAAGTGCCCTTAGAGTTTATATTGCATGACAAGGACTACATACCTGAGATTAGGGCTGTCCAATTTTTAAGGGGCTGGGGGCAACAAATTAATCCACTGGGGGCTGCATGCAGCCTCTGGGTCACCAGTTGGACAGTCTTGTCTTAGATCTAATAATAGTTCAACAACACCCTGGAGAAAATGATAAGGAATACTGGCAACAAAGCTGTAGCTCTACCAAATAGGAAAGTCATAAGGTCAATTCTGACTATTACCATATGGGTGAAAAACCCAGCAGGATGGTAATGTACTGAAAGAAGCTCCTCAGAGCAGGCAACCAACCCTGTTCTTTATCAGACATGTTATGATCTCTTCCCCCCTGTTATAAATTGGATTTGAATGTACCTTTAGGTAAGCCTGTCAATTTTATCTAACCAATTTCAAGTGTCACCAGCCTCTACTGAATATTGCTAAATTGAATTTGACTTTGGCATATGAATTGTGTATAATTCAGAAAGCCAACAAAAAGGCTTGTAAAGTATTGCTACAATAAAATGTATATGAAACTCTTTATGTTGAAGAGGTGAGAGTAATCAGTCTTCAAATATTCCTAAAATAATATAAAGTTTGTTACATAACTGAATTGACTAGCACAGATTAAGTATCAATCCAATGAGATTATTGGAATAAATAGCAGAATAAATAATAGTGCAATAAAATATGGAAATATAGTCATATGGTGCACCTGTCAGTGCTTGTACATTTGATCAAGTTCCTGCATTAAAATTGGTAGATACATATGGGATACAATTACCAGTTTACCAATACAATTAGCAAATAAATATAGGATTTAATTGTGAATGACAGGCACTCTATAGAATTTTTAAACTAAACTGTACAATCCTATGATTTACTTATCTATTGTATTTGATATGTTGTTAAAATGGTTTCCTTAGAAACTTATAGGTTAGAAGTTTCATTTGATTTTATAGGATTTCACTCCATGAATTAATGAATCCTTCCAACACAATGGATTCCCATCCGACTCGGATTATCCAGGAGGATTGGTAAAGGTCCAGGGAAATTTAGCAAGAATTTACCCTTACTATCTTGGAAATCTTTATGGAACGTGCATGCCAGTGATCCAGATCTGGCAGATGTTAGACTTAAGAAATGATTAACCAGGTAATCACGTATTAAGTAGTAGCCTGGCCATAAATACAATTAAAGGCATGATAAAACAGGAAATAAGCCACAAAGTTAGTCTGGGAATGGCAATCAGCTAACTGGCCTTTCGAGCTGTGTGCACATTGCAGGGGCAGTCCAGAATCATGGTTTCAAAAAGAGCCATCCCAGTCTTAGACTCCCCCTGCACTGGCAATAAGGCAGAGTTGGGATCTGATCCCCAATTTCACGTGTGTTGTGGCAGGAGGCACGATTTTTGAGATTGAAAAATCAGATCCCATCATGGTTTTAACTGAACATCTGCCAGGGTCCCTAGGTCCTAATCTAGAAGTAAAAGTCAAGGAATATCCATTAACTTCAATGGGCTTCAGATGATACTATGGTGCCCTTTCACCGAAGCCCTATTTGGATTTATCTTTGAGCAAGAACCCATGTTTAAGAGTTTTCCTTGTTTGGGGTCATAACCCTTGTACATGTCTTTTCTCTAAGTATTTTAATTTTGAATCTAAGACTAACTTTACAGCTCTGGGTGGTAAAACCTACTAGAAAATATCAAAATAAGGTAAGGGCTACACAGACCTACTAGTTGGATCCTAAATGTTTCCTCCAATCAACCTCAGACCCTGTGGGTTCACAACTATACCTTTCAATGGGAGGCAGGTTGGTAGATTTGACATTTCCTTCCCATCCCTAACACAGTCAGATTCTAGGGTCAGATCCTGCTGCTGCCTACCCTTTAGTCAGGATTTATGAAGGTATTTTTGGCCCTTTCCCATTGTGCCTATGTTCATGTAGAGCAAGAAGTACAACCTGGTATCATCAGAATTCAGAATGGGTAGGATTATTATATGAGTTCCAAAAATCACCAATATATTTTTTGCAGAGGCAAAGATGCCCCAGGAGGTCTGAAATACATAGAAGTATTATTAATAGATTGTGTTTCCTCAAATTATATTAAGGTTAGGATTTTGAGAGTTCTTTTATGTGAGGCAAAGAAGTTTCACATAAACAGTTTAAGTCATCAGAAACTGGTTTAAACCTGTAACAGAACAGAAGCTTAGTGCACATAACCCAGTTTCAAAATGGCTGACACTGGTTTAAGATAAACCTGGTTGAATATAGTATCAGACTTAACTGATTTGTGTCAAACCAGTTTATGAAACTTCTGTCCCAGACCCTTTCCTGGTTCAAGATAAATCAGGGTCCCCCAGCATTCCCGCATGCTTTCCAGCCCTGGGCTTTACTGTACTGTCTGCTTCTGCAGGGAAGGGTTGGTGGGCATGGGGGAGGGACAGTAGTGAGCCCTGACCCCTCAGACCCTGGGGTTAAACTTCTCTTCCCCCCCATACAGAACTGCCCTGCCCTGCCAAACACTTACTGATGGCTATGACTGTGGACTACAAATCTCAGAGGCACCTGGAAGCTGGAAGAGAAAGTGATGAGCAACCCTGCAGAGTCCTGCTGCTGTGATGCTAGACTTCAAATCCCAGAGACCTCAGGGGCAGCAGGAAGATGAAGCAAACACATAGCTCATGCTGGTTACATGCCAGAGAGCCATGCTCTAGAGCCCCTCCAGCTTCTGTCCTGAGCCACTGCAGGTATGTGGCTGCAATTCCTGAATCAAAAGTGAATGTCTGTCCAGTTGTTTCTCAGTTTAATCTTCGCATCTTAAACTAACCTGCAAAGACTGAATTGATTGAGTCTTGGGCTTTTTGACTGTCTGTACATAGTCTTAAAGACAACTGCTCATTGTGCTTAGCAGCTCAAGTTTTTAGGTTGGTTATGCCTGGTCTATTGAGTCAGTAAGATTTATGATACTTGCATATCACAGTTTTGCCTACACAGTCTTAATTGTCACTAGCATGCAATGTGTTTAATATTCAATTTGGTTGCATGTGTGAAATTATGGAATGTTCCTGCTGAAAAATAGATCAAGTGGGAAATTACTATCTTTATTCATAGAAATATTTAAACAGTCATGTAAATGAAGAAGAAAATTTAGTTATTTTAGGTGGTACTTCTCTCCCTTCAATAGAATTATTAGGTTGAGGAGAATCATGATCTAGAAAAGAGAATCAACATGATCAACTTCAGAGAAAACCCTAGTGTACTGTAGTTATTAAAATAGCACAAATTTTTGTTTATTTATTTTAAATAAGCATGTATATGTTTTTATTAAGAAAATGACAAAAGAAAAGGAATTTAGATTCCACACACAGACATCTAACCCCAGGACTTTATTTTCAAACTGAGAGGGCAACTAATTCATCAGAAGTTTGAATGCTGCTAACAGTTAGGCCTGGAGACATTACACTTGCAGGACTACTCACTCACATGCTATGATGAACGTGAAAAAAGGGCTTGTAGGATAAGAGCCAAAATTAGGATCAAACAATCATGACCTGATTCTTCAGTGCTTTCAACTAATGCCATTTAGTTATTTGCATTAGTTAAAGTGGATATAAAGTGTTGACAATTATAGCTTGATAGCATTTTACATGCATTTCTGAATGACTTTGCAAGGTGCAAAACACTGTAGAATCAGGCTCCTGATGTTCTTCCTCTAAAGATCCAAAAGTAGATACAGAAGATTGATTTAACGTAGGTCAGGCTCTACCAGTGATAGTGAAAGTAACATCTGCTATACTGTAGTTCTTTGTACACACGTTTTCATTCTAATCCACAATAGGGGATGCTACAAGAATTAAACAATCTGCTTTCTCCCAGGATATACAGTAGTTCAGTTGATAAGTGTGCTAGTTTCTTAGGAAACTATTCTTTATGATGTTCTCTTCGAAATTAGTAGCATCAACAACAAGAATTGCATGGACTTTATGACAATATTTGTACTCTAGAAATTCAGAAAGCAATAGAGTGCACATATGTGGCAATTAGAGTACTAGCAGAAAAATTAGGTGACGTACAGAAACAGGAAAAAATCTTTTCTGTAATTTAGCTTGCTAGTCTTATGTGATCCAAATTTAAAATAAGAGATGTAATTGCCTACTACAGAGATCACATTAGGATTCCTTCATAATTAGACAATCAGGATTAACAAACAGTTTTGAAAAAAAAGACTGCAGTAAAAAGATGCTGGTTAAAAATCAATAAATAAAGGATCCAAATTAATTAACAGATACTTACATGGAATACAAACTAGAAACAGATTTTTCTATAAATTATGTAAGGTCCTAGTGATTATGAAATGGTTTCTGACTGAAGTTCTTTGTAATACAAGCCAATATAACTTACATTCTAATGAAAAATATGAACATACTGGAAACTGTATGGTCCTAGACACTTAAAATATTACTCATTAGTTTTAATCTGAAGCATTTCCTATAGAATGACATATTCTGTATATTAGCAGGAAGTCCAGTCTCACCAATTTTGTAAATCAAACACATAATAGATTTTATACTATATCAAAACTACATGATTTAGAATGTCAGTCAGAAAACTTGTTTTACTGGGAAACTATAAGATATGTAACATTTTTCTTATATGTACCTAATCTCTCAAATTTAAATGTAAATAGTAAATGGATATGTAAAAAAAACCCCTAAATTTAAGTAGTAGACATTAATAAGAAATGTCCAATTGCAATAGGTTGCTATATATATTTTTCTTAGAATAAAAGCTATCAAATCACACCAGTCATGTTTTTAATCTTGAAAGTTTCACACATTTGCCTACAAGTTATTCTTCTTAGAAAATTGGCTGATAGAAGTGCACTTGTTATTTGTCATTGTTGCTATTTAGGCTGTATGATTAATCTCTAAATTCACATGACATTGCTGCTGTCATCTGATCTGGTGCCTGAAACACTTTATCAGGATAATCATGAATTAAACAAACTACTGAATGTGTCTATGGCTAGTGACAGAAATTACACATAAATTTGGTACAAGCGATCAGAAACCAGTTCATATCTGTAACACAACAGAAATTCAGTGCATATAAAACACACTCTCAAAATCCCTGCAACTGGTTTAAGATAACCCTGGATGGATATAGTATCAGACTTAACTGATTTAGGTTAAATCAGTTCATTGAATTTCTGTCCTAGATCCCTTCCAGATGCAAGTTAACTCACAGTCCCCTATCATCCCAGGATGGTTTGCATCTTCCCCACAACCCCCCTCTCCCCTTCTTTCAGGATGGGCAGAGTAGCCTTGGCCTAAGCTGTCTGCTCCAGCTGAGCGGGAAGGTGTATTGTAATGCCCCCCAGCTTCTGGCTTGAGCTACAGCAGACATGTGGCTGCATTTCTGGAATCAAAAGTGAATGTATGTTCATTTGCTTATCAGTTCAATCTACACAGCTTAGATTAACCTACAAAAATTTAATTGATTCAGCCTCAGGCTTTTTGACTGTCTGTACTTAGCTTATACGTTTAGGTAGCAGCTCAGAGCAGGTTTTCAGCATCATAATTATGACTTAATTTGACACTGAGCCTCTATTTGTGCCTTTGAAAATCTCTTAGAAGAGCAATTTATGGATGCTATATATACAAAGATTTGTGTGATAAAACTAGGTACAAAGTACTGGTACTGGTGCTCAGATATCACAGCAATTTCCACAGTGCATAGATGGAAAATCAGCTAATGAGAATCAAAAATGATTCTCAAATAATGTTGAATAGAGAAGCTATTTTGCCATTTTATATCTCACTGGATGATTATATTTTTAAATAAAAAATGAACTTTCATTTTCATTGTTTTGTTCTGATTCTATTTTCTATATCTGGTACCAGACCTAAAACTTCAAGCCCTGGCCCTTGGTTTGACCATCACTGGTACCTACCTCAACCTGGCACCCATCTCTACTCCCAGTGCTTGCCTAAAGCCTCCATTAGTGCCCAAGACTCTGCCCACTCCCTGGTACCCATGGGACTCCTATCACTTGAGCCTCTGGTCCCCATATACAACCAGGAACTGGAAATGTCTGTACAACAGGGCTCTTCCTGATTCTGAGCTGTCCTCTGGTGATTCTGCTTGCATCATGACTTCCTGGTTTCCTTATTTTTCTTGCCCAGGCTTTGGGAGCCACAAGCGGTGGCTTGAGCCTGCAACCCCGTCAGGGCCTTGGGGGCCACAGTGAGGCAGATGAGGCCCCATCTCCCAGCAAGCAGCCACAGCACACATGCCCGAGCCTTGGGAGCCAGGGAGCAGCAGAGGCTGGTTGAGTTAGCCACCCGGCATGAGGATGGCTGACTGGAGCCTGAAGGGCCTGGCCTGTACTAAGAGAGCCCACAGTGCTGAGCCAGGGCACAGAGAAATAGTAGTGCTGCAGCATGAGGCTCAGCGACCAGGAGCCAGCAGTAGTGGTGCAGCAGCTGAGAGGAGCTGAGCCCTTGGTGCCCAGAGTGGGGCACAGGGTGGAGAGGAGCCTAGCAGTGCTAAAGAGACCTGGAGAGGCACTGCAGCAGAGGAGACCCCATCAAGCTGCGCCCTGACCACCACCACCTGAGGGAGTATGAGTCACTGGGCCCTTGGGTCCCACCGGGGAAAGACATTTGGGGAGGGCAAACTCAGAGAAGGGGCTGAGTAAACAGCCCCCTGCCTAGTCAAGGCCCTAAGGGGAGGAGCCCCTGGTGCTTCCTGGACACCCCTGAAGGGACCCCATTAGAAGAAGGACTATCTCTTGCTACGGGTCAGGGATTATATTAAGGAATAGGTGTTATTAAGATTGTTCATGTTTGCGCCTTATATTTTGTAATTGAATGCTGTACTGTGATGTTATAAATAGTGTTATTTAGGGTTTGCCCTTGGTTATTGGTTAGTGTTCTGTGTGTGTGTCTGTGTGTGTGTGTATGATATTTAGTTTTATGTTTATGTATATTATAACTGAATAAATTGTATATAGTTAAGAACTTAGGGCTTGGACTAACTCTCTAGAGAAAAGAGGGATCTGCTTGAAATTCTGGCATCCCTCTCACAGCCCTCCCTCCTACTGTAGCGAAAATAGATACTTTTCTCTATTTTCTTTGTTCCTTGTTTTAGTGTCAACCCCTGCATTCTGTAATTTTCCACCCACATGGTACAGGATAGCCCACTACGCATGTCTTATAGGTTACCCAGGTTTTGTTTTGAAATGACCAATCAAAATGTAACACGTCAACTGAAAAAAATGCTAGCTCAATAAAAGCCGCGTGCGCTCTTTGTTTAGGGTCGGCACTGATCTGAGCAACAAGCTCCTCTGTCGGCCTGCTTGCAAGCAATAAAATAGAGTTGGACCCAGCCTGAAAGTGTGACTCTCTTCTAGAGGTGAATTGGACTAGCCTCCAGGGGACAAAATTAGCAATTTATGCAACACTACCCATCCTATTCAATTGACAATAGGGCACACCCTTGGGTGTATGTGGGTTACAATTATAAAGAGCCTTTAGAACAGCCATGAGTTTGAGACAGAGCCCCATTAAAGTCTTGCCTTCAGAAGCATGAAGATCTCTGTCAAAATGAGTTGTCCAAGCAGGTCTGGTACAATGCACAGTACAACAATATATTGGTCAGTGTCAGGCTACAGCAGCAGTCAGTAACCATTTAGCAACAGCAGGTTGGAGTAATGCTGCTCCTTCTGACTCTGCTAAATTGCTACTACTGTGTTGCTGTCACAGCTCTCACCCAGGCCTCCTGGGCCAAGTGAGGCATGCAGGTTGTAGGTTACCAGCTTCTGGACTACAGCATCAAATGAGTTTAATATAAAAGTTACTGTAAGGTTCAACCAGGCCACAGGCAGTCCCTCAGCAAATTACCTTGGGCAAGCTGGGGTCGCACCAGATGTCAGTCAAAGTCCAGGTCTTCAGATCAAGGTTTTGGTCAGGGAGGAAGATAAATCAGAAACAGGATGTCCAAACACGACAAGGGCAGGGACTATGGTGAGGCGGGAGGGAGGCTGTAGCCTAAGGTGCACACATAAAAGCAGTGTTTCTGGCACAAGTCCCACAGGAAGTAGAAGGAGCTTTACAGCACTCCTGTCAGGGACTTGTGTTGCCTATAGCAGCGTTTCCCAACCATTTCCTTGCCATCGGGCAAGTCTGGGTATGCCGTAGCATTTTGGGCTGGAGCCATGACCCCTGCCTGCTACTGCTGCAGAGACAGACAGACAGGGAGCATGGCTCCAGCCAGGCAGGGGGTGTGGCTCCAGCCCAAAATGCTACCTGGCTGGCTGCACACCACCACTCCCTGTTGGTATCCATCTGGCTAAGCACCAGCCCCCCAGCTCCATGTCCAGTGCTTTTTTATTTAGGTAAGTGTGCTGTGGGGTGAAAAAGGTTGGAAAACGCTGGCCTGTAGATTTCCCCTGGTCGTTGACTGTTTGTTATTATCCACCTTGGAGGCATCAGGCTGGGCAGGTGCTGGCATATGACCAGCTATGTGGTGGGGTGCTGAGAACCCAGCCTCCATCTGCTGGCTTAGGCACCCCAGGTTTGAATCCCTGGGGTCCTAACAGTTATTGTTATTGGAAGGTCTGGTGAGGATATACCAGTCAAGGCACCTCCTTTTCTCTGGTCCTCTCATGTAATCAATAATGGCCCCGACATGTAATCAGGTAAACATATGCATATATTCTGTCACATGCATCAAGGTTTTCTCTCAAGCAACTTTTTAATAATATGGAATAGCTAGTCATAGTATATAAATGTGGCTCCCCAATGTGCTATTTATGACTAGTTACCTTTCTTAGGGTATGTGGTCCTGGTGCTATAGGGCCATCTATCAGGTAAAGGTTTCTTGGGGCCCTTTGGCCTCATGACAGCACAGTAATCCTGCCTTGACAAGAGCTCTGGGAAGCCTTTACTTGTGAACTGGAGCAGAGAAGCAATTGTTGGTTGAACTGTATTTTGGCTTGTATTATGTTGTTTCCAGTATGACAGAGCTTCACATAATTCTTTCACCTCCTACCGACTTAGAACTGAGAGGATAGGAATATTTTCTTTGCACATGTTTACTTGTTATTAATGTGACTGAATAAAGCCCAGTGCAGCATTTACAGCCTGGTGCAGAATAAAGCCCAGTGCAGCATTTAATGTTACTGAATAAAGCCTGGATGCACCATTTACATGTGTGCTTGGGACCACAGCATGTTGAGCCAGGTTAGAGCAGCACTGGCTGGCAGGGAACTGGGGGTTCAGCCTGCCAGCCTGGGGCTGCTCAACCCAGATTCACGTGCTGTGGAGGGAAACGCTGGGGCACAAGGGTGCTCCGGTGCAGGGCTAGCTGGCAGGCAGTCCCCGCACTGAAGCACCCTCATGCCCCAGAGAGTCCCATCATCATCTACATGTGCATTGTGGCACAGTAAAAAACACCATTTCAGGACAGTGCTCATGTTTCCAAGTACTAACTGATGATGGCATTTATTAATTTATTGCAGTTTGACAGTAACAGCAAATGTATATGCTGAAACTTCACTGCAGAGCTAATTAGACAACTCCACAGTAAATATCTCATGTAGACACACCCACTGTTCATAGGGCTCAAGAAACACATTGCAGAGAGCTTCTGTATGGCAACAGAAAGGGCCTGAATGATTTCCACGTAGCCCAGAGGTAGGCAACTTTTCTAGCTATGAGGCAGAATGACCCATCCCAGGACAGAGACCAGTAGGACCTGGCCACCACTGCTGCCACTTGTCTCCATAGCAACACAGGGAGAGCGCCTGGTGCTTGTCCCCGCAGATGCATGGAGAGAGTGTCCGCAACAAAAACTGTTGCTATTGAATGCTCCCAAAGCCTCACATACACAGGCCAGTTCCAGTGGCTCAATGAACTGGATTTATCCTGCAAGCTGTAGGTTGCCAACCTCTGATATAGCCTATTCCCCTTCATAGTTATTTTAGATCAAGTTATATGCTAGTCTAGTTATATGCTAGTCACTGTTCACTAGAAACTCATCCTTCTTGGAAGGTTTAGAAGTAATTACACCAATAATATAAAACAAGGAGATATCACTGAGATATCACCAACGTGCCTCTCTCATCTCTGTCAAGGCACTCTTTACACTCTCTATAATTTTTTCACTCTTGATATTCAGACACCAGGGGCTGTAAAATCTCTCCGCTTCCTCCCCCTGCCACACACACACACACACACACACACACACACATTTTAGTGCTTTTATTCTTGTGCTTGCTATGCTACAACAACCTGTGCCTCCAAGCTGCCTCATATCGGTATCCCTTATGCTGCTGAAATTTGAAGGCTTGTACATCTTGTTAGAGAAGGGAAAAACTACTTCCTGGGCAAACCAGGGAAATTTCTGCAGTATGTTTCAGAATGATATTTTCAAGAAACTTTCCTCTCAGTGCTACTGCTAAAGAATAGAGGGTAAGACAGGAAAACTTTACTGAGATTCCTATTGTTGGACTAATTTGCTGCATGAAGTCTACAGCTGTTTGGAGCAATCAGCTGAAACAGTCAGATGTCTCTACACCACTCAGTAATTTAGCAAGCATGCTTAAATTAAAATAAAAGAAAAATATTGCATGCTGTCCAGGAAACTTGCCTGCTTTACATTTTTAATTCCCCTCAAAATTGTTTATAGATTTCTCTTTTTGTAATACTATAAACATTCTTCCCCAGAAAGGGAGAAGATAATTTGTACCCAAAAGCTGGTCTAACATCTCACCCAACTATATGGTTGGTCCAATCAAGAATATCTGGGGCGTGGGAAGGACCCCAAAATCTTAATTTAAATGCAACCATTCTGTGTGCTGACAATGCAACTAATTCTCATTTCTGCTGTCAATGGATATACTTTGCTCCTGTACATTCAGTGTTTCTTTAATTGATAGAAATTAAACACCCCCCAAACCTCTGAATTCTCCATCAATGTGTCTTCACTGGATGTCAGGTGGGAGTATATAAATTATCATTCATAGTGATGGCACATTTATTATCCCATTTTTAGGTGACAATGTGATTCCATTAACATGCACCATCATGAGTCAACGTAGCATGATGATAACATTTGTAATAAAAATAATGCAGTGCTATTGTGCAGCATTAATGAACTCTTCTATGAAGATAAGGTTTTATATCAAAGACTTTATAAACTTATTTCTGGCAGAGATGTACCTTTACAAATGTTGCAGCAAACAAATATTTTTTCACAGTAATAAAACATTAAATTCAAACTTAATGCACGTTAAAACCCAGTTTCTTATCTTATACCTGCAGATAATTTCCTTGGGATAGAAATTCTGAGAGTCTTGTCTTAAAACAAACTGTTTAAAAATAAACAGTTAAGATGTAGTTATCAAAAGTGTAACATGCTGTTTACTTGTGTAACATGTAACAGGCTCATGCAATGATGCCCCTGTGCTGCGTGATTCCCTTTTGGGTGTGGATTGATTCAGTGCCCAGTGTAACCTTTGCTCACCCACCTTTGTGCTCCCTATTCCTTCTGGCAGACAGGCCTTCTGGCATGGGTTCTCCACATCCTGATGCTAGGCCAAGTATGGCACTGCCTCATGGCACTGCCCGCTGTGCTTGCACAAGGCTTACAGCTCTGTCAGCCCCTGTCAGCATGCTCAGAGCCTGCAGCTGCTCTGGTGGGATGTGCAGTGTCCATGGGCCCCTGAGCTGGAATTTCCCCTTGGTTGGTTCCTCTAAGGCCCACTGGGCTGCTCTCTCCTAGCCCCACCTGACATGGGTGCTTCTGTGCAGTCCTCTGTGTACAGAGGGGCATTGCATCTGCAGAAAAGGACCTGGGGGTTACAGTAGACAATAAGCTGAATATGAGCCAGCAGTGTGCCCTTGTTGCCAAGAAGGCTAATGGCATACTGGGCTGCATCACTAGGAGTGTTGCCAGCAGGTCAAGGGAAGTGATTATTCCCCTCTATTCAGCACTCATGAGGCTACATCTAAAATACTGTGTTCAGTTTTGGGCCCCCCACTACAGAAAGGATGTGAACAAATTGGAGAGGAGACTGGGGGCCATGACTTACGAGGAAAGACTGAGGGAATTGGGCTTATTTAGTCTAGAGAAGAGGAGACTGGGAGGGAATTTAATTGTAGCCTTCAACTACCTGAAGGGAGGTTCAAAAGAAGACAGAGCTAAATTGTTCTCAGTGGTGGCAGATAACAGAACAAGGAGCAATGGTCTCAAGTTGCAGCAAGGGAAGTTTAGGTAGGATATTAGGAAGGGTTTTCTCACTAGGAAGGGTAGTAAAACACTGGAACAGGTTACCCAGGAAGGTGGTGGAACCTCCATCCTTGGAGATTTTCAGGACCCAGCTAGACAAAGCTTTGGCTGGCATGAACTAGTTCGAGATGGTCCTGCTTTGAGCAGGGGGTTGAGCTAAATAACCTCCTGAGGTCCCTTCCCACTGTAACTTTCTAGGATTCTATGATTTGGGCTGCGCTGCTCACCAACCACATTGGGTGAGCTGGCATCTGGATGGATCCCTGATGCTCCATCAGCAACCAGTGCTTCCTGGGCTTTCCTGGGTATTTCTGCCCCGGGGAAAGTGACTAGCCTCCAAACAGCCATGAGGTATGCATCTGGGTTTTTCAAGGGCGCCTTAGCTGCGGGACAAGTGTCTGTCACTTTTCTGGGCATGCTAGCCCTGGAGGAAGGCACTGGATTCCTTCCAGCTACAGGCAGAGATCCTTCACTTTGTCACTGGGCTTATAGGAGACAATGGTGATGAATCCATGCCATGCCAAAGTGAGTGAAAATCTGTCACAGTCCAGGTAAAAGCCTGGCAGTCTTAAGAAACTATTTCACCCCCGTTCCTTAGTAATCCCTAGAATGCACCAATTCAAAAAGGTTTAAAACAGGAGAATCTAACAAAAAGAAGCTCCTAAACATTCTTCTTCTTAGCCCACTAGCTTACAAATCTTTCTCCCTTCATGTAGCATACTTAACACATTTCACTTTTCATTCCATTCAAGAGTTCAGTAGCATTTCTGCTCTTTTGGATCTGACCAAGAGATTTTGGGAAGCTTTGGTAAAGTGTTAACCATAAGCCTGAAGTTTCAATTAGCAATACAAGAGCTACATAGGATCCTTTGAGTCATTAAGTGAAACCAATACACTGACTGCTAGAACAATAGCATGCATTTTATGTACAATTTTGTTTGACCTACACCACATACAATGGCCTGTATCAAGAACAAAACAAGTCAGTATTGATTTCTGGCAGGCAGGGCCCCCATCCAAAGTAAAGGAGGTCACACTGTTTGCCAGAGAAGATTCATATTAACAATTTCACTAGGTGAAACTCACCTCTATATGGAAGTCTTAAATGGTGCATATGTCCAGTGACTGGTTCTCAGCACAGGGATGAATTTCACCAGCTGTAATGGAACTTTTACTTTCCACTGCTATTATTCTGTGATCACATTATTGCATTCCTGATTCAGAAAAGTATGCCTAAAGTACAAAAAAAAAAGGGGTCAGAGAGGAAGAGAATGTTTTAAGCCTTGGGCTTCTGCTATGAGTTACAGCATTATTTTGTGGCCCCTACAGAGCTTTCAAAGCCTGAATCTTCTTTGATTAAGGGGAGTTTCTTTTTAGGTAGTGAGAATGCAGGTCACATTGAGTTCTCTTAGAGGGAGGAAAGAAAAGAATAAAATCTTGACATCTGTCAACAGCTTTAAGAATAACGCTGAAGATTTCAGCTTTAATTCTAATCTTGGAAATCTTTTGATGAAAAATGTGCTGAAAAGTCCCCTATGATAAACACAGTTCAAGCTTTTATTGAAGCTATAGTTCAGCAAAGTGAAGCCAGAAATACCTAACAGGACTCCCAAACTTTTCTGCCAGACAAATGCATGCTTGGATATTGACAACATAATAATTATATTATTATTTAGTATTTTAACTGATACTATTTTTGCTTAACATATTTATGAAATTATTTATTTGTGGTGAATGCAAGAGATTCATAAAGCCCTAGACAAAAATCTTCGCCCCTCAAAAAAAGTATAATATCTACTAGGCTTCCGCTTAACAAAAGACCAATGTGTTTGCATTTTGAACTGCAGTGAGAAGATAGTAGTCAGTCTCCCTGGGCCATTTGCTCCCAACTGATTTGCTTTTCATCAAATATATGGAGCAAATTCAGGCTCTCCATTCAACTTCATCATGTATCCAGGGCATGTTCTGGGGTAAAAGGAGGAGGACATTGCTTGTGTATCAAGGGAACTGTGAAGTAATAGTAGGTATAACTGTTACACTCCCCTTCTTCCTACTCCTCTTTGCCAAAGTACAACCCAAAGTCCTGTCTTTCCATGACTTTTCAGGAAGTTCTACACAGTTTTAAACCTAGAGCTATTATACATAAAGACCTAGTAAAAAGATATGAGTTATTCTCAGCCAGCTTTCTTAGTAAACAGATGCAAGAAGCAAGGATTTCTTAGGATGATCTATTTTACTGTACCCACTTCATAGCAGCAATAAATAAGCCCCTGAATGCAAGGCATTCTTCATGAGGTCTGATCAGTACAAGCCAAGCACAGTATAGTAAAAACAGCTGTAGGACAGGGGAGAGAGAAATTGCCAGGGGTAGCAGACAGCAGAAGAAAAGAAGCTGATTATTGGTAGATCAAGGGCTATCAAAAGAGAGGAGGTTCATTTTCACCTTTCATGTGTAGAAAGAATTCTGGAGTCACGTAAATTATAATGTGGCAGAAAACCAATATCAGTGTTAAGTCCTTGGTTATTTGAGTATGTGTACATGTTCATTAGTGTGCTGTAGTTAATGCACGTTAAATCTAGTACCTCTATTGTGAGAGTGCCTGTAAATGAGTGTGGAGGCTGCTCCAATGTGCTATAAGTACAGCACATAAGAGTAGACTCAATTAATCGAGTCTGCTAAAGTGTAGCAATTATCATGCTCCAGCAGCCTCCTGTGTCTCATGTATCAGCATCCCCATGCTTCAAAATGGTGGCAGGGTGCTTGAACCAAAGCTCATTCAATAACCTTTAATTCAAGTGCCCCCACTGCCATTTTAAAGCATGGGGATGCTGATACAGGAGACACTGCATTGCTTTAATTAGAGTAGCTGCCACCACCCTACACCCACAGAGCATGTGTAAAAGTGCCCTTAGGTACTAAGAAGATGCACATTAGCCTGTCTTCATGTGCATTAACTAAAGAACATGGTTTTTAAGTGATGCTTAATGTGCATTAGTCTATTTTAATGCTCATTAACTAAATAGCATAGGTTTTTTTTTAGTGATGCTTTAATACACATTAAAATAAGCTAATGTGCATTAAGGCACATTTGTAGACATGCCTTTAATGTCCAGGAAGCTTATTTTTGTTCCCAAGTTTGCCTTTTAAAGGTTTTGGGTAGATTTCCCCTGAGTATGAGGATAGTGAGGTCAGAGAGGGAATGGCTCTTCTGTAAGAGCATTTGGTCCAGTGGATCTGGTACATCACATTTTGCGAAAGGCATGTGTAGGAATCATGGATTCTGACGCTTTTGTTATGGGGGGGTAGAAGGGGTTGACAGTTGTGGTAGTGGAGATGTGTTGACAGGTTAAGCATTTCTTGCCAAGGCAGAGCTGTTTCCCATTTGATGTCTGTTGGGCAGTGGAGAGTTTGTTTCTGATGATGATGGTCAAGGTTAGAGAGTTGTTTGAAATCCAGAAGCAGAGAGGCTGGGAATACATCTCTCAAGGTCTGGCCTTTGCAGAGTACAGGCTGTAGTTATTTGAAAATTTTGATTCAAGTGTGGGGTGGTAGGTGACCCCACAAGAGTGCACAGTCACAGGGAGATGTCTTTTGATATTGTAACAGGTTACTGCAGGGTATTTAGATAGCTCTTTCAAATGTATTGTCTGTTTCTTTACTAGCATGTCATTGTTGCATAAAGGCAGATTTTAAGCTGGCCAGGTATGCATCGTGGAAACATTTAAGCACAGGTAAATGTTGTAAATCCTAAAACCACAGGAAAAAAGCAAGTGGAATACTATGCTAACCTTCAATAAGACAAGTAAGTCTATATATTTTTCTCAGACCTACTGCCTCATTTTCATGCTATTATATATGCTTCAGTATAAATGTCTATCATCATTTAAATCTTGATATTTTAGCATGCACATATAAATACATTCCCTTCTGTTCTTCATTCAGAGACAGAAACCCATATTTAGTATGACCACAACACATTGTGCATTGTCACTTGGACTTTTCAAAGCTTGAGCAGCTCATCAGCATCCCAGTCCTTTCATAACATTTCAGAATCCTGTCAGAGAGCAAACTGTCCAGCCTTGGCAGCATTGCAGCCCTTGCCTTAATGTTGACTGGTCTCCCTAGTTGCTGGTAAAATGGAAATCCATAGCCTGTATCCAAAAGGCATACAAATTTTAGAACTGACATATACAATGTCTACTCCCAAGATCACTATAAGGCTCTTACTCCATAGGACACTGTCCTCAGCCCATAAACCAGCTATGTATGTAAAAACCCAAACTTCACTTAGCTTTATCACTGTCCTTTCTTAGAGGTAACATCGCTGTTTCAAACATCTTACTAACAGCTAACTGCAAATTCTGTAGGTTGTCATCTGTAGAGGTGACATACACTTTTCTTCCATTTCCTTTTCAGCTCCCTATCCTAGCAAAGAGCTTTTTTTTCGTAAGTCAGCTTGAACTACCACTCAGGCACATGCAAGAACAAACACACATCCATCAATAACTAAAATCAGAATTGGCAGCAATGGAAGCGGCAGCGGCTGGCTTTAGGGGCAATTTTCATTACTTTGTTTCACTGTTGTGAAAAGGTTGTGATCCCTGCCTCAAACAGTCATCTACATGGCCTACTCTTCATGTTGACCCTGAAAATAAACTCTCATTAACAGCAGGCTATTCAGGAAACATGTATTATTTCTTTAATTGTTGGCATTCTAGGGAATTCTCAGAGAATGGAGCACCTTGGCTACAGCCTTTTAACAAGCCAGTTCTTTTATCACATACTCATTCAAATAGTTTTCATTGCATTTTATTATGCATACTGCTGTGAAAAAATGTTCAAATTAAATTTGGATAATGGCCACAATTTCCATTTGTTGAAAATTGGAACTTCTAGCAGGGGAGTGAGTGGGTAGGAAAGGCTTCAGTGAAGATTTTTATCTGTTAAAGCTATACAAATCTTTTAAAAAAATCTCTCTAACTGCTCAGTTTTAAAGCATATTAAAACAGAAACACACTGAAACAGTTTAGAAGGAAGTGTCTCTATTTCAGCCATATCACTGTGTCTACATTTGCTGTTCCTGCATCTAGCAATAGAAGTGTTGCATGAAGGAAGTTTGTCATTCTTATTTTTCTTAGTTTTCTTGAGCATCAAAAGCACAGATCTGCTGCAGATCTGCTGTAGGGGACACTTAGGAGCTTCCTACCTCTGTTAGAATTCACCTCTTCCAGGGGTAATGTTAAATCATCTCTGTTAGGACAACTAATTTCTGGGCCCCACAAAATGATATCTAAAAAGTAAATTGTGCCATAAGGCAGGAATTTTTAAAATAGTAGAGGGAGGGATGTAGAGAATTTCTGATCCTGATTCTGAATCCCAATCCTGAATCTTCTCTGATCTTGATTCTTCTACAAGTTCTTCATATATCTGTTCAGAAAATATTTTATAGGTTGAAAATGATGTTGTATTATCAGCATATTAAATGAATAAAACAAAAGTCTTTGTAGCAAAGGACAGTATAATTGTCTTCCCCATGTCTCTTCATATAGGACAGCAAGATGAAGGGTCCCTTTAAGTATTCTTTCCATTTATGTCCTGCTCTGGGAAATATATATTCAGAGTTCCAGCGGTGGGGATTGTGTGCATCCTAACATTGGTACTGGTTGGCCAGATTAATAGGTGTGGCAGAAATGCATTGGCACCTATATAGTGGCGCTCTAAAATTCTTGCACCTGGGAAAGGTGCTGTTTTGGGTCTGGAAATAGTAAAGCAAACCCTGAGTTAGGTAGAACTGAGTTTCTGAGAGTGAGATATCTGTTTTGTTTCGGAATCTCCTTCATGTGCCCATATCCATGCCCCGGCTCTTGCCCCTGCTCCTGCCATGGCAGGACTGAATTGTACAGTGTGGGTTTTTTAAATCTTCCTTTTACCAGCCTTCAGAGACCTAAAAGGCAGAAGAGATTATTATGGTATTTATATACTAGAGGTACTTGGCAGGTACTTATTGAAGACACTTGTGCAAAATCAGGTCAAACTTCCTGACAAACTGGAAGTAGAAACAGGATAGGGGAGGAAGTAGCTGGGAGAACAGTTTGGGGTTCCCAATAATTGGTACAGCAAGAAACTGCATATTTCCATTCATAAGCTCTATTCTTGTTTGAGTGATAGTAGGTGAGACTACAACAGTATTACTAGGACAAAATTAAATGATAGCAGGACAAAGGACAAGGTTACTGCCTAGCTGTCCCTGGGCAATAAAGATTCTAAAAGGAAGCTTGACCTAGGATGGGTAGATTACTACAGAATAGTTCTTCAGTTAATTATATGGGTACACGTAGGGTGCAGACAGAAGTGACAATTTTTGCCAGATCTGGCCACTGAAAGCAGCCTACAGCCATGACCAAACACAAGTGTATGGCTGCAGACCACTTAAAAAATGGCCTATCGGGTGAAAATATGAACTGAACCCTTAACTCTCATTGCATGTTTCAAAACAGAGCCTTCTGTAACTTGTGCCTGAGCTCCCTCCCAGCCTGCCACTGTTTGCAGAATGGGTGTGAGGAAAAGGAGCAGAGGGAGTTCAGTCTGGGTTTTTTTCAGCCCCTTTTGGAGGGTGAGGTGGCTGTACTGGAGCCCCATCCACAAAGTGGAGGGACTCCAATTCACCCACCCCACCTTCCAGCACAAGCTGGAGAAACCCTAGCTTTCCCCCCTCCCATTCTGAACATGGTGTGGGCTGGGAAGGATCTGGCAGGAAGGAGGAACCATTGCTAGGGGAAGTTAGCTGCAGGCTCTCAGCAAGCAGCTGCATTCCCCTCCCGCTGGAATCAACAGTGAACTTCTGTTTGGTCTGGGAGATCATTGTAAATCAAAACACTTCCTGTACTTCTTTCTGTGCCCTTAAACCCCACCAAAACCATACTTATTAGTGCCTTGTCTGTCTTCTTGCAGCATTTGAGACAAATACATTTTGTTTGTTTTTTCATTGCTTATAGTTGCTTTTAAACAGACACACTCTGGGGGGTGGGGGGGAATCTCCATTTGATCACTTCATTTGTCCTCTTTATCCCAGGTCTGATTCTCTGCCATTTTGCACCTTTTCTAATCATTTGCACCTGTGCCCATTATGTGCAGTGATTACTGTTCTGATCTGGTAATGTGGCAAACTCACTCTGCACAGGTGCACACAGCTATGCAAAGTGAATGACAGCCTAGAATTAGGCCTGCTGGGATTTGTTACTAGATAAGGAATCTATGCTGAAAACTTGGCTAATATGTTCATGTCACATCTCTTATCAGAAAGTTTTTCTAATGACCTGTTTGTCAATGGGAACTCATCAAGGGTTGGATGATGCCAATTGAGGAAATGAAGAACGATTCCCAAAAAAGGCTGGTATAGTCAGGGTTTTGGACAGGCTAGTATCAGAGAGTAGGAGGTTGGTTGGGGCAGCGGGCAGGGGAAGAGTTGAAATACCAGGTTCCTCACAGATGGCTTGTGCCTTTTCCTAATGCATTCTCTTTTCATGATGTCTTCTTAAAATGCAGAGTTATTTTTTTTTTCTGCCAGGCAGTGACTGTAAAGAACATATCAAAATTGGAAAGCAGCCACTGTTTCCAGATTTGAAATTTAACTTCTGCTTCTCTTACATCAAACCAGACATCTTGTTTTGTTGTCAACTATCTGATAGTTCTGTTCACACCAGTCTGCCGTCCTCTGGCACTTCAAGTTATCTTTCCCTCTGACGAACAAGTATGGTGACCAGGGCACGACCCTGCCACCTCCAGTTCATGGAGTTGCCAGATGACAGTCTCATGAGTGATATAACAAACTGATCAGCTTTAAAGGAAAGTTCTCTCACAGTACACGAAACTCATCTCTTTCTGAGCTTAAAGCACACAGGGGACTCATATGTGGGCAGAATTAATGTCATGATATAAAAAGCAACTATAGCATGGCAAAAAACAAATGAATATGTATCTTATTTATAAAACACAGCAATTTGGATCACAGCAGGGCTTGTTGTATGATTAAAGTGTTTTAGGAGACTGGTAATACTGCAAAGACTAATTGCTATTTTAATTAGACAAAAACAAATGAACTACAGGTGTCATCCTAGATATGTGAAATTTAGGGAGGATTTTTTTTTCCTCTTGGAGATTTTAGAGATGTTTAAATCTGGCAGTCACCTCCAGGGAAACTTTCTCATTTTCAAACAGTTTGTTCCCCCCCCACCCTTCCCTGCTTATTTGTCTTGAATATAAACAAGTAGCTCCTAGGGATTATAAACCAACAGCATCAAGTTGATGAACACAATCTGGATCAAAACCGTACACTGAACCTATATTTTCAGAGTTTTCTTGTGCTGGTTTTCCTATGTATTCAAGGAACTTGTTTAGAAACAATGGAAACAATTTGGGCAGACCCAGATGCAGGCATGGGCAAACTGGGCAACTACCCAGGCCCTGGACAGAAAGGGGGCCTGAAAATGGTATTTTTTTCCCATTGTCCAATTATTATCATCATTATTTCTGGTAAAGGAGGGCCCAATACTAAACATTTGCCTGGGGCCACCGGGAATCTAGATACGGTGCTGAATTCAGGGGAAAAAGCTGCAGGAATTCCTTTTTGTTCCCCTTTTCTCCACATTTTTTCCTCTCAGAATTGTATCAGATCTGAGTGTGTTCTGTTATAGTTGATAATTCTCAGGATCTGAGAGAGAGAGGGGGGAGTAGCACTAGGATATGTTCCTAAATGGAGCAGTTTGCTCCTTTTTTCATTATCCCTTGCTGCCTCTAGTGGCATGTTAAATAGAAGAAGTATGAATTTCTGTTATAAAATATTCTGGGTATTCAACATAATAACTTTTACACTTGGTTGGCACTTTTGAGGAATTCGGTTACATAGGGGAAACATCTTCCTTTTAGGTCCTATCACTTACATGAGAGCATGCTTTCAATTTCTCTAACTTTATTGCATTAGCTTTCTGAATGGAAATCCCCATTAAGATGCAGGCAAAAATATTGCATGCAGTGTTGTAGCCCAGTGGAGAGGCTATGTTGTTATGTGCTATTTTGTGTCTTAATTACACTTTCCAACCATGTTAAGTGAATATATTTGAGGAACACACCTTTTTCGTCCATCAAGAAATTTTCATATGCTGATAATAAATCTAGAGAGGTACAAGGAATTGCAGGTAGTCAGTGAATTAGTCATTTTTTTATTTAAAAAAAAGCCCTGAGTGTGATACATAAATGACTCTTTGTGGAACTGCATCATACACTTCTAATGACCTGCATGCTGTCAGTAAAACATTGAGTCATAATGCCTTTCAGATTGAAAGCCACTTCTGCAAGACAGCTGTTTCCTGCCTGATTCAGCTTTCTTCTTAGCATTCATTTGTCTTATGAGAACCTGATATTCCTATCCCATTCACAAAGATGACTGCTTCCTGGCAAAACGCCTTTCCTGTGTTCCTTTGCACTCAGATCCCCTTTTGTTTCTGTACCTGGGGACATATTCTCTCTGAGCATCAGAAAAGAACATAAGGAGGTGTTAGGATGCCCAGGTATGTGTAATTAATGGCAGAACATGAGGACAGATTACACAAAGTTTGAACAGATAACTGGAAAGGAAGAACAGCTGAGTGACAAGCAGTAATTTTTGTCTGGTAATACAACTGTAATTAATGTGAGACTAAAGCTGTCATATTCTAGGTATGCTGGAAATTCCTAGAAAGGAACAAGGGGTTAAATTGATTAAGCTAAATGTAGTGCCTTTAGATTAGGGTGGGCAATTATTTTGGCTGGAGGGCCACTTAATGAGTTTTGGTGATCTGTCAAAGGCTGCACACATAAAGGCTTTTAGAAGATATAATTTTAACAAATTATAGATAAAAATATCCTATACTAAAAATCAAACACCTACTATAACATATTTTACATTTATTTCAAAAAATATTTTTGCCCTGATTTTGTTGTTGTTGTTTATATACAGGTGATTGCATAATGGATCAAAATTTAGTCTTGTATATTGTAGTGGGTGTGTGCATGTATTGGGAAGGGCTGCCTGCATTTTAGGTCCCGGAAGCCAGCAAGGGCTAGGGGAAGGACGAGGGAGGAAGCACAGAGCAGGGAACATGTGCAGCAGAAGTCACCCAGGCAGTGCAGGTACAGCTGCTGGTGCAGATGCACTCTTCTCTCTCCTATAACAGTCTGCAGCTGCCTCCATAGATCTCCACATGGGGCCTAGCCCTGCCTGCTCCCATGTCAGGCAGCCCATGCCACTCTCCAACTGTTGGCTCTGGCCCAAGCCTTGGCGCCAGCCCCAGCCCCAGCCCTGGACTCGGCCAGTGCGCATAGCTTTTTGGTGGGGCTGCTCCCTGTACAGCTGCAGTTGACTGGGTGCTACTCAGCATCTCCCACTTCCAGCGGCTCCTCCTCCTCCTGCCCCTGCTGTGCCACTCTGGGCAGCAGGTAGTGCAGGGAAGTGGTGGCAGTTGTGGGGATGCATGCCAGGCACCACATGCCCAGCCAGGTGGGGTGGGGGGAAGCTTCAGCCAGGCAGCTCCTGCCCCAGTATGTGGGGTCCCAGCTCCAACTCCTGTCACCTTCCACCAATTATGCCCATCTGGCACAATAAGCAGCTATCTGTGGGCAGCCAGGCAGGTGGAAGGCAGCGAGGAGCTAGAGCTGGAGACCACACATGCTGGGACAGGAGCTGTCGGGCTGCAGCTTCCCCCCATCCAGGCAGTGGAGCAGGGGCAGGAGGAGGAAGAGGACCCACTGGAGGTGGGGAGATGCCAAGCAGCACCCAGGCAGCTGCAACCACACCAGGAGCAGCTGCACCAGGAAGCTGTGCACACTGGCTCGGGGTGGCAGGCATGGGCAGGAGCATGGTGCAGACTGCACTAGAAGGGAGCAGGTGGTGCTCAGCCCCATGTGGAGCAGTGCTGGGGCTGCTGTGGGCCAGATCCAATCAACTGACAGGTGCCCACCCATGGGCTGGATCCAGCTGGCTTTGGCCATGGACTGAATTTTGCCCCGCCTGCCTTATATTAATTATGCAAAGTTTATTTATCAAATACACTTCCATTATGCACACTGGCAGTACAAGCTTACCTACACTCCCTTTGTTTGTATTCTCTGTATTTCTGGGGGAGGGATTATCATTTTAGCAGTGAGTAGGCAGCCCATTTTTCAAGCCCACTGGTTATTGCTTCAGCTGTGACTCCCCCTAAGCAGACAAGTTATAGACAGAAATGAGTTGGGTGCTGCTGGAAGGGCTGATGAAATAATTCCATGCTGAGCTCCATTTACTTTCAAAACTTAAGGATGTTCTTCCACAGAGCACCTATGTAGTTGGGATGCAGCTGCTCCTGCAAAGGGATCTGTTTGGGTAAATGGGAACAGAAGTGGGGATTTTCTTTTTGAAACAGAAATCCTTTCAAATAAGCAGAACTGCTGGGAGATGACATAGATGAGGAAGGGGACAAAATTGTCCAGTAGAACTTATTATCAGGATTTATGCAATGGAGGAAAAGGAGTGGAGGTGTTAAACTGATGTCTCGAAGTCTTATATTGGGCAGACAAAATTAAGGAATAGAATCCATCAATTGTTTTTGGAAATCTTAAATGTAGATTTTATTGTAAACACATTTTTTAGGATGTTGATCCTAGGGGAGGGTGGGAAAGGCTTAACATTTTATTTAATTATGAGATAAATCTCAACTCCCTTGAATCCAATGAGCTGTACTTTTGTTCAGTATCATCCTAAAGCTATTATATTTGCCATCTCTAATTGGAACTTTAATCTCAAAAGTTTTATGCTCTCTTCCTAATTTGAATTTACAGTTTAGTTGTCCAGCAAGTTTTTTATTCAATGCATGCTTTTCATCCTGTTGCTTTTAACAGTGAAGTAATGGGCCTAAATCTTTAATACACTATTTCCTTTCACCTAATTATTAGCAAAAATTCAACCTTTGTCAATGTAAAAATCAAATTATTTTCATTTTGACTGACTGATGAAGAGACTTTCAAAGAATTTGTAATTACTGACAAAAGAAAATAACATATTCTACTGGAACAGCAAATATTCATGAAAGGCCAGATTGTGAGCTCCATACTCTCCCAGGAGACTGAATACTCTAAAAAATGCCCACATAAAAGTCAGTGGGGCTACTTCTGTGAGGAAGCACTTATCAGTATGAGTGAAAGAGTACACAATCTGGTTCTGTTAAGATGCTGGCAATTATATTAACTCTCGTCTGCTTTCTGCAATATGCTAACCCACAGCTTTTTTAGAGTTTAAAGTAAATTGTGAGGTTTTACATTTGCTTGGTGAAGTTAACCCAGAGTGGGCACATCTATACATGTGCCTCACTGCTCAGCAACTGCTGGTACTGCGTAATTCTAGCACCATATGGCTCATTGCTACCGTGCAGTAGCGGTGGTGTCACGGTTCCTGCCCGCCGATGCTAAGGCAACATAGCATCTTGTGTAGATGTGCCCAGTATGCCTACATGGCATTATTGCTTTGCTGAGAAGCAGGGTAACGGAGCATATGAAAAGTGATATACTAAGGCAGCCATACTGCTTCTGAAACTCAGAGCTAACTCAAGTATTTGTGTGGTGCTGCATGGAGGTGAAAGCAGGAAAATTATATATATAGAACAACTTTCTCTTTTTCATAGAGGAAGTAATGTCTTTGTCATCAACATAATCTTCTTATGAATGGAAGCTTTTCAAATATGTCAGTCCTGCTAATTGATTGAAGTACAAGAATAATGCTAATTTCCCTTACCACACTAAATACTGCAAATATATATAGTGTGTGTGAGGGGGGAGCGGGGAAATGTATGTCATGTGTCCGTGCACATACATGCATTATGTATTAACTCTCTGGGGCTGGAAAGGGGGGATGCTGTGCTTCTTAAATAACAGAGAATGTATGAAATAAAATTCCTATGATTAAAAGTCAATATTTAGTCTTTGTTACATTCTTCAGATGACTAAATTTGAATATAAATAAGACAACCTGTTTGCCCCTTTTTGGCATTGTTTTCTTTGTTTGTATCACATTAGCCTCTCTTCAATAGATAACCAATGACCATTTTACAACCATGAAGCTATTTGAGCAAGGTTCTTGACCTGGTAAATTACTAATTATTGCTAAATTGGCCTCAGTCAACTTGAGTATAATTGAAGTAGCATGCTTCTCTGAGGAGGCAAGTAGTCTATTTAATGGTTGTTCGTTACCTCTGAGCTGAAAATGTTGAGGTACAATACATAAAAGGATCAATACAGGGCTTTTTTTTTTTTTAGTTTTCATTCATAATTTGTCAGAATACTGTATAGCACCTGATGTAGGATTAATAAGTTGATCTCCAGTACACAACCAGGTCTTTTGGAGGGAGAAACAAAAGTATTTTTGGATTTTTTTAAGCATTTAAAAACATTCAGATGATGACTATATATATATATATATATATATATTTGTTATTGCATTCCTTTCTATTACTCTTACTCTTATGCAAAAAAATAGAAAATGTCTCTATTTTGGCACAAAGAAGTAAAATGTCTGGGAGTGAAACATAGTCTGTATGCTGAAATAAAATACAGTGATAAATACAATTTAACTCTTGATCTCATAAAACCAGATTGCTTTGGAATAGTAATACAATGACAAAACACAATATATTGCCTCTATTTTATTAAGAAGCTGCTGATTGTTTGGTTATAACATCATGTAAAAACCTGATTTTCAGACATATCTTTACTGGGAATCCTTCATGCACTTACAAATTAGGCCATTAAGACTTTCAGCACCTCCTTTTCTAATACAACATGGTACTGAGACATCTAATTAAGCTGTGCTTGCAAATAATAGAGAGAGAAAAAAAGACTATTCTAACATTTCACCTTACATATTCTGTATTATAAAGTTAGATACACTTCAAAATATAGCAACTAAACTGCATTTACAATGAACTCTTTTTTTAACAGTAAGTTGTTCTTCAAAACAATTGTGAATTAAGACTTGGCATTTATGGCAAATTACAAGGTCTTTCCACTTCCAATTATCTTACTACAGCTACTCTTTTGTTTCCAAATGGAGATCTCTAACATCCCACCACTGATTCTCTATGATATTTTCTTACTCTGGACACTTTTATTTTTGCCCTTATTCATGATTATTATTAAAGGCAGAGATGATATCATTACTTATACTTGTCTGACACTTCCCATCATAGTACTGTTTTGTTGCTTATAACTTTGCCCAAACAAAACGATTTGTGCTGATTTTTTTGGTCAGCATAAACCTCAAGCTGCATTTTTTCTTCTAGAAAAGTTTCAACAAAATATTCCATCCTTTTCTGAGAACAAGATGACAAAGAACATTACAAACATTTTGTGAGAATTGTAATGCTTTGTAATTTGGACAAAGGTTCTGAAGTTTGGCAGAGGGGGTTTGCTGTCAGAGAGTGTGACTTCTGTTGCTTTTTGTGGAAGACTACTCAAATTTGGCTCAGTTAAAAAACTATGAAAATCTGTTTATTGAGTCTCCACTGAATATATGACAGGGTTTGGCAGTTAAACCCTCTGCAGATATGTTTGACTTTAGGATGAGCACTAGGCACTGGAATTTAAGGCAAGAAGACCGGTGTCAGTGTTCCAGTTGCTGGTACCCAAGTAGCAAGGAAGAAGCAACCTCGCCCAATCACAGGGAGAACAAGAACTGGATCATGGCAGCAACTGAGAGTAAAAGTTGGGAATTAGAGCTGAGGGAAAAAGGTTAGAAATTGGGATTGGGAGTCAATGAGAGGCATTCAGATTGGGTGAGGAGTGAGTGTGTAGGTGGGGGTACTGGAGATTCCCTAAAAGAAAAAACACGGTGTGTCGAGTGCAAGATAAAGACCAGGTGGGAATTATTAAGGTTGAAACTTGGACAGGGAGCTTAGTGGAGACACCAAGCGTTGGAGGAAAAGACTGGGGTGGGAGTATGCAGTCAGGTAGAGGAAAGGTACAGGAACATAACAGGGACAGGCTAGAGGTTAGGAGCTAGAAGGGTCCAACTACCAGACCAAACCTCTGTAAAACCCAATGGCAAAAACTGTCATCCACCCAATTAGTCTCTTAGCTCAGGCATCATAGATCTAAAGATTTCAAGCCTATTCTTGATCCATATGGATATTACTATCTTGTCATATAAATTTATTTCCTTTTGCTTTTTACAGGTACTACTCACTTAACATCTTCCCAGTTAATGTTCTTTCAGTATTAAGTTGCTGATCTATTAGAGAACATACTCGTTTAAAGTCACGAGTAAAGTTCACTTATAATGTTGTTTGGCCACCGCCTGCTAATAGGTAACTACTGTGATGTAATTAGTTTCACTTGACATCATTTTGCTTAAAGCAACAGTTTTTAAGAATGTAACTATGACGTTAAGTGAGGAGTAGCTGTGCTAAGAAATTAAACGTATCAAAAGCCTAACCCACAAGAATACTAAGATTGCAAAGTACTTTTTTTCATTGTTTTTTTCCATGCACAGGTTGGATGATGCTTAGTTAATTAGCAGTTAGTCGGTATTCTGATTTATTCTCATTTTTCAGTGTGCAAATCTAGGCCTTATTTATTACATGCTATTCAAACCTGCTTGAAGATAGAAAAGCTAGTGCTTGTGGATAGAAGTAATAGTTACGATGACATTAAATTATACTAGGATAAGACATTCTGGGCATCTTTACATATGCTACAGGGGTAGGGGGGACACTTTAATTAACAACCCGTCATCATTTTGAAGTGTGGGGACGCTGGTACATGAGATGCAGAGGCTGTTGGAGTGTGCTAATTAGCACACTCCAACAGAGTCGATTAATTGAGTCTGCTCTGACATACTGTAATAACAGTGCTTCAGAGCAACATCTCCACACATGTACAGGCACCCTCAGATATACTGCAACTGTTCCAATATAATCTCTCTCGTATCAGTTCACATGAAGTTTATACTGTTCTGTTTTATTCAGGTTTAACATTTCAAATGGTTTGTTCAAGTTTGTTGTTCAAGGTACAGGAAAGGTGTTTTGAACAAGTTGTTCAAAGATGTCTGATGTTTTGTTCAAGTTTAACATTTCAGCAGTTTAGCTCAATTATACCAGTATAAGAATGGACAGATGTGACAATTATATTGGTACACCTGATGTGTTCCCTTTCTAAAAACAGTTTAAAAATGTGTTCATCCACAATCCATGAGGGAACTAAGCACTGTATGCTTCTCACTAGTTTAGAATTTTAGTGTTTCACAAACACTAATTTATTTTCAGTGTAGCTCTATGACTTAAAAGGATGGTAATCATCCTGTTTATTAGATAGAATTGAGGCCCAGATCTTGCAGGGTATTTAGATGTTCAACTTGTATTAAAATCCATTAATAAAAGTTAACTTAAATACCTTTGAAGATCTGGCTTAGAGAGATTAAGGTCAAAAGTATCCTCATGTATCTGGATGCCGGATTGCTGATGCCAAGGGCATGATTTTCAGAGAACTTATCATTGTTGCCTGATGCCATATATTCAGTGCACAGCTTCCCTTGACTTCTAAGATTGCATAGGGTATCTACACATCAGACCTGAGGCTCTCACATCAGGTACCAGGAAGAGGACAAATACACAGAGAAGCTATGAATAGTTTTGCCTTACATGACTTGGCTTGGAGCACACAGGGAAACCTACAGCAGAGGTAGGAATAGAACCCCATTTTTCAGGCTAGCATTTAATTGCTTCAGCTCTTTCTGTTCCTGCAGTCCTCTGCCTCATTCACTAGACTCCTTCCATCTCAAGAAGCAAAAAGTCAGGGGAGACTTAATGACAGCAGTCTGTTATTATGATACAACCAGAGCCTGGTAGCTCCCGCATGCTAAATGAGGCTGAGGACATGTGAACAAAAGATTTTGCATATTCAACCTTAAGTCTGGCATTTTGAAAGTTATGACTGCTAGTTCCAACATTATACTTCTTTAAATACATTTTGACGTGTGCATGTACTCTGCTTTCTAATACAGGGAATCCAGCTTTCTTCCTGATCTAAACTATTATGTAGAATTGCTGTACTCAGGTAAACTATTCCTTCCTTTGACCTCACTCCCCAAGAAGTATGGTAGTGTCCTTTAACAGTTGAAGCAATAGTAGCTCCAAATCTAGACTTATTTTTAGATACAAAATGTTTCCTACTTTGAAGAAAGCATTTCCCAGTAGTGTTATCACTGTTACCCAGGGATTGATTCTTCTAGAGATTCTATAGCTGAAGTTACTGTCAGAGATCCATATGACATTTCCTGTGAATGCTGCCTAGGGAATGCATATGAGATACACCTTTCCTAGAGATGCTAGCAGCATATATTCTATGCAGGTGTTAGAGAAGGTCTGCATTATGGTATGCCTAACTTTGACCAATTTATTGTTGGCATTCTGGGATTTGTAGGCTGAGTTGTACCAGGTGAAGGTATAGCAAAACCAGCATATGAATTGTGCCTGTCCTTTCCGAAGCTTCTTGAGATCTTTTGAGTTCAAAAACAGCATGTATGTTCACTATGACTAGGTACAGAAATTACACAAAAACTAATATAAGTGACTGGAAACCAGATCAAATCTGTAACACAACAGAAATTCACAGCAGAAGCGCACAAAAACTGCTTCCAGAATGGCTGAAACTGATTTAAGATAAACCTGGATGGATGTAGTATTAGACTTTATTGATTTAGATTAAATCAGTTTATTGAACTTCTGGCTTAGATCCCCTCCAGATTCAAGTTAACTCACATCAGTCCCCCAGCATCCCAGGATGCTTTGCAACCCTCCTGCAATCCCTGTTGCAGGGTGAGTGGGCTAGATTTGGCACAAGCTGTCTGCTGCAGCCAAGCAGGGAGGCATGCTCTAGTGCCCTACTTGCCCACTCCCTCACCCCCCCAGCTTCTGGCCTTAACCACTGCAGCCATGTGGCTGCATTTCCAGAATCAAAAGTGAATGTCTATTCACTTGCTTATTGGTTTAATCTACACAGATTAGACTACAATTCAAATATTGAATCACTTTAGCCTTGGGCTTTTTTACTGCTTATACTTAGCCATTGTGCTTAACTGTTTTGGTTTTCTTGCAAAGAAGGGCTTAGAACATTCTTGCATATGTAAGAAAGGTATAAAAAGTAGAATAATCACAGGGTAGGACACTAACATTTAAGAGAGATTCTCCTACTGGATAAGATGGTGGCTGTTCTTTCTGCTAGGGGCATAACTGATTTATAGTTGCAAGTGGACACTGTGTAAGCTGAAGCCTTCCAAATAAGACTAAAAAAATACATGTAGTGAAGGTGAGCAGCCTAGGGAAAGAATGTGTACACACAAAATATAATTTCAAAGGTAATCTTAATTGCTTACCCAGACACGATTTCCCTTTTGTCCAATAGTGTATTAAAAATAGGATTTAAAATTGAATGAAAAAAACACTTAATCTCCCTTGCACTTTCATGTTTAGAATACCACATTTTTTTAAAGAGAGAGCTTCATTGACTTAAATCAACAAGGGAGAGTTTATGCTTAGTTTCTTAAGGAAGTTTAATTTTTCAATAAATTTGTCTAATTTACATCTTGTTTTGTCACTGTATATTTTCCTTTTGATTCCCTTTATTTTAATATTCTTGAAGTACAATACTATTCTCCAGTGTTACTCCCAGTCCTCACTTTGTTGTTTAAATGTTCAAGCTTTGTTTGTGACAGCATCGTGGAAACCTGTCTGGAGTTGTATAACAAACTAGCATTAGATACATTGTCCCAGGTTGTCCTAATCATTTCAGTTAGGGATCATTGAACATTAGTTTATTGAGTTCCATGAACCTAGTTTTTTTAAGTGTTTCAGAGAAAGTTTGATTTTGGTTGTCCTGGTTGGCAGGAAACTAAATAGCATGCTTTTCTCATGCAGGGTGGCTGCGGCTGCTGCTATGAATAGCTGAAGTTTTCCTCAAGATCATCCCAGTGCTATTATTTTTTTGCCATCTCTAAAAACAGAACTTGAATCTCAAAAGTTCCCTTTCTATCCTGAATCCACAGTTCAGTTGTTCAGCAGGTTTTCTATTCTAAACATGCTTTGCATTCTATATCTTACTTGCTTAGATCTTTGCGTTTCAACATGATTTAAATGTTTTCCTTGTACCCCTCACTATGGAATGTTGAATAGCACCAGGACATATGGCATAGTTGTTTGAAGAAGCAATCTAATTTTGGCCTAAGGTTAGCCACTGACGTATGCTGAAATCAACTTAAAACTGAACTGAGTACAATAGACATTAGTTTGGTTTGTGATTCTACCCCCCAACCCAACTACTGGATCAAAGTGCTGCCAAAGTGCATATCCTTCCAGTAACCAGTTTTATATCTAGCATTTAAGAACATATTACCAATTAAATAATGCTCATTAAGCACGTGTAATTAATAGGCAGGATCAATCCAAGAATTCTGAAGGGAAGTGGTATACACTACCCCATGGCCTATAAGGGTGATTGTGCAGGGGGAAGCTGGAGCCCCCAGGCTGATGGAGAATCCCAGGATGCTGGACTAGGGTCAAGAGCTGTCTTTGAACTGACAGGTCTGGAGGGAACTCTAGAAATTCTCCTGATCTGCTTCAGCTGAGGGGAGCAGCTGAACAGGGTGTTGGGCTTGGCCAAGGATGTATGTAGCAGCAACACACAGGTTCCTTCTTGCCTGGTCACACCTTCCATCCCAACCCAAATTGGATGAGAGCGAGCACTGAAAGGTAACAACTGTACAACAGTGCAGAAACGAGGAACCTGTGCGTCACTACTGCTGTTCTTAGCTGAGTCTGGTTCTCCATACAGCTGCTCCCTGAAGCCTGCAACTGTAGTGTAGCAGGAAGGCCTTTGAGTCTTCTTCCATGTCTGCATTAGCTGGGGACAACAGTGAGGGGAGGGGGTGGACTCCTCCTTCAAGTGCCTGCTCCTGGCCAATGGGGAATCATAGTGGGGGAGCAGAAGGTACAGAAAGAAGAAAACTGCTCACCAAAGAAGACCATTGCTCACCACTGCTATCCTCTGCCAAATCTGGCACCCCATGAAGCCATAGCCAGAATTGATCTGGAAGTTCCCCTATTGCTGGATCAGCTGGGGACAACAGCAGAAGTGGGGTGTCCACACGGTTGAACCCCCATGGTTCCACCCCTATTTGTAGGTATTAAGGCCTTCCTTACTGAGTGAAATGATATGTATAATGCTTTTCACTTTTGAGAAACTAGTTTTGTGGTGTCAGAATACCTAACACTTTGGTATGACATTAAAAATATAACTGTGATGAGACTCACACAGGGACTTGGTAAATTTATGCTTGCTGAGTTGGTGATGATGTTGAAAATAAAGATATGGGGTTATTCAAAACCAGTTTAGGAAAATTAGAGAAACTTCCATGCAGATTTTTAAAACAAGGTGGGATACACAGTAATGTATTTTCTCACATACCGCATGCAGATCCAAGGGAGTACAGTGCTATCTATGGTCACAGCCCCCTTAGATTCCTGTTCCATCCAAATTTTAAAACTAGTTTCTTCCATCCAGGCAGCAGCGAGTTAGTTGACCTCACAGCTCATTAAAATTTACTTGGTTCCTGCTAATCTCTCCAGTCTATAGGTATTAACAACCCTGTCCCCCTTTTTAATGGTCTTTCTGCTCCACTAATCAAACTATCCTTCTGCAATGTTGCTGTCTGTTAGCTGCTCCTTGTATCTCTTTTCCTATGCATCTCTTTTCCTGCAGACTGTTGGTAGCTATTTTCAAAATAATTGATCTGCTGATAGAATTCAGTCTTTAGCAGTAGCTACAGTTTCAGCTTTTGGCTGAGCAGCCAAGATCTACGGACAACTCAGTTGTAAAAGGGGTTAAAACTGTAGCTTTTGCTTGAGGAGGAAACAAGAGAGAGAGAGCTGAAGATTAGGCTCTGTCCCTCCTCTATCCAGTCATAACCCCTTATATCTTCATTATATGATATGCCAGAAAGCATGGTAATATTGAATTTTAACTGTAATGATATGTATTGGTCATAGGCCAAAAAAGGACAATATTTGGTTTCCTTAAAGGCTGAAAACTGTGAAAAGTGTGAAAGGAAAAAGGCTATTTCTTTGGAGAGCAAACCCTGGTCTTCTCCAAAGAATTCTTAGTGAAAATATAGATTTTTTTAGAAGAAGAGAAATAGAACTAACAAGGAAGGAGAAGTGGTAAACATCCAGCCTTTTATTAAAAAAATATTGGTATATTGAAAATATAATTTGAAAAAAATTTAAGCTGCCTAATAATCCCCTGCATGTACCTTTAGCGCCATCTTTAAAATCTAAGGATGTGGCTTAGTTGTTACAAGAAGGTATATGGTAGTTTTAGCTGTGTGTTAGGTTAACATAATTAATGAATAGAGACAGTGTAAGGGTAAAGAGTTGTAGGAAAAGTAAGAATGGAAGTGGGTAACAGTAACGTAATATAAACAAGGTAGCTTTTCATCATTAAAATGGCAAGTCAGAGAAATTATTATTTCAATGGATTGTTTTAATCAGAGATATTAGAATGAGAAAATTAGTTAAACATTACTGTAGTTTTTCTGGACTAAAAGTTGTACATAAAATCTAATGTAAAGATTGGAAGGAAACTGATGACGTCATCCAATCCAGGATCATCCTTGACTGAACCCTCCTAGACAACTGTCTGTCTACCTTGCTCTTGAAAATGTCCATGGATAGGGATTCTATAACCTTTTTAGGCAACCTATCCTAATGCTTAACCACCCTCATAGTCAGGAAGATCTTCCTAATATCCACTGGTTACTCTACCTGTAAACTTCTAGCCTAGGCCCACTTCCTTTGGACCAGTTCTGAGTCTCAGCCTCTCTCCCTTGGTCTCACCAGGCTCAAGGCTCTTTGCCCCCTCAGGGCACATCCAGATGAGTGCGGTCATACGGTAGGTGGCACTGCAAACACATCTGCAGCACCACATATGGCACAGTCAGGCATTTTCTGTGCTGCAAGGGGGCACTGCCCATGCATGTGCTGCTGCATTTTTTTTTCCCATGGGTTTTTTTGACCCCATGATATCCAGGGGTCAAAAAAACCTGTGGGGGAAAAAAAACTGGAGCAGTACATGCTTGGGCAGCATGGGCTACTGAAAAGCAGAGCCAGGCCACCCAAACCCATACTGTGGCTGCCACAGGCTCCACCTGGGAGGACTGCCATGGATGCAGCCCTGGGAGGACCCCAGGATCCACGTAAGACTGCTGGAGCCAGCACAGTGCTCGGCCCAGCCTCTGCTACCAACCCTAGGGTAACTTGATGCACACCAAAGCGCGTGTGGCATGGGCATTCCCTGGGAACAAGTAGTTGTGGCACAAAGTGCACTGCTGCTACTTGTCCTTGGGGAACCAAACAACTGCTCTTATCTGGACGTGCCCTCACTCAGGTTTAACCTGCCCCTGTCTCACCTAAAAATTTGCTAAGCATGCATTCAGTACCATTATCCAAATCATTAATGAAGATGTGAAACAATACTGGACCCTGGACAGGCTTTCAGTATGTTAATTTACAACTGAAATGCAGTGCAATGTAGGAGGCACAGGGCAGCCTATTAGGAGTTCATAGCCTTACATTACATTTGAAAGCCTGAAATGATTGGCATTTGTGACTCATTTTATTATTTTAGTGCCACGCTAATATCCATGTGTTTATTCTGAGTTGCAGGCTCAGATACAGATGGAAAGCCCACCATGATATTTGCTGTTCATGCTGTGAAAATAACTTCAGTACACTTGCAAGTGCACTTTATGATAGAAAATAATGACACTGAGATTCCCAATTCCACTAATATCTTCTGAAGGTTCTTCCAGTATTAACTTTATGGAGAGAGGCTGGGGATGTGGGGAACAAACCACTTAGCTCCAAGAACTTCTCTATGGGAACATAGCCCTCTAGGAGATCAAATTTAGAAACTGCTGTGTACTGGTAAACAAGGAAAGTACATAGACATAAACAACATACATCTCTGTGTTTATCTGTATCTTGATTAATTAGCCCAATGTATTATTAGCCTCTACACAAAAGCATGATCTATTGTGGCAAGGTCCTAATTAAGAGAAATCAGTTCTTCTTTCCTTACAGACCCAGTTGGAGAAAGACATTTTTGATACTGGTGCTACCTAAGTCATTATTAGGCAGAAGTCAGGGTAGGGTGGCACCTTAGAGACTACGGGTACATGCAAGTGTTACATTTAGATTGACCTAACCTTGGTTAGGTCAGTTTAAATGCCTGCTGGGAATGTTTACACAAGGGCTTAAATTGCCCCAAAAATGGCACACCTGATCCAAGTTAGTTCATTTCAGGAGGTGATCTAACTTTAGACTGACCTGGCTTAATTTAATCTAAAGTGAATTAACCCTGTCTAGTGAATGCCTGAATGCATTCACAGTACAGCCCCAGGGCTGGGAAAGCCCAGCCACGCACCCCAACACCAGGGCTGTGCTTTTCCTACATCCCCTGTACCCCCGATCCTTACTGGGCTATTTTTAGCACCTAGATTAGCCCTCTCTGGACCAGACAACACCCCCTACAGGCCCCCTATACCACCCACCAGACTCCCCCTGATCGCACCAGCCCACTCCTCTGCTCAAAGGGGGTGACTTACTTTGGGCTAACTGCATAGCTCCTGGCAGCTGTGAATGCCTGCACTTACCATTTCCAGTTTAGGTTTAGCCAACTTAAAATAAAGCAAAACCTAAACCTAAACCAGGTCCTGAAAATACTTGTTTTCACCCTGTGAAAAGCATCTCACAAACCAACCTATTGCCTACAAAACCGTATTACTCTCTGAACCAGTTAGTCTCTAAGGATGCCTATATATGAGCACAGAGGCTGCTCCAGCAGCTTCCTGCATCTCATAAATCAGCACCCCCATGCTTAAAAATGGTGGTGGGGCTGCTGGAACTAATGCTCATCAATGTCATTTTTAAGTGTGGGAACACTGATACAGGACACACAGTGTCATTTTAATTAGAGCATCTCTGAGAGCTGCTCTAACTGAAGTCCCCCAACATACACACACATCCCTGGAGCATGTATAGAAGTGCCCTAATTGACTTTAGAGTAACACAGCTACCTTTCTCTATGCAACTATTAAGAATTGAAAAACCTTACATTTTAAATATTTGAAAAGATTATCAGGTGAACTCCCCTCTGTAAGGCAGATTGACTTCATCTCTGCTTCATGATATAAATGACTTCTCACCAATCCCATCAGTATTCCCTCCCATTCTTTTGCTTGTGTAAATTTCATATGTTTAGCCTCAGCTATGTACAATCTGATAGTGAGGAAGAAAAAATGGTGGCTGCATCATTTGGATTTGTAGCAAAACCCCCAGTTTTTCTTTTTTTTTTATTATTTATCTTAAAATGCATTTCCTCCCCTTCTCCAACCATTTCTGACTTTTCTCTCCCTCTCTATTCCCTATAGATAAGTGAGCTCAAAATTAGGATAAGCTTTAAGCATTTTTATTTTTGGTGGCAAGTTTTTGGTTTTGGATATCCATTGTTTTATAATTATTAGGTTTGTATTAATTTTTACTGTTGTATATTGTATTGTCATTTTTGTATTGATTTTTGTTGTTTCATATGGATATGGTATGGTTTAGGCCTGTGTTTGTAAGTGAACCAAAGTAATGTCAAGTTTCCTTTTTATATGTCAAGCCTCCAGCTTCTGTCCTCTGACTGGGCATCCCATGTTGCAACAATATGATTCATTGTACCCCTCCCATGTAAACTGGTTCCCCCATGAATGAGAATGACTGGGTATGATTGAGATACAATGGTACCAGGCCTCTACTGAATGGCCTGTAATGACTGGGCCATCACCTCGCATTGATTCATCCAGGAACTACGGACCTCACCCAGGAACAGAGACAAGACCAGCATTTGAAAAACAAAAGACCCTGCAGAACTAGCAACTCTATCATTGTACCCCACCATTACAGACACCCAAAACTGCACATCTCTGCATGGAGAACACATGCTCAGTTCGCCAGAGGCTGACCCTTGCCTGTGCATGCCTCCTGTCACTAGGGCCACACACGGTCTGCCCCTATAAAGACGGGCAGTGAAAACAGATCTAGTGGGAACGCCATTTCCATCCGGACCAGACCAGCTTCACGTCACCTATCCACCCCAGAGGCCCTGCCGGCAACCCCCGCTGGACAACATCTATTGGACAAGGACCCCTTCCACCCTCCTCCTACAATTTGGACTCTCTCTTCTCCTGGACTTCAGTGGACTTCAGCCCCTGCACCAAGCCTCTCTAACCCCTGCTGCCATTGTGTGTGTGGGTGCAAGGGAACCAATTTGGCATTGTGTCCCCATCTCCCCTGTTCAATAAAACCATGGTAATTTGCAGCCCCGAGTTGGGTCATGTTACAATGAATCCCAGTCCCTTCCCTATCTTAAATTCCAGTCTCTCTCAGCTCCAGTTCCCACCCTCTCCTCCCAATTCCATC
>NW_017729032.1:251522129-251526936 GCF_001723915.1 Gavialis gangeticus
TTCTTCAGCCCAGGCCCCTATAGTCTACCAGTTCTAATCCTGGTCCTGGTACCTTTAACCCCTACACTTCCACTTTCTTACCTTAACCTTTCTCCAGGTATCCCAAGTACACCAAGAACATACATACGTACATATCACAATACCCAATTTAGGAACTCACTTATGTGTGTATGTGTGGGTGGGTGGTATGTGTGTAAATTAGTGACTACACATATATATTTATAGATATTTGTGTGTGTGTGGTATATGAATTAGTAATCCACATATGTGTATTGAATGTGCAGGTGTTGGTAACTGGTAACTGATTCTGTCTAAATTTGGTGTGTGTAGTGTGTGTGAACCCAGACTAGTTATTTTGAATGTGTGTGTATCTGAGTTGCTAGTGTGAGAGTGTGTGTGTGTGTGTGTGTGTATATGGCATTGTGTGCATGATATATGAATTAGTGATCTGTGTCTAAATTTTGGGGTGTATAGTGTATGTGCCTGAGCTGGCAGTGAGAGTGTGTATGCCCAATAGGGGTGTATGCATCTAGTGAGTTTGTTCTTAATTGATTTTTATGTGTGCATGTGCAATCGTACACCACACCCTCCTGTCTAACAGTGCAATATTGAGATCCTAAGCATTGGCCTGACCCCTCAAAGCAACAGATTAATTGAAAATTGATGAGTGTCTGAACCACTACTAAGATTATCACACTAGAAGGACAATTTGGAACAAATCAAGTTTTTGTAGGGAACTTCTGCATTGGAGATGAGAAACAAATAGCACTGATAATCTTTGCTCTGTCTTTCTTTGGACTTAAAATACTCCCCAGTGGGTGCAGCTACAGGTGTGCATTTACTGCACAGTAACCAAAATTACTAGAGGTGCACCAATACATTGGTTTGATGTTGGATCAGCACTGATATAAAGAAAATTGACTGCATTGGAAATCAGCCTGATATGGCCGATAATTTGGCCAATAAATGCCCGTGCATGTGTGCAGCTGTAGAACAGCACATAGGCAACTAGGAGCACAGACCGACAGCATGGAGAGCTGTGTACAGCTGCTAAGGCTGTTGTGATGGAAGGGAAAGGGGGAAGGAAGGGGAATAGGTGGGTAGATCAGTGCCCCTATCCAGTGACAGAGGGAGTGGGGTAGGGGCTGGGGCAGGCGCTGCCCAGCTGGAGTGGGGCATGGGATGGAGCTGCAGCTCATCCAGGAGGGGGGTGTCTTCCACCACTGCATGGGTATGGGGGGGCATGTGGCCCCAGATCTGCATGGGGATCTGGCGGGGGGAGGCTGCAACTGCGGGCTGTGGCTGTGCCAGGCTCTTCCCAGCAGATGGGGGCTGTGCTCAGGGCTGCGAGGCCATGCTCAGGGATGTGCTCCTGGCTCTTTGAATATGAGTCTTGTTCAAAGACTCTAGCACATTATCTACTTATCTATTTTTGCTGGAAACAGACAAAAACTATTACATTCTTATGTACACGGGCACTAAAATATGGCCCAAATTAAAAAGCATAGTTTTACTTAACACTGTCTAAATAACAGAAACTATTGTTCTTTCACAGGGAAAGGAAAAAGTCCATTAAGACATGGAATCATTAGTATGGGTTCCCTCAAGCACTTTTAGGATTTTGGGGAAAAATAAACTAATAGGCATATTATAAACATGCTATTATTAGAGTGGTATAAAAAGGCCACCCTCCATTGCCTACATTCTTTAAAGTTTGTGAAAATTTAAATATCTGTGATTAGAGAATAAGGGAGGATGTGTATATTACTGAATAACCTTTTCTCTGGGACTCTAACATTACGCACATTTTTAGCTTTTAATATCCTCCTTTTGGGTCATAGTTTTCTGCATACAAAGTTTTTCCGACTCAGATTGTATGCACATAGACATCTGCAACCCAATGGAAATAACTTGCTTGCTAAATTACTTGCATGATTGTTTTGCACAGGAAATTGTGTGTGCAAATACCTTGATTAAATTCAGATTTCTCATGCTAAGTTCTGAAAATCTATCGTTGGAAAAAGTAAATTTACATTTAAATGTACTCCTGCTTGAAGTTAAATCCCAATTTAGCCCTGTCAACAAAAATTAAGCTTATATATACAAAGGACTAGTCTGATAGATTGACAATCAGGTATGATGCATATGACTTTGAATCTGATGTTAGTTAATGCTGTCTGAATAGGCAAATAATTATAAGTTATAGACTGAAGCCTTAGGAACCGAATGCTGTTATTTAAAAAGTTACTAAATTGAGTTTCCCAAGTTTGAGGTGAAAAAGCTGCATTTGATTAATAAGTGAAAAGGTGATGTAGGGGGAGGAAGAGTTATAAGGTACAAGAACCAGAGGATCAGCACCAAATACTTATGATGGTAATTCTGGAAAGCAAGCTAACAGATTAGAAAGTGTTATAAATTGTTTAAAAAATATGTTTTAGCATTTCAGATTTCATTTGGGCATCACACCCAGCTTGATTACATTGTCACTGAATCAGCATGCTAAATATACCCAGACAACCTGCACTTTTTAAACAATAGCTTTAAAGTCTGTTTCTCTTTCAGGGTTTTTTTTTTCAACAGCTTTTAAAATCAGGGGTCAAACAGAGAAGTTCTGGAGAGGTGTTTTCTTACCTTAATCCTTGAAACCAAGCTTTGCCCACTTGCCAGAATAAGGTAGCAAAACAAGGGGTGTCTTGGTGGATGCTGAAGATCATCAAAATATTAGTCTCTTCTTTTCCATTTGCTTCAGTCAACAGCAAAATTCTTAACTAAGTTGATACTTAAATGACAAACATTAAACTTACCATATCTCTGAGACTGATGACATCATTGATGTTAAGCTCTATTGATATCTGTGATGACTAGTGACTCCGTTATTTTTTATTATTGAAATCTTAGATTCTGGAGTAGTCTAAGAAAAAGGGCATTTTTTCACCAAATCACAGGGTTTTGGTCTATTAAACAGCTGCTTAAAATTACAATTTTTAAGTTTTTGAAATGTTTATGCTAAGACTATTTTTATCTTTTTACTGATATTTAGACTACAGGCTGAATTATAATTTTAATATTAAATTGATCAGAATTAGAATTTAATGAAATCAGTGTTTCAGAAACAGTTTGTGAAAAAGTTTCATGATTTGTGTGATTATTAGTAGACTACTGAATGCAAATAGATAAACTAGATTTTATATGGGGTGCTTTGCACAAATAGGTATTTAGGATCTGAGTGATCTACTTGTAAATTAGGTGCCTATCTCCCACCTAACTTCTATTTTTGCTTTTTTGAAAACCTGCCAAGGTCCTGTATCTTCAGTGTTGGCAAAGACTAGGAAGAAATTTCTGGATCATTTACTGGTGGAAGTCATTAATGTTTCCTAAAAGAAGGCAAGCTTGCATCAGCCTCTAAATATGTGGTAGTTAAGGCTTTTCTTAAGAAAAACATTAATGCCCTTGTCAACTATCACCACATCTCTAATTTCTTTTCAGTGGCAAGAACTGGTAAGAAGGCATTGGTGAAACAAGTACAGTAAAGACTAGCATCCTCCATCTACTTAAACATTAATGGACCAAGTATCCAACCAACGTATGAAGCAGCAACATCATTAATCTTGCTGAAGGCAGGACAGAGTGGCACCTTAGAAACTAACTTATCCAGAATGGCGTAAGTTTTGTAGGCAGCAGCATACTTCATCAGGTGCTATGCTGTTCAGAGCATTTGATGAAGTAGCCTGTTGCCTACAAAGTTCATGCCTTTCTAAATAAGTTACTAACTAAGGGCATCTACACGTGCCAGACATCTATTCCGATGCATGCTAATTAGCACACAATTAATCAAGTCTGCTGAAGTGTGCTAATTCGCACACTTCTGCAGCCTCTATGTCACGTGTATTCAGCATACCCACACTTAAAAGTGGAAGTGGGAGCGCTTTAAATACAAGCTGGTCAAATGAATACATGTGGTGCTGGGGGTGCTTTAATTAGAGCAGCTCCATTTAATTAAAGTGCCCCCCCCAACCCGGAGCATGTGTAAAGACACCCAAAGGTGTCACCCTGTCCTACCCTTTGTTTGACTTCTGACTAACACAGCTAACCACCTCTCATTAATCTTTCTGTTAGAAATTTCTTATGGTAATGAGAGAGAAATTTCTGTTTTGATTTAAGTCTCAAACCAAAAGATTGGGTTGTAGTTATGGGAGAGGTATGGTGCCACAGGGATGCCTGAGTTTAAAGCCTTGCCTGGGTCAGTGACCCCAGGAGACTGGTACTGAGACAGAGCAGGGGGCAAGCTGGGGCCTAGAAGCCAAGGTCTGCAGCAATGGACCTAGGCCGAAGGGGCATAGACAGAGGAAAGGGGCCAAAGCTGTGAAAGCTGAAGCCCAACAAAGGTGTGAGGCCTGAGGGGTCAAGCACTGTGTTGGGGCCAGATGGCCCTCCAAAGTGACTGTAAGGATGGAGACCACAATTATAGCCCCTAAGGCACAACTAGGGTCATCTTAAAGGGAATTACCCCATGTAGAATCTGAGCAGAGGAGCCTTGCAGATTGGGGTTTGGAGGCAGAGGAGCTCCGAGGGCTAGACAAGGGAGAAAGACACCAAAGAAGAGACTATCCAGCCTCTGGAGGTAGGCTCTGCTATTAAATATCATAAGATCAAGGCATGGAAGGAAAAAAAATAGGAGGTGAGAGAGGCAAGGGAGTGAGGTCAGGCAAATCTGAACAGCAAGGGGCATGAGATGCTGGGGACGTAATCCGTGAGCCTGTCACACTTAGAATTTTTATTTTTCCCCTCTAATTCTTCACCTCAGTCA
>NW_017729032.1:251531936-251534128 GCF_001723915.1 Gavialis gangeticus
ACTTAGAATTTTTATTTTTCCCCTCTAATTCTTCACCTCAGTCACCCATACTTTGGTTACTTCCTGGATAAAACTCTAAACATTAAAGATATCACCAAAGCTCAGTTACTGCAGAAATGTCTCCTGAGAAGAGTAAACTATTAAGAATATATTTTACATGTATGGACTGGGTTACAAACACATGTAATCAGTAATTAGAGAATTTGTATATAGGAGAGGCATACTTGCCAAAACTTGCAAAGAAATCAGATGCTAATTTAAATGTACCTACATAAAGCTGCTAGTCCTGAAGGTAGACAGGAGACCCCTGCACAGGGCAATGTTTCTCAGTCTAGTAGGGAAATGTTTACTGGAGATATCTTCTCCTTTGGAGGTCAGTGACGTCCACTGGGTGAAGACAGTAGAGAAGTGGCCATCAAACCCCCACAACATTGCCCAGGCTGGAGATTCAGGAGAAGGCATGGAGGGAATACAATTGTCGGAATGAAGAAAATAAGAGTGCAGATTTTGTCAATATTGACTCTTGGAAAGTGGACATGCAGATGGATGACATAGCAGCAGTGGGAGGAATGGGTCAGAGCAGTGATTCTAGGGACAAACAGTAGCAGTGTAAGAAGTGGGACAAGCAGCAGCACCATAAGAAGGATGTGGTCTTAGGGCAGGACAAACTGCAACAGCAGCATGGCTAATAGAATAGCATGGCATGGGCATGAAGGGGACAGGGCATAGAAACCACTTAATCGAGAGTTAAACATTTCAGGGGAGCTTTGATTCAGTCTGCTCAGTGAGGGCTAGAAAGAAAAGCTGGGACCTAGGCATTTCACTGGGGCTTAACTCTGTTTAAAAGTCTTAAAATGGAGGGTGGCAGGAGCTCTGCCCGCCACAAAGACTAAAAAAATCAGATACTCCATCAAACTGCATAGCAGTTCGAATTGGCTGTACTATATTTGGACCTGGAGGATACAAGATGAGCAGAGGGGATGGCTTTTAGAATGTGGTCTTAAATCTTGCAGTTTTGGGGGAAATTCATAGGGTGGGAAGGTCTAGATAAAAGGAAGCAAAAATATATTTCACATATATATGTCTAGGATTTTCACACATGCTTTCAGTTGGCACTCTATCCTGCTTTAAATAAACTATACCAGGGCTGACCAGCTGGCAGCTTACATGAGGCTTGGGAAGGGTTAAGTTATAGCCCCAAGGCTCCCATTCAGCTGCTACCTCCCCTCCTTTCCCCCCCTCATTCAGCTGCAACAGTACCTAGGGCCTGTAAGCATTCCCTCCCTCTCCCCTTCTTCTGCTGCTTCCTGCCACTGCCCTAGGAACAGGGCATTGTGCATTGTTGCATATGGTGTAGAATGAAGGGTGAGTACAGGGTCATACATAGGTGTGGTGCAGTGGTGAGAGGGCCCCGTGTGGGTGCCCGTGGCTTGCCCTAGTGTGGCCCATGGGGAGTGCCTGAAACTTGGACAGCCCTGAACTGTACATATCCAAGCCAAGTGTTTTTAAAGCATGGCTGTCAAAGTTAAGCCCCTCAGACCTATACTTAGGCTCCACAGGAAACAATTTACATATTTAAAAGTACTGTTCCTTCAGCAGGTCTGTTTGGCAATTTTTGCTACTTGATTCAACTTTTGTTTTAGGATTAGGGTGTAATGAAAATATGGCCTATTGTGTTCCCCACTAAAATGAATAGGCAAAAATTAGGGAGCTGAACTCTAATTATGGACAGAGCAGATATACCCTGGGAGGTCCCAGCTTTCTTAGGCTGTTCTGGCAATATGCCCCAACTCCAGAACCCTGCTCCTGATGAGTTTGCTTATAGGGTGAGAGAGTTGTTCATTCTCTCAGTCTCTTCCAACCTTTCCTCAGACTGCCAGCAAAAACATATTTAACAATTTCTCTGCCTCCGTCTTCCTAAGTAGGGACCAGAACAGCCACCTCCCTGCTGGGCCCCCTCAGGCCCTGGGGGTGGCACACCTGGGCCAAGCGTTAGCGAGGATTTAGTTAGGGAGCTTTTGGAGGGGCTTTCAAGTCAGCCGGTCTGGATGATCTCCACCCTAGAGTTCTAAAGGAACTGGCTGAGGTCATTGCAAGTCCACTGGCACAGCTTTACGAGCACTCGTGGTGCTCTGGAGAGGTACCGGTGGACTGGAAGAGGGCCAACATGGTTCCCATCTTCAAAAAAGGGA
>NW_017729032.1:251534626-251551377 GCF_001723915.1 Gavialis gangeticus
AGGGCGGCTAGGGTCTGGAACCAACTTCCAAGAGAGGTGGTGCAGGCTCCTACCCTGGGGGTTTTTAAGAGGAGGTTAGATGAACACCTTGCTGGGGTCATTTGACCCCAGTACTCTTTCCTGCCATGGCAGGGGGTCAGACTAGATGATCTGCTCAGGTGCCTTCCAACCCTAGAAACTATGAAACTATGAAACTATGAAAAATTAATACCAATTTATTGGTATTAATACCAATTTTAATACCAATGGTGCTTTTTGTTATGTGGCATATGTCCAACTAGATTTTAGCTGAGACCACCATCTCAGTTCATATCGGCTCCTAAACAGCTGTCACAAATAGCTGTGAATCATTACCTATCTGGGTTGAATTTAAAATAATAATAGTTCATAGTGAAAGGCTCCATTTACTTTTTTACAAGTCCAAGCAAGCAAAGCACAGTTTAGTTGCTGGTTCTCAGTTTTTCTGTAATCAGCCATAATAAAATTTTCTTTGAAAACATGAAAGTGGAAATGCACTGTAATTTGTCTGTTCATAGTGCTATTAAATGCCTAAAGACTGGATCATATTTACACAAAGGAAAAACATTTATTTTTCACATAGTGTCTGAGTATTTTATACACTGTATTCTTGCATTTACATTAGTGCTGTTACTGCTTTTGAGGTACAAAACCTGCCTTTAAACTTAAAATGTACCATTCCACAGTGACAAGGTGTGGGGTCCCCAGGGATGGATGTGATGACCCTAGGGCTCCATGACAGTGCCTGTTCCACCCTGGGGACACCTTCTAATCTCGCCTGCCGCATCTTGTTGGTTGAAATAATAAGTTGCGAGGCTGCCCATGAGTTCGTGGTCATGGTCCTGCTGGACCCCATTAGATCCTGCTGATCTTGGATCCCTTGTCAGGTCTCGCTCAAAGTTAGTGCCCCTTGAGACAGCCTCAGCCTTATGGCCAAGATGCATGGCTCCAAAACCAGCCATTTACCCCATGACTCACAGGTGGTATTCGCACGTTGTCCCTCTGAGGCCTTGATCTAGCTTGGTCTCCTCTCACCACCGGTCTCTCCACAGCCCTGTCTGCATGCCCTCTCTGGTGCTGGGCTCTCTGTAGCCCCAATGAGGCCTCTTCCTCCCCAGTAGCCTCATCCCGGTCCACCAGATTCAAATAATGTAAATACAAGCCCCCTGGGCTATAATATAACAACAGCAATAGCATTGAAGGTCACACCCTGCCCCTTTAAGAAGTCAAGCTCCCCCCTCAACAATGTCTGCCTCCAAGCTCCAGACACTTTAGGAGCTCCTAGACTTTATTAGTTTTAATAGCAGCAGAATAGGCAACCAAGCATTTCTGCAAGAACTCCTTCCCACAGGCTGCTGACAGAACTAACTTTTAGGCAGCCTCCAGCCTTGGGGTTTATATATGCCCAGGGCCCTGTTTCCTTCTGGTCAGCTGACCAGGTGCAGGTGCCAGCTAATACCCTGATTAGCTCACTGCCAAGCCAACCTGCAGCTGTGGAGCCCTGCCTAGTTCTCAGGGCTCCCTAGCTAAGCTGCCTCTGCTTTTGAAGGAGCAGGTACATCTTAGTGCCCTGCAACACATGTATTTATTAGATGGAAAAGGAGAAGTTTCAGTTCTGTTGTTCTATTTGCCCCTTGAAGGTTCATTTTGTTCAACATCATAAAAATATAGATATGATGATCTAAATTGGCAAATAACACTTTTTATTCTAAATTATAATGTCAATAAAATGGCTTAATTTCTACAATTCAGAAAATGCTATGGATGGCTATATTTTTGTGAATGAAATATTCAATTGTAAACAGCACTTGGGATTGTCTTAATGTAGTTTATGTGCAAAATTCCATGCACTTAGGTTTTCAGATAGGAAAATAACTATAGATGGATAGCTACATAATTCACACACACAAAACTTAAATTTTGCCTTCAGTGTTTATAGAAATTTGTCACAAACAAAATGAAAAATTCTTCAGTGTAGTTTTTTTTTAAAGCAAATAACTCTTGCTCTTCAGTTATGACTCTTTGTTTCTCATTTTGAAATTTACTCTGATTGTAAGAGTGGCTTTCTTTTTCCTGACCTGCAGAAAAACAGAAGACAGCACAGATAAGTGGTGAAAACACAAACAGATCTGAAATGGAATTCACCTTTTGTTAAATATTTGAGTTTGAAATTCTCTCTTTTCGTGCGACTATTCATCATAACAAGTTTTATGTACTTGATTGAGAACAGGAAATGTAAAACTAGAAACATGTTAATACAGAAGAAGAAAAACTTGATTTCAAATTTGCCTGAAACCTACAATTTTCTGAAGTCTGTGAGAAATATGTGGAAAACATAACCTACGACTAAAAAGCCAGTGTGTGTGTGTGTGTGTGTGTGTGTGTATGTGTATGTACACACACACACACACACACACACACCCCTGGCTTATTAAACATAGAAGTAATAACAAAAATGTTAATTTATTATAGAGAATAATAGGGGGAAATTATGCCTGATGAAATGGTCAGCACAATGTATTTGTACTATGTACGCTCTGTTACTATTTGAGAGTACACAGGACTCCCATTAACCCCTTTGCATGGGTGAATTGTACTTTACATTAATACAAATTATTAGTGAATGATACACATTAAGAGTTTAAAAGTGATTACTGTATAAAAGATAATGATTTAGGCTTGCTACCATGAATACTATGATGATAGGTGCTTCTTACAGCCTTGGGGTAGACAACTAAAACCCTGTTAAGCAATGTTTTGGAACATTCCCACTGACACAATATTTTACTAACTTTGATTAGTGTGAAGGAAAAATAACCAAGCCCAATAAACACCATAAAAAGACATATTACTAGGATGTCTTGGTTTGTGTTAAAGGAAATGTCTGAATAATGAACCTCTTGCTTGACAGCAGCAAGGAGTGATGTATCAAGCTTATCAAGAGAAAAATGCCTAGGTAGCTTATTTCAGATAAAGCAGATATAGCAGGAACCTGAGTAAAATTAAAATGTAATACAAAGTAATGGATACTATTTTCATTATTTTTATATTGGAATTTGGCTTACAACTTTGTCTACCATGCTGCTTATTTATGATACACCTTTACTACCCCATCAAATGCACAGAATATTGTTGTAGAAGACTGTGGAACAGATGGAACTGGGCAGTTGGGGACAACATTTTGTATATGACAATCACCATGAGAACACCAGGGGAATCTAATTAACTAAACTAAATAAAAGAGAGAATGTGATATTTGAAGAAGGACCCTGCCAGCACCAGAGAGAGAGGACAGACATAGAACTAGGAGCTTTGGAGACTAAGATTAGGGGATGGAGAAAGGTTGCCTCCATTCTCCAAGGGTTGTGCACTTTGTTTTCCAGATTCAGCTCAGCTCAGCAAGAGCAGCACCAATGATTGGTAGTACTGGTTGTAATCAAGATAAGTCTGTGATTGGTTGGGGCAGACTTTAACAGTTTATCTAGCTCAGCTGTGAATCAGAGTAAATGGCAGTGCACTGGCACCACCCAAGCTCTTTCTTTACTTCAGCTTCACTGGTGTTATCACTAGTGGAGCTGTCCTCAGTGAGGATAATAAGTCCTAAAAATTCTAATTTAGACAAACAATTTAATTCTTCCTTCTCACTCATTTCACTTGGCTAGTTAAGTTTAATGATAGGTGCAGGTTCTTTGATAGTTCTCAACTGAAACTGCTTTGCATTTCAATTTAATAGGTTCTGAAATAAGGGACAGCTTTCAACAGCTTTTGAGTAAGTGTGCACTTTCAGGTAAGGATATTGTTGAGGGTGATATTTGTTATTGGACCAACTACATAGCTGAGAGAGATTTTAGACAAACCTTAGAGCACAAAGTACTGTTCTTCAGATCTGCAGACCTTAAGCTTTTTTTTAATATAACTTGTTAATTAATTTGCTTGTCTTTTCTCCCATTTAATAACTCCAAAAAATGAGCTCTTATTGAAACATAACCTTCATTTATATAATACAGAAAGCCCAGAATCATGTTTATATTAGTATTTAAAAAGTACTTATTGCTATTCTTCTCTTGGGTGCTCTCAAAAGATAACCAATTGGACATTTCTAGTACTCGTTATACGAAGGTCCCTGCTATAGTATGATGCATTACTGTTTCCATTACCCAATATAGCTTGGGTGCATCTATATGGTACTGTATTATGTTTTGTACACAAACCCTGCGTTTGTCTTCTGCAGGTTTCAATTCATGTTGCTTCAGTTCTACTTCTCACTTTCCTGTCTAATGCCTCTTTGGAGGCAAATACCTGGATCCACTTGTTCAAAAGGTTGATGGTGATTTTTCTCAGCATCCACTGGTTGATTTTCTCCAGGGGCTGGTTTATGCAGCAATGGAAAGTGGAACCAAAATCAGTGCTTCAGTAAAGAGACCTTGGTTCCTGTTTTTGCCCTTATACAGACACAGTCTCTTGGCATTTCAGAATAGGGATTTTAAGAACATCTTGACAAGTCATAAAAACTCTGGGTTTTCCATATGCATTATAATTTCTGATTTCTAACTAAAAGGCCATGTAAGTAAAAAGTATAGTCCTAGTATATTCTTTTCATTCCTTGAATACTTCCTGTACAATCAACCAGCTACATATTTTTGTAGTTCCATTTGATTACATTTGCCAAAACAAAATTAATATATAAAAAAAAATCCTTTGAACTCTGAAGGATCTGACAGGGGCTTAGTCTTTATAATATTGAATTGTTAATCTACTAATGCCGACACAAAAAGCAATCAATAAAGGCCTCTATAAACCAAGAAGTTTGTTTTGGTCCTTCTTTCCTTTCTGGAATTATACTAGCACAGACATTTTTTTGACAAATGTTTTCTAAGATAATGTTACTTACAACAGCCTGCCACCAATTCTGGCCCTTGTACTTCTATAGGGAAGAGAAGAGATAAGGATATTTTATAGTGAGCAAATTCAGCCTTAGCAATTAATTCCAACTCTGAATCTGCCTTGTGACAACTGTTTATAAAGCTGTCATTGTAGCACAGTCTTGGTGTACTACTTCGGTAATTCTTTTCCCTTTTTTTATTAAGGTATGAAATATAATATGATAAAGTTATCATTTATTGAAATTCACCACAATTTGGATATTACATTAGTATGCAGTTGGAACCTGAATTCAGTCATCATCAAGTCAATCGCTGTGGTGCGCTGTGACCAGTGGGGTCCCTCAAGGCTCTGTCCTTGGGCCCATATTGTTCAACATCTTCATTAATGATGTGGATGCTGGTATCAGAAGTGGACTGGACAAGTTCGCTGATGACACCAAACTTTGGTGTAAAGCATCCACGCCAGAAGACAGGTGGGTGATCCAGGCTGACCTTGACAGACTCAGGAAATGGGCGGACAAGAATCTGATGGTGTTTAACACCAAAAAATGCAAGGTTCTCCACCTTGGGAAGAAAAACCTGCAGCGTGTTTATAGGCTCAGCAGTGCTACGCTCGTTAGCACTATGGACGAAAAGGGTTTGGGTGTCATGATTGACCACAAGATGAATATGAGCTGTCAATATGATGCTGCAGCTAGTAAAGTGAGCAAAATGCTGGCTTGCATCCATAGATGCTTCTCAAGCAAATCCCAGGATGCCATTCTCCCCTTGTACTCAGACTTGGTGAGGCCACAGCTGGAGTACTGCGTCCAGTTTTGGGCTCCACAATTCAAAAAGGATGTGGAGAAGCTTGAGAGAGTCCAGAGGAGAGCCACGCGCGTGATCAGAGGTCAGGAAAACAGTCCTTATGATGAGAGGCTGAGAGCTATGGGACACTTCAGCCTGGAAAAGTACAGGCTCAGGGGTTATCTGGTTTCTGCCTATAAATTTATAAGGGGTGCTCACCAGGATCTAGGGGAACATTTGTTCACCAGAGCACCCCAAGGGATGACAAGGTTGAATGGTCACAAACTCCTCCATGACCATTTCAGGCTGGATATAAGGAAGAACTTCTTTACTGTCCGAGCCCCCAAGTTCAAGAATAGACTGCTGCTGGAGTTGGTTCAAGCACCTACTTTGAACGCCTTCAAGACACATTTGGTTGTTTATCTTGCTGGGATCCTATGACCCCAGCTGACTTCCTGGCCTTCTGGGCAGGAGGCTGGACTCAAAGATCTTCCGAGGTCCCTTCCAGCCCTAATGTCTATGAAATCTATGAATTGCATGGAAATGTGAATGATTTTTGAAGCTACAAATTCTGGGAAGCTTTGAAAATCAGATTACTTTTTAGGTAGGTGCCTAAATATGTATTTAGGATCCTAACTTTAAGTGCAAAAGTTTGCAGATCTTTACTTCACCATTTAAGATGGGAAGAGTGTGATTTGGTTGTATTATCCTACATTAGGGGATCCTAACAAAACCATGACTGAACAAATGATCATGAAATGGGTATTTTCAAAAAGTTAAGAGCAATTACTTTGATTCTACAAAATATGCTAATGTATAAAATAGTTCAAGCACTTAAAAATGTAATATGCTAGATAGCCATGCTTCTTCCCTATTTGTTACCCTAATTTCTGAATGTGTTTGAATTTTTAAAGTTTCCTTGACCAAGAAGAAACAATTCCAGTTAATCTGTTTATAATTTCAGCAATCATTAAAATGAAGTTATCTCTATAACCACAAGTATTAATCTCTACTTTGGCACTAAGCTAGCCAGAACAATAGCACATTAAATTATACCATCTAAATGTACTTCTTTCTTAGCTGAATACAATGGAAATTTAACATTCAAAATCATTCTCGCCAGCTCACTGGGATCTGGTAAATGAACAACATGTCTGGTTTGCCATAATGAATGACAAACTGACAAGCTTTGCAAAACCTTTAATTTCAGTTTCAGTTACAGATATGACACGCTATCTTTTGTTCCATTTTAAGAATATCTGACACTTAGATGATGGTTATACTATCCACTATACTACACAAAGCACAATCCTAACGCCATTGTTTTTTTTTCACATTGGGAATGAGAGTTTATACACTGAAGATTATAAAAATATTTCCTCTATATTAGGGCTCTGGAGACTTTTCAGTTTCGGGGACCTCGATATCTCATAACTCTAATTCCCTGAATTGCTCTATCATTGGATTGTTTGGACTTCAGGCCCTCTATTAGCTATTTGTCCATCTGTTTGTGCATGTTGTACAAGAGAGGGGAATAAAATCAAATCTAGGCATACAGCTTCTTGGGAATGACAGTTTTACTAGATCTTCTTTCTGTGGAAGATGATAGGGACATCACAAGCATATAATTCTATGCCTTTCTGATGCTAATATCTTACCATTTTCCAGAATATGGAGCTAAGACTAGAAGGAGTCCTGGAAGAGGGATGACCAGTTGGAGGCAGTCTCTTTCTACTTACTTCTAAATCAACAGCAAGGTTCTAATTCTGCATTTCCAGAGGGTAGTTAGGAGGCAAGGAGTGTTAGTGGAGAGGGAATGCTCCTAAAGAAAGGAGCACAGTGCCATAGTGAAGAAAAATGCCTCCGTGCCACAGGCTCTGGTAGGGGAGTCAACAATTAATTGCAAAGGCAAGCCCCTGTTTATAGGCATTGTTGATAGCAAATGCTGAGATATGAATGTCTTAAAGTTGTTATTTAATAGGGCAAGTGAACACCCACTTGTGGGAGAAAAAAATGACTTCACCTTCTTGAGCATGAAGTTCTATTTTCTTTATGTTCAAGTATTTACTATTTATTTACACATTACTGAGTGCCTAGCTCCAAAAAGGAATGGATACAGCAATGACAAAGAGGCAGTTGCATGAATTTATGTGCTGGATATATGAATTATTCATAAAATGTTTGAAATGGAACATGTATGATTAACTGCAACCAGAACAGCAGCAACTTGCAAGCTGTCAGTTTATACTAGTTTTATAGTTATTTACTATGCAGCTAGTACTGTTATTTACAAAATAGAGGTTTTTAGCAACTGTCACATTACATGGTACTTATGATCTCTTTAGCTATGTGATATGATTATGGGAGATAAAAACAGACCAATTCTTTTTTTTGCCCAAATGGAAGTGTCGAATAATGTTAATCCACTTGGCAAGGGACTAAAGGTATAAAACAAGTTATTTTATAAAGTGCTTCCGAACACTCCCACAATTCAATCACTGTGCACTTAACACAGAAATTTTACACAAACAAAATTTCAAATAGGGTATCACTGTTAACACTGAATTGTTAAATCATCACTTGTCCATTAGAAGTGATGCTCACTCTCGTGCGGCAGGCCCTCATGTACCAGTTAAACTGAGTCATTTAGTTGGATAAAAGTAGAGTATAGGCATTGTCCTCAAGGCACTTAAGCACATCCTCAAATTCTTTGTTGAAATGAGCCTAAAATATTTTCTGAGAAATAAACTACTGTATAAAGCACTTAAAAAATAATTTGGGGTCCCCCCCCAATTTACATGCCTGAAGGACCAACAGGAATTTGTTTTAATTAAATAGTTTAATTAAATATTCACTTCTTTCTTTGATGGTTATTATCTCATGTACATTTATCTGCTATAGGCTATGGCAATTCTAAATTTTACCAATCATGTTTCAGTGGTCTTACAGAATTTCTCAGTTGCCTTCTGCCTAGATTCAGCATGATGTTCTTAGTTATTGTAGGATTTAGTAACTTCTGCAATCTTTTCTACCGCATGTTTTCCATTTCTAGAATAATTTCAGTAAAGACTGGGGTTCTAATCCTGCAAACTCTTGTGCATAAACTTAACTTAACATCTGATTGACATTAATTGGACTACTCTGAAATGAAGCACATGCTTAAGTCTTTGTAGGACTGAAATAAAAAAAAACCCTTCAGGTTTTAATGATTGTATAAAATGATTTTTTCTCTTGTGCCTACACATTTCCTGGCTCACTTTACTCACACCCTTACCTGAATGCACAACTTAGCTAATTTTACATTTTTGTGACATACAGATACATTCAGACAGTTATCTAAAATATCCATATTGTTCTATTATTTGTACTAAAATTGTAACCCTGTGTGGCCATGAAAGTTCATCAGTAAAACAAGGAGGCTATTCCTTACTGTTGCACTCTGAGTTGACTTTAATTCAGAAAAGGATTAATGAATGTGTTTAATGTTGTGAGACTAGCCCTCCTCTTTGAATCTTGATACAGCTCAGAAAAAAACCCTGAATTCTACAAATTTAGGCATGAAAATAGAAATCCAAAAGTAAAGGTAGTATGTTGAAATTCTTTATGAAGGAGGAAATAACTGAAAATACTTGTATTTATATCAAAATATATAAATTCAGGCACATAAAAATATACAAAGACAATCAAACAGTAGTTAAGAAACATTCATGTATTGAGTTTAGATTCCATTGTCTAAATTCTAAAACCAAATTATCATGGCAAAAGATAGTAAACTGTCACTTTCAAAATAGAACCAGTGACTGCATCCACACAAGACGCTGACTGCACAGTAGTCAGATACTATTGTTCAGTAGTGTTTTGTGGCAACAACCATGATGCAACACTGCTGTGCAGTAGCTTATACACGTTTATACAAGTACTAAATGACTGCGCAGTAATGACTGTGCAGTCAGCATCTTGTGTAGACATGGCCAGTGTAAAATAACTATAAATTAGGAAATGAAGTATTGTAATTTGGAGCCCAAATCAGATCAGGGCTAAGTGTCTCTTGTGAAGTGGCAGGGATCATCAGTATGAGTCAACCATCCATTGTAGCTTGTTTTGCAGAACATGCTTCAGATAATCTTCACATGTATGTCTTTTCGAAACAGTCAAGAAGCAGCACAAAGTCTTTGTGACTTTTTCTGGGACTTCAGGGAAATAATCTCAAGCAGGAATTTTCTTCTTTGCCAAGGTTTTTTTTTAATGAAAAATAAATTCAAGGGAGGGCAAGGAGTTCAATAAACAAACAAGTCTTAAAAAAGTAACAAGGTCGCAGCCTGTAGGCTACCTCCTACTGTCTTCAAGAACATTTCGCCTCGTGGAAGCATGAAAAACCACCCAAAGTTAAGATCTTAAAATTAAGAAAAATGGGGGGAAATGGAAGGAAAAGCAGCAAAATAATATCCCACTAAGCATATTTTTGTACCTAATACATATGCAGACCTTTAATACAATGGATTTTTCTCCATAAAAAAATCACTTGCATGGTTCATGTAATTTATCCCAAAATGTATCTGTTAGTGGCAGAATACATACCAAATGTGTCAGAAGTGTGGTTAGGATACCACAAAATTAATCAAATCAGGATATGTTTGTGAATTTCACTGAGGGAGGAATATTTTTAGAGTAAGCTAAAATGTATTTTTTTGCTATGGAAATTCTAGTTCAGTGTTTTTCTACTAGTTCATATTTAGCTAGGTTTGGCGGCAGAACTACAGGTCTTTTAGATTACTATATTTCACAGTTAGTGATCCCTCAAAATGGTTAGCAGTAGGGGTGGGCAAAGTGGGCCCTATTCGATTCTGATTCAGCCCAAATCAGGGACAGTGATTCGATTAGTTGATTCAGATCACTGTCCCTGATTCAATTCAGCCAAATCCGAATCTGAAGATTTGATGCTGATTCAGAGAATCAGGGATTTGGACACAGACACAGCTTTAAATGCTTTTTCTACATACCTTGAGGTAGCATGGCTCATAATCGTTGTGATGCTGGGGCGCATGGAGCATCTCACAGGAGTGTGGGGGCCCTCCACGTGCTCAGCAGTGAACCCAGAAGTGGAGTGGATATACTTCTCGTCCACTTCTGGGTCTGCTGGGGAGTGTGCTGGGTGCCACCGCCCCCCACGCCCCGCCCCTCCGGCTCAGCAAATAGCCACAGGGGGACCCCAGGTGCCCACCACCCCAGACCCAGGAGGCACTAGTTGCTGAGCCAGGGGTAAGTGGTGGTGGGGCGGGGGGGCGGGGGCTGTACACTCCCTGGGGGACCTGGAAGTGGACTGGAAGTGCTTTTGGTCCACTTCCGGGTCTGCTACCGAGCATGCTGGGGAGTCCCCCCACTCCTGTGGGATGCTCCATGCACCTCAGCATCACTGCACTCACGAGCCTCTGCTACCTAGAGGTATGTAGAAAAAAAATTTGAAGCTGTGTCTATGTCCGAATCTCTCTGAATCTATTTGGAGGGTTCTGATTCAATTCTGAGAGATTAAAGGGTCCTCTGATTCAATTCAGATTCAGAGATTCAGTCACTGAATCAGGGCGAATCTCTGCCAAATCAAATCAAGGACCGAAACTTCGCACAGCCTTAGTTAGCAGAGACTAGAGAGAGGTAGCTGGGCATGTTAGTTTGAAGAAAGGCAGCAGGGAGAGTAAAGGTACTTATTTATCCCTGATTCAGTCTGTAAGATTTAACTCTACCTTGCCTCCTTCTTAATTGTGGCTAATGAAAGGACATCAGCTGAAGAGCTATAGTAGAAAATTTCTATCAACTTCAAGTTGATGACTTCCCCAATGGAGGAAGTGGGAGCCCTCATTACATTAAGCTGTATCTAGCTCAATTTTAATGTTAACTGTGCAGTTTTTGCTTTCAAGTTAACTTGTTTTCATTTCAGCCCCTCATTTTTTTCAATAATATGCATGTTATGGTGACTAATTATTTTGTTGTAACAGCGTAATTTTTATTGAAGGTTCAAAGAATTTCATAAGCCTGAAGGCACCACAGAGAACAATTTTTCCCAGAGGTCATATTAATATTGAATAAACAGTACGAGTATTATTATAACTCTTTAAGGTAAAAATTAAAAAAAAACAGAAAGTGTACTTGGGATCTTGGGATTCAAGGCCCATTGAAGTAATTGAAAGGGCATCCATCAACTTCAGTGGGCTTTGTATCATGCTCTTGTTGACTAATATTAGTACTAACATGTCCAACTGAGCTTTAGAGACTTCCAAATTTAAACATAAAATTAAAATCAATAATAGCAGAATAATTAGCACAGAGAATTAATTATTACAGAAACCTTTTTCTAACGTATTTTTAAATAAGTTAGTTAGTAAATGAAGTCATACTCCATAATGTAAAAGCAGCTAGGCCCTCATAGTAGAAACTCAATGCACAGGAAACAGTGAAAGGAGAACACATGTAACATTAACTTTGCTAAGGAAGGCTGTTTTTCATAGCTATCAAACAAATAAATCGTAGGTGCACATTGAGACAAGACTTAGTGCCTATATCTCTTTGCACACGCCAAAGAAAACCTTCAGACCACACTGGATCTTTTCAGAGAAGCCTACCAAACTTTGGGCCTCTTTCTCAACACTGAAAAAACTAAAATGCTCTATCAGCTTGCCCCAGACCATGAATGTGGCCCTCCCCAAATTACCATTGAGGGAAAGACCCTAGAGGTAGTTGAGCACTTCACCTACCTTGGTAGCTGCCTCTCTCAGAAATTAAACATTCAGGAATTCCAGCACAGGATCTGGTGTGCAAGTGCCTCCACTGGGAAGTTGCTTCAGTGTGTTTTTATTCAATATGATCTCTGGAAAGGCACCAAGATCCAGATCTGCAATATAGTCATTATTCCCACCACCCTTTACTGATGTGAAATGTGGGTGACCTACTATCATCATCTCAAAATCCTAGAGAGGTATCACCAACAATACCTCCAGAAAATCCTCCATATCAAATAGGAAGATCACTGCACAAACACCAGCATCCCTGATGCACCCCATGGGTGTTTGTACACGTTTGCACTATAGCACTGAGTGCTTTTAAAAGTGTCCAGCGAAGCAGCACATGCATTTGTATAAATGGCAAAATGCACATCCGCGCCAAGAAAATGGCGGCAGCTTGCTTTAGAACTAAAACACATTGGAGGTGTTTTAGTTCAAAAGCGCACTGCCACCATTTTCTTAGTGCCGATGCACATTTTGCCATTTATACAGGTGCACGAGATGCAGTGTCTATTTATTGAGTCTGCTCCAGCACATCAGAGCAGACAAATGTATGTGTATAAATGCCCTATGTTACCAATCGGTGATCCTCAAGCTCTAACTTCACTGTGCCTAATATTTTGTATAGAAGTCTGACTCTCAACTTCCAAAACCAAATCCTCCACTCCCAGCTTTCACCAGGGAGGTTCATGGTCCTGGCATTTGAGTGGGGTTGCTGTGCCACCAACAGTCCTACCAAGCCTCCCTACCCTGTCAGAGTGCAGTTTTAGGTCATGCCCAGGACCAGAAGCATCTAAACCACCCCATACTTTCTGTCCTTACCTCTGTGTTGTTGCTGGAGCAGCAGCTCCACGAGGAGATGTGCCTTTCTCAGTGCCAGGCAGCAACTGCTGCCATCAGCCCTGCTGGCTTGAGTCTTAAGATGGCCACTTGTAGGGACTGGATGGCACCTGCCAGCTTTCTGGCCCAGTTCTTAAAGTGGCAGAGCACCATGAGTGCTCTTACACATGCCTGCCCCATTAAAATGTTTTCTGGGGAGGGCTTTCCTTGCTGCTTAGCCCACAAGCTCCCACAGGGCTTGCAACCTCTTAGTGGTGAGCACCCCACTGGTACTCCACCACAATCAGCAAAATTTGAAGAAAAACTACAGTGTTGTACCTGTATTGCAGAATGTTCTAGGACCTTGTGCATCTGCTTCTACCCTTGGTATTTTCCAATAAGAAAGAAAACATTCTACAATAAGAAATATGTCCCTTAAGTCACAGAATAAATTAACCATTAAAATCTTATATTGGAAGTATTTCTATAAATGCTTCCATCAAATTAACAGTATTAGGGACTAAAAATATACCTTCATTTCTATTAATCTATGCATAGAATATATTAGTATACCTTCACCTTTAAAGACATTTTTGAATGTTGACCACAGGTATCAAGGTGCAAAGAAAACTTCACCTAGGCTACAAAGATACTTATAAGAATCAAATGAATTGCTTCTTGAAATAAACCTTAGGAAGAAAGTTACAGCTTAGTAAATTGAAGTGAAATTTCTCTGATATCTTAGGCCCCATCTACATATTGCTCATGTTAATCAGTTAATCATGCCTTAAGTAGTCACCCAGCCACAGGTTCAATCAATTAATGGTGTGATAAAAAGAGGAATAAGATACAAAGTTATTCCACAAAATATGATTAATAACTTAGTAGCTGTTTCCTATTATGCCATTAATTGAAGTGTGGCCAGGGGCCCCTCTAGTTAGCAGCCCCCTCAGCTGATCCTATCTCCCAACTGGGGGGGAGGGGTCCACACACACCTCCAAACTTTGGAGATCCCAGTTGACTGGGATCCCAGTCACAAGGGGACCCCACACACCCCTGGAGGTAGGAGGCCACAACTACTGTGAGGGGGCTCCCATCCATGGGAGCTTGCTTCATTCTGGTGTAGGGGGAGCCTGGGATCAGGCTCCCTCATGCACTAACAATAAAGCATGATCCAGTTCATGGTCCCACAGTTGTACCTTCTGCCATGCATGTGTGGCATGGCAGGAGGTGCAATTGTGTGGATCACACATTAGATCCCATCACGTGTACATGTAGAGGGGATATTACTGACATATGACTCACTAATAGGGAACTGATAAATGTCAATGTACATTTCCTCTAGGTCCATAAGTTTCACTGTTTTCTCAGGAGTGTCTTTCTCATCTTTGTTTCTTTCTGGGCTACTTTCTTTTGTATGTTCTGTAATATGATATATATATAAATAATATCCATATATCCATATATATATATACACACACACACAAACTGTATTTACCCAAATAGAAGACCCTAATGCAAGAAATGCCTTTTCTCTTATAGTAACATACAAGGAATTCTCATTAAATACACTGTTTATCATTAAACTGCTATGAAAAGCAACACGTGCTCAGTAATGGAAACCAACTATGAAGTTGATTAAATGCAGCCACTGTTGAGCATGAATTTAAAACATATGGCCTATATTAGGCAAACGTGCTAATGGGTACCCTTTTAAAAAAAACATATTATAAAGCAACTAAAAGAAACTACATTAACATAAAACTTGAAGACCTCCCCTATAACAATATCTTCTTTTTACAACCCTTTTCACCATTATCACCTCTCATGAACCATCCTCAACTCAGGAAGAAGTAACAACTTCCACTCCATCCCTTTGTCCTTTTGAAATAAACACTGCCATTCTAATTTCCTTTTTATCTTTTATACCTTCTTCTTTCCCATCTCATCCACATCTTGATCCACATAGTATTTCAATTGATAAATTGCCAACTCAAACGTTTTCCTCTGGTGAAAGCCAGTCTCTTGACCAAAAGTAGGTTTGCCACCTTCTATATCACTACTGTTGCACAAAGTAGTACGATTTTCAGTCTCCACATCTCCAGTCCTTTGGGCATTAACCCATAGAACACTATTTCATACATTAAGTCACAATGCATATTGATTGCCCTGAAAAAATGATGCACTTCCTCCCACACCCTTTGCACAAAAGGGCAGTACCAGAATACATGCAATACAGATTCTTCTGCCCCACATCCTTCTTTTGGGTACGCCGCTTATCTTACCAAGTCCCATCTATGCTAAATGCCCCTAACAGGAAGAATATTCTGTATCATCATCCATATGATATCTGTATGTTATCCTTTCACTCTATTATCTGTCATTTCTTTCCACACATTTGCCATCTGTTTTTCCATCAGATCCCCAACTACTGTTATCTTATCTTTCTTTCTTATATTAATCACCTTATGGTTTTTTAAACACTGTAATTCCACTCCCTCAAGTTTATTTATTGTTACAAAGCTCTCCATCTTCTCACAGTGGGTCAGTAGCTGCCACGTCCATGGTTTTTTTTTCCCATTCTCCCCCATACATGCCCCTTCTTAGCATTCTTCCTGCCAAGTAACAGCAGAAACATGCAGTCTTCCTCACTCACTCCATTATTTCTTCACAGAACATAATTATAAAATAAGTATACATAAAGCTTTCCAAATATGGCATTCCCCAACCTCCTAATTCCCTGGCTGTGTATAGCTCCACTCTGGCTAGCCTTTCTCTTTTACTCCCTCCCCCCTCCCCCCCACCACAAATGCATATGTGCCTCTGTATCCTCCTTATCTGTTGCCATGACAGTGGATACACCACTCCCATATAAAGGAAGATTGCAAAAAGTACATTTTTCACCACAGTCACTTTACTCTTGAAAGATAGTGTTCTACCACTTCACGATCCCAATGTCTATCTCACTCATACGTCTAACTTCTTCCAGGCCCTCCTTCCTTTCCCTTCAGCATCCATTACAATTCCCAAGATCTTGATTACATCCTCTACCATCCTGTGGCAGGTCCATGTCACAGCTGTGGCCGTGATAACCCCTGATGGTTATGTGACCCCTGCCTGTCTCTGTCTTCAATGGCTCTGTCTCTCTTAACTGCTTGCTTGCTTACCATACATTGCTGTTACTGAGGTTAAGTAAGGGAGGCTGCCTACAGGCTTAAATGTGAGATAGTGCTCATGCTAAGCAAGGCTTAGCATAATTAACAATGCACTAAAACTCCCAGAATGCTTCAAGGAGGTTGAGAAGTCAGTGATTGACATTCTGGTGATCACTATCTGACCCTTGAATAAGAATGCTGACGGTCTCATAAAAACTGCAAGCAAGCAGCTTCTATCGCAAACTATGGAAACCGCATGGCTAAACCACAATGACAAAAAATAACTGCTTATCATTAAAGGAGTCTGGAAAATATTA
>NW_017729032.1:251556377-251560351 GCF_001723915.1 Gavialis gangeticus
CCCCAAAGAGGTTGTAGTGGTATCCAAAGAATCTGTTTCACAAGGCGAAGAAAGAAGAAGGAGCATCCCGATTCGCGCTAGAGGACAGCGAGGAATTTTTGGATTTTCGGACTTCGGTTTCTGGATTTGACTGGGTAAGACTTGCTATTCATGGGAGTGTGAGTAGGGTTACCTATTGTGGAGGGCACAATAGAGTAATTACGGAGAATAAGACTGAGATAGTCAGGATTTATAAAATCCAGGAGTTGACAGGAGAAGCTTGTCAGCTATTGAATAGTTTGGTTATAGGATAATAACCCGGTGCTTGTGGATGGGTGTCCACACTGAAGAGAAGTTGTGATAGAATATAGTTATACCCCTTAGGAAAAGGGAGTATAGCGGGCCTAGATAATTGTAGTTATACCCCTCAGGAAAGGAGTATAGCGGCCCTAGGTGATTAATTGGCCTTTTGGCAAGATTAGAAAGCCTTACAGAGAAAGGCAGGATTGGAAAGCCTTACGGAAAAAGGCGGGCACAATAACTGGGTAGAGAACTTGATTAAAGATTTGACCAAGTTCTGTCAGTTTTGACCTAAATAAGTACAAGTAGAAGCAGTGGTTGTTAACGGAATATCGCCGCTGTTTTACATGTGCCCTTGGATATAGGTTTTGTTGAAAAAACAGGTAAGAGAAGCACAGAATCAAGAATTGCTTAGAAAAAGTTTTTGAACAGAATCCTGTGAATGGAGTATCTATTGTATAGCTTATAGTGCACCCACCACGGGGAATAGAAATTCTGCACAAAGACAGGAGGAGGAACAGTGGCGATGATTTATTGATGTAATTAAAAATTATGAAGCTCAAGCATTGACAGGAGAAGCCTGCCAATTGGGGGTTATAGGAACCTCAAGAATAGTTTGGTTACGAAACCACAGTGACGTTCTATGGAAAAAGTATCAAGGGACAAGGGAAAAGGAGATAGGATTTGTTTACTTACCCAACGGTAATGGGGTATATTGTCTTTGGCAGGTTCAATGAGAATTAAGGGTAAGATAGCTCTATATAAGGGATCAGAAGATCCTTGTGAAAACCTAGACCAGGCAGATCGGGAGTTCTTCCAAAGGTTAGATAGAAGGCTTAAAAATACCTTAGTGGTTATCGGATTTTGCATCTTGGTAATTAGCTGGGGGGTGCCTTTTGCTTAATTTGCGCCAAAAGGCAGCATTTAATTCAGTTACATCAAGAATACTATACTTTTGCACCAGAATGTAGGTTTTGTTGGGAAACAGGGAATCACACGGTACCAATTTACAGAACAAGTCCTGTGAGGAATCCCTTTATGCATGTATGCGAAAAATACAAGATAGCTTAAGGAAATCCTTATGGGTTTATTGGGACAAGATGTAAATTGGAAGGGGGACATAAGAAAAGATTGTCTCCATTGTCAGTTAATTGACCAGTGGGAAAAACAAAGATGATGGGAAAAGTGGGAGCAAAATAAACTTCGTATAGGGATAGGTATCATTAGTGGCATAGGAATTGGAATAGTTTTAGGTATTATTTTTTACTTTGAGTATGGACGGGGAGGGTAATCCTCCTTGAAATTCGGGGTACCAACTTAAGGACCACCAAGAAATATTTGGGAACTGCTAAATTTACCCAGTTACCTGATGGGCTTATATTTTAAATGGAACAGGTAATTGAGTGGGGACCTTCCTTTCCAGTACTCCAAGTCAGAGATTACCCCGAATTACGCATTCAGAATTATTTTAACCCTTATCCCTGTTTACCTTTCCCCTTATTAGACCCCCTGACCAAGACAAGTTTTACGGGAAAGGTCGTTTATGAACATTACTTGATAGATTCAACTCGTTTAAAGTTAATAGGACAAAAGGAGGGTGAAACTCTTGATACGAGTGTCGCAGACCGATGTTGCGACTGTAGTTTGTTATTCCCTGCATGGAAAAATAAGGGATGGAGAACAAAGTTGTGGATGTGCGCTTCTCCACAGCATGTACTTAACTCATGCATCACTACTGATTTTGATCAGGTTATTAGTAGTCAGAATGAGCTTTGTGTGTTAATATGGGTAGCTTCCCAAGATAGGGTGATAAGGTTTATTAGATGGTGGCCCAAGCAAAAAAGTAGGGTATATTACTTGGCACCTACATCGGGTAGCTATGGAAAAATAATTGGTACACCCTTTTCCAGAGGCTGTTTCCATTGCTAAGTCTGGAGCGGAAGCAATTTCCTTCCTGTTTGGATCCTTGGCCTCATTTGAATCAGGTGTGTGACCTTTGTCTTTTTTCCTTGCTTCCCGTTAAACCTCCACCTAATACTGTTTGTTGCCTCATTAGGGATATTAGGATTGACGGCTATGTAAGAGGCTCTTTATGGGCTTGTGAAGAGAATAATATAAAGTTCTTACAGAAAAGATTATTATTGTTGGGAGGGACTATTAGAGCAGTACTTCCTGCTATTCAATCTTGGATTCTATTTCTAATAGGGTCCTGGCGACAGCCTTGGTGTAAGATAGTGATCCACGGGATAACTCGCTTGTTATACCCTTTGAATTTCATCCCACAAATTTATCATGAATATGAGATAGTTCATATTTTATATAACTGTAAGGAGATAGGGCATCAGAGCACTGACTTTAGGGTGCTTAGTCCTTTCGCTACCCGAGAGCCTATTCCATCTCTATCGCTCTTGTCCAAATTCATATTTTTAAAACATTTTTGTTTTGAAGATCTTGTTCGTTTAGAAAAATCTTTTTTTAACCTACACATCACTAAATTCAAAGACAGAATAGAATATGGCTCGTTCAAACTCCAATCCTACTCACGAACGCCCGCCTTTCCAAGATCTAACCAAGGCATTGCAACATCAGACACCTCCTGATACCCCTTTAAGTCAATGTGTATTTTTACAAAGCAATGCTAACTGTTTTGCAAATAATTTACATGGAGACCAGGAGGGAGGGGTATTGCCAATAGTGGGAAGTGATATAAAGTTAAGTCATGTAGTCTCCCATCATAGGGCTATCCCTAGCGGTAATCTGATTATGACAGACTTACATTGCAGAATAATATTTCTGCGACAAACAGGGACAGGAGCGGGCAACAAAGTATCCCAGATATATGTCACTCTTAGCCCCGAGGACTATTTGTGTTGCCAGCTGAACGGATGCTTTGATGACCCCAATATTTTGCTGGTGGCTACTCAGATAGCCAGTTGGGATGACTCAACAACAGGAACTATTCATGGAGGAACGGGTGGAGCGCCCCCTATAGAAGTGATAGTGAAAGGAGAAACAGTAGATAGAGGGGAAGTATTTTTATTATTACAGGACCGATTGTTGCACGAAGTGTATAAGCTGGCTGGTATTCCTATACCACCTCCAAAGGATATGGCAGAATGCAAACGCATAGTAATAGCCATGTTTAAAATTGCGGAGGACAGAACAGATGTTCCTCCTTTGATTAAAGAGACCAAAGGGAAATATCACTTGGCGAAAACAGAACTTAAGACCCTTCTGTTTGAGGCATTGAGCAATCAAATGGTTAAAGATGTAATTAATACTAAAAAGGCTCTAATATCCATGACTGCAAAATTATTACAATTATCGAAGATGCCAGAAAAACCGAAAACAATACCTTCAACCCCTCTTTTAGATCCCCCTGAGTATGAATCGGCAATAGCTACCCAGGTATATCCAGTTGTTAAAAATGAGGTAAGATCTCAGCAGGGCCCTGCAAATGACCAAGGAGAACCTCCAGCACCAGTTATTACCACTTCTACCAGTCTTCGTAATTTTTCTCCTGATGAATTAGCAAAATTGAAATGTCTGGTTCGACAACAATATGGAGGAGGCTTTATCCAGGGATTAATAAACATATTCAGAGCAGGCGAGGAATTTACCCAGCTAACCCCAGAAGAAACACATATAGTATATTCAGCTTGACCCCAACATGTAGTCCCTACAGATGTACCTCC
>NW_017729032.1:251565351-251566416 GCF_001723915.1 Gavialis gangeticus
TCAAGATAGACTGGACTATCAGTATTTTGTCTGGTGGCACTTATGGACAGCCAGGCAAGGAGGTGGGTTTCAGATGTTTGAGTTACTTGTTAAAAAAGCTCGAGATCCAGATGATCTATATTACTTAATGTTAGCAATATCAGTAAGTACAATCTTTACAGGTAATTGGGGCCGAGACTGCGAACAGTGGAACCATGATACTGCTGTTTTAACTTATCCTAAATTAGTAAATCAAAATTGTGATGTTTATGATGCAATTCGCACTTTGACCTTGGCCAGTGGAGGACAAAGAATTAGGGATATTATGGAAGGGATTTGGGACTTGTTCTCGAAGGAGCGTAAGCCCCCCAGACAAGTAATGGTTGTTAACAATTTCGGGGAAAGAGGACACACGTATAACTCATTTAGGAGACACGCGACTGTTCCCCCATATCCAAAGACAGATCCAAGACGAAACATGGTGGAAATTTCTTAGAGAAAAAGGGGATGACATGACCACCTGGAATGGAAAGCCAGATTGGATGCTTGAATGCAGAGCATGACAGATGGGGTATAAGGATATTCCCCAGGGGGCAAATCCCAAGACTCAGTCTAGGGAAAATAGAAAGGTTGCCCAATTGGACAGCCAGGAAGAAATGGATTTACTGCAATAGGATAGCCAGGAGGGGGGTCCGGCCTCACGCCGGATGGAGCAACTTTCTCTGGCTACAGAACCCTGCAATGATGGTGATTTTAGACCTTTTGCCTTCTTACAATGGGAAGGAAAAAGGATATTATTCTTATTAGACACAGGTGCACAAATTACAGCCGTCACTGAAGGAGGGATAGAGACAGGGAAAGTTAGTGGAATATCAGGCGTGACAGGCCATGGAATAGCGTATGAAGTTCTCGGCAACCTAGAAGGGAGAAGAGTTACAGCTTACAGGGTTAAGGGACTCAGACACTGCATTTTAGGCATAGACAATATGAAATATAATTTTTCAGCTTTTGATTGAAAAACTTTGCAAAAAAATCAAAATGTCGCTAATGCCCCTGTCATCCCATTAAAAAGGGGACCTATCTATA
>NW_017729032.1:251566427-251576365 GCF_001723915.1 Gavialis gangeticus
CCAAAGGTCCAAGTGCAATCCCTGCTGTCGAGAAAGCAATTGCTCTTTTCAAAGTTTTTAAGGTTTTTTCCAGAAAGAGAGTCTTTTGTTTGGTTTTTTTAACCCCATTTGTGCCATCACTGTGAGATAGTGCTCATGCTAAGCAAGGCCTAGCATAATTAACAATGCACTAAAACCCCCAGAATGCTTCAAGGAGGTTGAGAAGTCAGCAACTGACATTCTGGTGATCACTATCTGACCTTTGAATAGAAATGCTGACAATATGATAAAAATTGCAAGCAAGCAGCTTATATTGTTAAAACAGGAAACCGCACGGCTAAACCGCAATGACAAAAATAACCGCATATTATGCGAGCAAAGTCTGGTAAATGTTGTAGTTAGGTCATTAAGAATTAACATAAGAAGTGTAAAAATTATAATAAAGAGCGTGTCACCTGATATTATAATATAGATGAGTTATCTAGTAACCAATAGAAGTAAGAATTAGAAATGTATATGTATATGTGTTATCATATATAAGTAATAGAAAAGTTATGTTAGATGCCTCACTCAGACCGAGTGGGGACAGTTTTGTATCTTTTGTCTTAAAAAAGATAAGGGACTCCTTTTACCTGAGCTGTTGACCAGTTCTGAGACTACTGAATCGGGCAGCCGCACCTAGCCTTCGGGTTAGAAAGCAAGGGCCTGATTTGGGAACCTCGTGAACCAACAGACCTCCTTAGTTTATGACTTTGTGAAACAATAAAAGTTTTAAATTGAACATCCAGGTCTAAGCCTGTGCTTAATTCAGTCCTTATATAATTCGGCACGAACTCACACACTAAGAGTGAGCCTGAGTCCAATTAACTTATCAACAGGTCCTTCCCAATTTGACCTTAAGCCATCTATAGCCTTAAGGGAAAATTGTATGACTTCTTTCCTTCCCTACACCAGGCCCCAAGCCTCATGGGTGTTAGCACTTTTGATGTTCCTTCCACCTGAAGTTCCTTTCTGTTAGCCTTTCTCAGGACTCCCAGACCCCCAGAATCACTCACTCTACCTTCTCTCTCTGGGCCCTCAGACCCCTGGCCCCTCACTCAGTCCCTCTCAGGCTGCAGACTGTTAAATACCTTGGTCAGGCCCCCTTTGGCAAGCGGGTCCCCTGTTCCACTTTCAGTCCCCATCTGAGCTGGTAGGCTCTGTTTCCTTGCTCAGCTGCTGCCTGGGCTTGGAAACCCTCTGTACCCCCTACTCAACTCCTTCTCTGGACTGGGGGACATACTATACCCCACTCAGCCCCTTCTCTGGGCTAGTGGGCTCTCTGTAGGCCTTGAGCCTATCTCCAACAGGGCTCAAGGCTTGTAACTCAAACAGTAGTATCAACATAAAACAAAGACCACTTGCCTGCATAAAACTGGGTAATACTCTCGTTCCCAAGCCTACTGAGTTACTATGCCTCCCCTACCTTCCTTGGTCCTTCAGGAGCCCTTTTGTCCTGCTGCAGAGAACTTCTTCTTGGGGCTCTCATGGCTACACTACCTGACTGGCTGAGGCTCTGGGCTCATTTAGCTCCTGCCTGGTCCTCTTCTAGTCAGGTGAGTCTCTAATCAGTCTCCACACCACCTCTCAGGCAGCTTCTCCCCTTAAAGTGGCAGTCACATGGTATGACTCACACCACAGTGCCCTGCTACACACCCCTAGACTGGTGCCTTTACATCCCTTATCAGCTTGTCATCACAAATTCTCTGTGCCAATGGCTCCATCACACACACAAAAAGATAGGGGGAGAGTGGGCATCCCTGTCTTCCCCCTGTTTGTATGGGGAATGCTTTGCTCGAGTAACCATTTACCAGTACTCGACTTCCTGCTTTACTGTATAGCACTTTGACCCATCTGATCCTCTTTGCAGGAAACCCCATTCTCTACAAAACTTCACACATGAAATCATATTCAACCCTGTCATAAATTTATTATTACTGTATTTCTGTTTTTCTCTTGTATATCTGATATGACATCTTTCATTAGCCATAGAGTCTGGTATATCTTTCTCTCAGGAATGGTACATGTTTGTTCTCTTTATATCACATTTACTAAACAGTCACACATTCTTTTGGCCAGTACTTTTGCCATCACTTTGTCTCTGTCTTGACTGTTGCTTTCTTTGGAGCACAGATGTGTCTGTTCATCCTGCTCCAGGTGCTATCTTCATCTTCTTTCAATAGGCCTGGGCTGGCCTCCCAGTGCTTCTATTGAGCAACTGCTGCTGGTAACTATAATATCTGAATGGAATGGTTGTTTTGTGTTTGTTTATGTCTGTGTGTAATGATGTGTAGGATGACTTGTGTGTGTCTGTATGAGTGGTGTGTCCAAACCTCTATGTCTGATTCATGTAATCAATAAACATGGCATTTTGCCTTATCCCCCTTTACAAGGTCTTGTTCTTGATTCAATATATTAGAACAAAATGTTTAAAGTAACATTTTGGTGGAGAATGCATGTGGAGGTGAATAAGGACATATGCTGCAGGTATCGGTTTATTCTGTGTTAATTGTTTAGTGAGTTTTGGTTGCCTGTCTAAAGGTGTTCAGTGGTTTTGGGTTAGACCGACCACAACACAGAAACAGAGGATTGCCTGCAAATAGGCAATTTGTTTGATTTGAAGCCTACTTCATGGGTTGTGGGCTGCCTGTAGAGGGGTCCATTGTTTTGGCTTGGATTTTGTCTTGGGGTTTAGCTACTCATCTTATGTTCTAATAAATATGGTATCATGTCTCATATAATGTTGAATATTTCTGAGCAACTGTTTATCAACAATTAAACAGATCACAGAGACCTGGGAGCTGAAAAAGAGCATCCTGGGATTGACACTGTTGGTAGTACAGGACTTTCATCTGTAAGCCTCATCTACTATTGACTGACAAATGGACGGCCTTCAGCAACTCTCCGGCTGCACCGGTTTTCATGAAGTATTTTGTTGGATAGGAGAATTACTAAATATTGGGGCACAATATTAACTGTAAGCAAAATCTCAACATAGAAAATTGAAAGAGAGAGCATTGAAATACCTTAGAACTGTAAATGTTGGTGACAGACCCTCATCCAAAGAGGCTATATTGGAGCAAATAAGGTTTCTTGATTTTTCATCTCAGCATACTGTGGTATTTGACTTTGTGGGTACTCAAAAGAGGTGAGTAAATTAAGAAATGCATAGTTTTCAAGAGTGTATAAATTTATTTATTCAATGTCTAGCTCCTGAATTAGTTTTTATATGTTGTATATGATTCAAAGGAGAGATGAATGAACCCAGATCAAAAACCCTGACCCAAACACCTTCGAGAAGTAGATATAAAACAAGCACATCATCAAATGCCACAGCATAGTCCATCTCTAATTGTAGTCCATCTGTAATTATCACCATCTCTAACTGTAGCAGAAATTATGAGGATAAGGTTTTATAAACAATTAAAGAGCACTTTTAATGAAAATGCTGCAGAGAATAGAGCCCTGCTAGCATTTATTGTACCCCAACACTTCAATGCAAACCATTACCCCTTTTGCCAGCATCTGAAATACCCTTCATGAGATCTTATTTATTTTCTGTGTTGCTGGAAATGAGATGTCAGAGGCGACTAAATCAAAAAAGCTGGGCTTAGGTACCTCTGGATCCAGCTTTCCACAGAGTGGTAGCTTCAGTTTAAAAAACAAAAAACCCTATTAAATAATATTCTTTGAATGTGCTTCAATCCTGCCCTGATAGATGATTTCATACGTATTCATTCATTAAGCAGGATGCCAGCTGGTGTCCATAGCAGTGATGTATTTTTGCAAATTGGACATTTCTGTATTCCAGATCTGACTGGGAATGTCAATTCATTACATGTACTATTAGCTAACAGTTGTTAGAACGTAAAGGTTTTAATCAGTACAAACCATATATGCTTGTTTATTGATGACCTAGAGACAAAGTACAACGTATTCTATTATCATGTACCCTGAGCTAACTCCTGCTCCACTTTCAATGTGATATGGAAACAGATGGAAACAAACCTATCTAATTTATCTTGTCACTATTATACAACTGGCATGAAATTGCTGTATGTTTACAATGCAATTAATGTTTCTGAAGGAAACTATCATACTATTTCAACTCGTCTATATTTTTCTGCTTAGGTAATATTTTGTAGTTAATAACATTTACAATTAAAAAAAGATACCATATTTAGAAAGCTATTCTCTCCATATTTAGAAACTGAAAATACTTTAATGGTTTTGTATTTACAAAGTGAAGGCAAAACATGTCTGTAGCTTTGCTTTGTGTCCTTCTTTCTGAATATAAGCTTCTCAAGTTGAATCAAACCTAGGTTGTCATAAAATGTAACTGCATGTCATATTTTCTTACATACAACATGCCCCCAAATAAGATAGGGGCATGTTGTATGTAAGAAAATATGACACGCGGCACTTTATTTTTGAAAGGCAGAATAAATCTTTCTTTGAAAATACTGATAAGTATGGTAGTATCTGTGGGAAAAACACAGGCAGTAGCAGTAGGGATGGGGAAAGGGATCAAAACACTGTGACTGTTCTATTAAATAGTAGTATGCTGTGGCTGCTATTTTCTGAAGCAAACTGCCTGACCTTTGTTCTCTTCTGAAGCTGAGCAGGTGGGGCAGCCAGCAACACCAGCCAGGTCAACTGAGGGCCTGATTCCAGCCACCTGCAGTTACACAGTCAACTGTGCGCTCACTCAGCTGATTCAGCAGGAGTCTCTGTCTCAACACCCGGGGCTTGGCTCCACTTTAGAAATACTCTGGAACTGAGCTCCAGGTGCTGAGGCAAAGGATTTTGCTGAGTTAATAGCAGCTTTTGCAACACAAGTCTCTGCTGGGAGAAAGGGAAAGTAATGCTTCACATGGGGAGCACAGTGAGTACACAGGGCTCCTATTGTCCATGGCCAGCTGCTAGGGCAGGAGTGGGCAAAATCTGGTGCACAGGCCAGATTGGGCCTATGCCAACTCCATTTCCCAGCAGCCCCTGCCTGTGTCACTGCAGCTGGTTTCCACAGAGACCCCAGGAGCAGCCAGGCCATGATAGCTCAGGGCCAAGATTTCCATGGAGCGTCCCAAACAGCGCTGGCAGGGCATGCAGCTAATTGAGGAGCTGCTCCAGGGCTGGGGCTCGGATCTTGTGTGATGGTGAGGGGTAGAGCTGGTGCTACCTGGCCCCACTGTGCCATCGCAGAGCTGCTACTGCTACCTACACCCCCCTCCTGCTGGCCAGACCAAAGCAGGGATGCTGATGATGGGCTCCAGGATGCCACAACTGGAGCCATCCTTGCCTTCCTGCACCTCCAGCAGCCCCAAAACCTCTGGGCCCACTAGGCCAGCCAGGACAATGGGCTTCACATTGTCCAAGACATTTGGGACAATGAGCAGTGGCTGGAGGTGTTCAGGATGATCCAAGCCACCTTCCTGGACTTTCTGGAGCAGCTCCACCTGCACCTGGAGTGGCAGGACACTACCATATGGCTGCCCCTCCCTGCAGATACCTGGCTGGTCATCACCCTACTTACAGTGGCCATGCCCACCAGCCTCTGCTATGTGGGCCATGTGTTTGGTGTAAGCAAAGAGACCACTAGGGAGGTCATCCTGGAAGTATGAGGCATCCTCCAGGACATGCTGGGGCACACCATGCTCCATGTACACAATTTCCTGGAGCTGGTGGCAGGGTTTCATGCCCTGGGTTTCTCCCTGTGCATCAGGACCCTGGATGGGACCCACATCCCCATCATCTGCCCCCCACCCCGCCCCTTATGCCAACCGCTATTACTACAGCTGGAGAGGCTTTCACTCCACTGTGCTCCAGGCCATCATCATCTACTACAGTGCCTTCACCAATGTGAGACCCAGCTTGGCAGGCAGTGCCCACAATGCCCACATTTCAGAACTCCACCCTGCCAGCCCTGGTGCAGAGCAGGTGCTTCGTGTGAGGGGCGCCAGACTTCAAGCTGGGCACCATGGTGGTCCTACCCCTCTTCATTGGGGATCCTGCCTATACACTCCTCTCCTGGCTCATGTGGGAGGGGAGACCAGGGCCAGGGCTGGGGACAGAGGCCAGGGTGGGGAGAGCCCTCCCCCCAGAGTGGGGCTTACCATGTGGCAGGGCTGGTGTGCCCAGTGGCTTCAGTCAGTCCAAGCTGGTGGTGACAGCATGCAACTCCCAGCAGATGCATTGGGTGGCAGGATGCAGTGTACAGCTCCCCCCCCCCTCCCCCCCCGGGAGGAGATGGCACTGCTGATGGCTAGTGGTGACCTGGCTGGCTGTGCCTTATGGATGGGGCTGAGGCTGTAGAGCTGTCAGGGCAGCTGGCCCAGGCTCACTGATCTACTGGTGGAGGCTGTGGGGTGAGGAGCTTGGTGGGACAGACTGCTGGCACCCTGAAAGGCCCTTCCCTAGCAACACATCCCCATTCCTGCCAGACCAGAGAAGGGGCCTGGACAGGTTGCCCGTGCTGCCTTTCACAGCACGGCTGCAGCCTTGGTCCCAGGTTGCAAGGACGACATCCAATTGCCACAGAAAGAGAATGGACTTGTGGGTACTCCCTGACTGACGATTGTGGTCAGTGATGGTGACGCACTGTGCCCGCAAGGCCTCGACTAGTTGTGCCCACGCTCCCACATCTGGTCTGACAGCCCTTCATAGATGTGGGTGTTGATGTGCCTGCCCCACACAAACTGCTGCTGCACCTCCACCTCATCTCACAGTGTCACAAGATCACCAGTCTCCTCCTGTGACTGGTGGGGGTCCTGGGTGGCAGCGTATGGTGTCAGAGGTGACACCATCAGGACTCTGACGTCAGCTCTCTGGGCCTCCATGTGGCTGTCCCTGTGCTGCCAGGCCTGGGCAGCTGTCTGCAGTTCCCAGTGCAGAGGCATGGCATGGGACTAAGAGGTGAGCAGAGAGGCAATGCCTTGCAGCACCTTCAGGGTCTATTAGGCTGAAGGGGGTTGGCTGTGGGCAGCTGGTGCTGGCCTTGGTGGCCAGGAGCTGGCTGCAGTTGAGCTCAGGTGATGGCAGGCCTGGGAGGAGCCTGAAGCAGCCTGCAGGGCTGGGTGGCATGGGTCTGGCAGCTGAGCAGCACTGCATTGCCAGGCAGCAGCACCAGAGTTCAGGCAGGCGTGTACAGGTAGCCCATGGCCTGTGCAGGGGAAGCAGAGGCCAAGAGCTCCCCCCAACACCAGGATCCCTGCTGTTGTGCCCCAGGGCTAAAAATGTCTGCAGGTTTTTAAAGGGCCTGTAGCTGGGTCTGCCATTGAGGTGGCCCCACTCTGGGGCAGGAAAGTCTCCCAAGCCCAGAGCCCGGGAGCTGAGCTCAGGCTGGACACCTAGTAGCAGGGCTGACCAGGAGCAAGTTTAATCACAAATAGAGAACTTTACTGCGTGAGAAGTGTATTCATGAGTAGGCATGCATACTTACTGTGCAGTAAAGCGTCTTGTGTAGACACACTGTTGCAGGGCACTAAGGTGTGCCTGCTCCTTTAAGGGCATAAGCTGCCTAGAGATAGGGCCCTAATGTTACTTAAAATCGCTAATAGCTTAAATTAAGAGTGAGACCTTAGAAAGGGGGATAAGCAAAATGCTGTGTTTATTGGTTACATGAAACAGATACATAAGCTTGGACATACCAGTCATACAAACAGACATACACAAGCGTACATACAGGCAGAAACAGACATACAGACAAAACTACTCCAGTAAGATGTTATAGTTACCAGCAGATGTTACTCAATATTAGCACTGGATGGCCAGGTCGAGACTTATTGAGGATATGAGCGGGGATATACGAGCATGCATGCCTGTGCTCCATGAGGTTGCAAAGATTGGATTCCCCATCTTGACTTGCCTGCATCTCACTTTTATAGGGATTTCAAGTCTTTGTTCAGCATTGAGGTTTTTCCATTTTCAGTCTTTAATTAGAGGTTGTTTCTTCTGGTTGTATCAATTTGAGGTGATTTCAGTAAAGTTGGTATCTTCGTTGGTATCTTTGCCTTGAAGCATTGTGTCAGTGAAGCGTTGTGTAGATCAAATGGTAGGATATGCAGAATTCCTTCTTCTATCTTCTTTGGAGTTCTTCAGCCATCCATTAATTAGCTTAATTAGTTTACTGTCTGGTAACTTATACATTGGTGCCTTGTAGCTTACACAATCAGTTAAATCTTCTTATGTTTTCAAGCAAATAGTTACCATTCTTTCACCATTCACCCTCTCTCATAGACACTCATGTACACAGGGCATATGAAGTTCATCTACTCATGTCGAGCAGGGAACAAGCACAAAATGGAGTTTTAGTTGTTCATACGATCATAGAGGTTGATCAATTTGGTACTATTATCATTTAAACATGATAACTAATGCAAAAATTCATACTACACTGGGAGCCAGGCAACGCCCACAGGTACAGGTTGCTCTGGCAGCAGGCAAATGAGAGAATTAGCCTGTATCTGCACTTGGTCACCTGGCTGGAAGAAGGCAGAGCCCTGGGCACATATAAGCCCCAGGGCTGAGACTGGAGGTAGTTAGTGCTCTGGCAGCAACCAAGGGGAAGGAGCTCTTGCAGGAGTTCTGTTCAGAGATGACTGTTTGCCATTTTGCTGCTGTTAAGACTGAGGGACTCTAGGAGCTCCTAAAGTATCTAGGTCTAGGGGGCACACATTGTTCAGGGAGAAGTTTGCCCCTTAAAGGGACAGAGTGTGACCTCCAGTGTTATTGTTGTTGTTACATTATAGCCCAGGGGCTTGTATTTACCTGGTTAGTGGTTTAATCGGGTGGACCAGATGGAGGCTATTGGGGAGGAGGAGCTGGCCTCATTGGGGCACACTATAGTGTGGAGAGCCCAGCACCAGTGAGGGCATGCAGACAGGGTCAAGGACCAAGTGATGACAGGAGGCTGAGCTAGATTAAGGCCTCAGAGGGACAATGTTTGAATACCACCTGTGAGGCATGGGGCATGGTAAAGGGACGGTTTGGAGCCACGCATCTAGCCCATAAGGCTTGGGGTGTCCCGCGAGGCACTTACTTAGAGCAGGACCCAGCCAAGGGTCTAACAACACAAATGGTTTAGTGGGGTCCACCAGGGCTGTGACTGCATAGCAACTTGGGGGCAGCTATGCACTACTTATTATCTTAACCATCAAGACATGGCAAGTAAGACCAGAAGGTGCCCACAGGGCAAAGCTGGCATGGTCACAGGGCCCTAGGGGCATCATGGCTGTCTCTAGGGACCCCACCCCATGACACACACCCTGTGATAGCAGGTCAGACAATTCTGTGACTGTTTCAAAAGCTTGTTGATTACAAAACTGATACTTTAAGCCTTCCAGGCAGCTTAAGTGAGTCCTATGAAACCCCCTCTCCTCTTTAAAAAAAAACAACTTTGTTACAATGCCTCCGGATGATCATCATGATAGGTACTTCTATAAATGCATGTTGAATTGTAAAACACTGAACCAATTTGTTAATCATATCTTTATTTGAAACATATTTTATACTTGAATTAGGTTTTTTGCATTTGACTAATATGCTAGCTCATTAGCTACAACCAAAATAGTCACACAATATTAAAAAATTAGTCCAGTTCTTTATTATGAACAGGAATCAGTTGGTTGATACACTTTGCAGGGGAAGGGAGAAAACAGCTGTATTGAGAAATGCAGGTATTGTAAAGCTGCCATCCCTTCCACAGCTGATTTTCTGATGTTAATACTTCAAAACATATCCTATTAAATGAAATATACTGCCAATCTCTCCTCCCAAAAGTTCCAGTAGTAAAAAGCATATTTTATTTCCTAAGATGCCTAGTTAACAAGACTTTATTGATCTCAAATGTCAATCTCTACTATGAACCAGCAGATTATAATGTGCTATGATTTAGAACTTGAAGAACAAAAGGGATGCGTAAT
>NW_017729032.1:251581365-251596891 GCF_001723915.1 Gavialis gangeticus
AATGAAATATACTCCCAATCTCTCCTCCCAAAAGTTCCAGTAGTAAAAAGCATATTTTATTTCCTAAGATGCCTAGTTAACAAGACTTTATTGATCTCAAATGTCAATCTCTACTATGAACCAGCAGATTATAATGTGCTATGATTTAGAACTTGAAGAACAAAAGGGATGCGTAATATCCCTGGAGAATTGCAACAAAGGAGCATTTTGAAAAGGCAAAGTAAAAGGCCCTTCTGGTCAATTTTTCTTTAAACTTCCCTCCCCACAAAGTAAGCCTTTTACTGAAGGTATTCCCAATGGGATGACGAGTAAAGAAATATAGTAGGCATAAAAATAAGATAAAGAGCTGGTTCACTGGCAGACTGAGCTGCCCCTATATACCGTATGTTGTTCTGGTCAATATGCTTGACCACCTTTCACATCTGGAGAACAGAGGTGCCTGAAGACATTTATCATGCAAAATGGTGACCCAATCCAACACGTGACAGGAGGTGGAAAAAGGTTCCTGCCAGCCTCTCTGCAGTTACACAGTACAACAATCCTTACCTCCCTTACAATTATTCCAGTTAAGCTCCATATGAATCTTAGGAATTCATTATCTTTGCCCCAAGGAATATACAGTTTACAATCTCCATGTAGCTTTATGGTAAATACATTGTGGACTTTTTTTTTAAATCTTTGTACATAATAAAATCATATTCAAAAGCAAATGATTTTTAACCATGCTTTGTAATAAGTCTTAAAAGGAGTTTTTAGTATCTCTTAAAACCATTTTTACAAGCTAAATAAAGGAAAACCTTGATTTTTACAGTAGCTCTGTTTTAGGGACTTCAGATTTAGTAAGTTGTTGGTTTTGATTTAGAATGAGGTGATTCTCCTGGGCCAGATGGCCCACTTCTGGATACAGACCATGGGGCTTTTTGCCATGGGTACCAGATCCATGGGGCCAGGATGGTATATCCTGCTCTGTTGTCATTCCAAATGCTAATATGAAAAATCGTTGAACCAGTTATACTTCTGTAAATCTAAAATAACCCAGATCTCTGTGATATTTGTATTGGTGGAACTGGGACTGTTCTCTGCATCATTTGGCTATATCATCTTCTTAGAGTCAATTTCAGCTGCTGTAATTTGACATTGATCCATCAACATCAAAACAACCATCTATGTCTCTGGCCCAGAGAATTCTGATGTGCATAAGTGTGTAAATTCTAGCCAAGTTTGTTCTTGTACAGGGTGATATTAGCAGAATAACCTAATGAGTTTAATCCCATAATGCTAGTATTTAATCATGTCATGTTCTGCTGTTCATTATATCCTATCACTAGTTAATGTACATCATGAAGTAATGAAACTGTCAAGTTTAAAAATATATCAGTGATAAATTCTAATGGATGACTTCCTGGTTTTAGAGCAAGTTCATTTCTTCTAAAAGAGGAAGAAGTAAATATTCCTCAGAATGTTTGCAGTTTAGGTATAATGTTGTGTGTACATCTCTTATTTGGCCAAAATTCTCCGGTTCACCAAACCAGGGTGAGGTCCTCAATAGCACTTAATCTCCAAGGTAGACTGCATTTACCAGGTTATTTGAAATACTGTAAGGAGGGTGTTATCTGCACCTACTGCATGATCCTTTACCATGGCTGCTGTGCTGTGCTGTGCTGTGCTGTGCTGTGCTGTGCAGCTCAGCAGAGTATCAAAAACTTGCATTTTACTGACCCAGTTATCTTAACACCCATTCTAATTAGCATATGGTCATAGGTTACTAACCCATAATTATTTGATGGCTTGTACTAGGGCATTATAGTGTGTGCCTGCAATCTGGTTAAAAATTGTATCTCTGTAAATAAATAACTATATGGTGTGACTTGTAGTTCATAGATAACTGAGTCCAGTGAGTGTTGTTTTACCTACACATATGGTATATTCTTCTTCAAAGATAGCTGTAACAAGTGGAAGCTCCTACTTTGCAAAGTATCACAGGGTACATAGCTGTATGTTTTAAGTGAAACTGACACCTCAGTTACTGTTCCTGTTTACGGCCATTTTAACAATTATACAACTAAGTAAGTAAACCAACTTGCTATTTTGCAGAATACAAGTAGACAAATTGATTGAAAGAGATGGTCTGCTTTCACTTTTCCCAACGAAGATCAGATCTACTAAATATGAGCCTTATCCTATAGGGTTCTGATGGCAGACAGCTGCTCTCAATTTCAGGCAAGATGATGATGCCCAGTACAATGCCAAGAGGCACTTAGCACCTATTAACATTGGGCCCTAAAGTCTCTAATCCCAAATGTGAGGGTTTGTCTATTAATCCTGATGTAAAAAGAATCATGAAAGACCATTTCCATTCTGTAGGTTCTTTGCTGTAGGTATTGAATCTCCTTGATTACTATATTTCCTTTTCTAACAGCTTAAAAAAATCTAATGTTCTGGCACAACTGAAAAATTATTTGCAATATTTATATGTACCTGATGTTTTCATGGTTATGACATATGACCTACTGAAGTTTTTAATGACCAGTTTATACAAGCATAATGGCAAGAAGATCATGAAATAGGAGACATCTTGAAGTTACCAATACCCTTAGCATGCGCATATATATATATATATATATATATATAAATGGTCTGATGATCTGCTCTGCTTCTGGACCCTCCACAGCTCCAAATTCTTCACATTAAATGAGGGGAAAGAGTTGCTGTTGCTGTGCAAGTACTCTCTATCCTTTGTCACATCAAAGAGTTCTCTTGATGAAATGAAATGACCTCCTTCTTACGGTCCTGTAGTCCCAACACCATAATTTATACCTGACCACATTATATGTTCATTAATCATTTCCTTTTCTTTTTCTTTCTTCCCTTACCCCCTTTTCCCCGCCTCAGAGAAGTCTTAAACATACAGTGGAGCTGGCAAATATTTCATGGCTCAGCTAGGGAATAAAATGCATTTAGTCTAGAATGTAGAGTGAAACTGTTGTAATTACCTCAATTTACAGCTTTTGCAATGTCTTAGACTATACAGATTCCAAGAACTACCACAGAGTATTTTTCTCTATAGATTGTGCTAACTACTCAGCTTTACCATGGGCCAAATATATCACAACCTACTGCATTGTGTGAACATATCCGGTACACCTTGAGTTGCCAGAGCCTGATAATGTCTATTGCTGTATTCTGGTTCCTATAAGTTGAAAAAGCTGGAATACTGGAAATGAAATCTCTCCTTTATGGTGCAAGCACTTAAGGGAGTTGGAAAATTGCCATGCATCATCTAGATGACCTACTTAGCAATATTGTTCTATCTCTAATTTCTATATTAGTCAGATTCTGTCATTAACAGTTAATTTTTAAATAGGGGGCTTTATGCAGCAATACCACAACATGAAACTAGACTCACTGTGTGACAGCTTTGGGACAGATGGGAAATCATAGGGAATGTGAATGTGACCAGCCCTTGAGGGTAGGGCACAACAGGGAAAAGATGACATAACTTTTTTTATTTCAAATAAACAAGAATAATTTCTGCCCAGAATAATATAGCTTCATGAAATCTGCAAAAAGCCAAGGTTCTCCATATTCAAAACAATTTCCAAGATTTTCTACACCTAACAAGAACTCTTTTCTCTGTCTGCTCCACTGGGACAAAGGAGAAAAGGGAAAACAAATGCCTACATTTGTTTTGGTAGGTTTGAAGAAGCATGACTGGTGACAAAGTCATCTTCTACTGAGATTTGAATTAAATTTTTCCAATCACTGGTGCAATAGCCCGCTCCTTCTGACCTTCAGAATGTTGGTTTTTTTAACATAGAAAACAAGAACTGGTAAAGAAGGAGATTGGCTCATACTATGGAAGACTTCTTAGAACCGATAACGCTCATCATGTTATCTGTTTTCTTTTAATTGTATAAATGTTTTAGCTGTCTCTGTTTATTAAAGAAAAAGTATACAAGGTAGTCCCTTAGTTTCATTAAAGGTATCTGAGGATCTCACTGAGTTTGAGATCTGAAGAAATCTGAAAGCTAAATTTGGAAAGGGCTTAAAGATGCATTTTTATTCATGGCATCTTAAATGGCAGGGTTTTTTTTTTAACTTTTTAAATAATTTAAATAAACTACGTTTCTATTGTAAAATGAAAGGAATCTTGGGTCTCACTCCTGCAACTATCCCCTAGTCTCTCCTTCACCATAAGTTTTAAAAAGTGGTTAAAGAAATATCTATTAGGGATAAGGTTGCTGCACTTGATCTGGCCTCTGTGCAGGAATGTATGTCATTTTTCACTTCTACATTGCTATGGGCACTTTCATATATGCTCCAGGCAGAGTGGGAGTGGTAGGGGGAGGCAGTGGTTTAATTAGAGCAGCTCCAAAAGCCACTCTAATTGAAGTGCTGCAGCGTCTCATGTATCAGCATCCCCCCGCTTCAAAATGGCGATAGGGATGCTTGAAATAAAGCTTCAGTTCAAGTGCCCCTGCCAGCATTTTGAAGCATGGGGATGCTGATATACAAAACATGGGATGCTGCTGGAGTGCGGTAATCACTGCTACTGGAGCATGGTAATCACTATGCTCCAACAGATTCGATTAATCTATTACTTACTTGTGTACAGGCACCCTTTGATTCTAAATAGAGTTAGACAACCTGCATAACAACTCAGACTGTTCTCATCAGTAAGGCCTAGAATCACTGCACTCATAGAACCCCAAAATCAACAATGATATTCAGTGACAAATTATCTGGAAATATTAGGACTTCATAGTTTCATAGTTTCTAGGGTTGGAAGGGACCTGAGCAGATCATCTAGTCTGACCCCCTGCCATGGCAGGAAGAGCACTGGGGTCAAAAAGAGCACTGGGGTCACTTGAAGTACATTAAGGGAAATTATTTGGTAATATTTAACAAATGCAAAATACTTTCTTTGGATGACAAAGCTTACTACAATCATATAAGTATACATGTATGGTCATGGCCATAAATTTCTATAGTATTTTACTATAAATAAATCTTATTTCCATATATATTGAATAAAAGTCAAAAGTTCTTTTAACTAAACCACATTAGTCAATGAAAAAGCTTAAATCTTCAGCATTTAGCCTAGGAGAGATGCAACAGCAGCCAGGTATGTAAGCTGCCATCATGTTAGTATTTATTCAGCCCACATCATCAGAAGCACTAACAATCCTAACTGACTGCTAAGCAACTCTAAATACTGAGAATGTAGAACAACTGACATTTTCAAAGGTGAACATTGAGACATTTCATCAGGATCCTCTTCTATCTACTAAGACCTGTATCTGCTGCAGATTCAGATGTCACTTCTGACAGTGACAAAGATGACTGGCGCGTTTCTTGACAGTTATGATGGGGGTAAAAACAGAAGATGAAATCTGCTGGATTTACTCAACTGCTGTGACAACTTATTATTTGACTGAAAAGAATCAACTGACTGGAACAAACAACCAGACAAACTTCAATAGAGCTAGAGCTCATATGTGTGTGGCTCATTCACACCTTGAAAGCTACATTCTAAGGGATTTTTTTTTTTTAATTTCCTGAACAAGGTTTGTAAGAGTTGCATTTACTGGCAAGTAGAATGCATAAATAGGCTGAGGGTAAACTTCAAACAAGAGGTGAAAGGGATGGATTTTACAAAGGAATTATGTGGTAAGGGACAGAATCTAATTCCCCAGGGTCTTTTCCAGCTGCCTAAATCACAAAACCAATCTTTATCTACCTGAAGACCCTTGCTCGTTCACCCACACAGCTTCCATGATGAGCAAGAAATGGGAGGAGAAATCCTGCAGAAAAAGTTTCTTTCACTGCATGATCCACATTCATTCCCAAAGCAGGTCTGTCCTGTAAGCAGAATGTGACAGGGGTCCTCAGAATAACATAGTAGGTATTAATGTAATTAGACTCACAGTGAGAGCTGAAATCATTTGGATAGACAACCTTGTTTCAGGCATCTGCTAAATTTTGAGTTCTCTATGTTTCAACTTTAATGTTTTCCCCCTGTATTTTTGGCAAGCACACTGCATACACTGTGGTTAACATGGCAGCCATCAATAACAGCAGTCTTTTCCTTGTACCCATCGTTGAGTAATTTATCCTCTCCCTTGTTTTATCCCATATATCTTTTTGCTTCAGCTCTTTCAGTTAAACATAGGGAAGGTTTGGCTGGATTTCTGTCATACTCAGGCATTGCAAGCTCAGCAACAGGCAGCATTTTCAAGGTGACTGTGTTTATAGCATAAACTCTTATTTTGATTTTTGGAGGAATTGCTGCTGCTTTCTAGTAGAAAACATAATGCATAGGTGAGAAGGTATCTCAAGCTCACACAACAATACTCTAGAAGGTTAAGAGTATTGTTAAATGAATAGCTCTAGGAGGTACTTACCTAGGCAGCTGTGACCAAGGAGCTGATTTGAAACAGCTGTTACGAAAGATTGCAGCCCAGTCAGAGTTGGGTAGGAGCTGGAAGGATTGGAGAGCAGTGGGAGGAGAAAGATAGGCAAGCAAGGAAGGTAGGAAGCAGGCTAGGAAAGTGGTGAAGGGTAATTATTAGCTGCTTGCTATGGAGTCCCTGGACTGGAAGCTAGAGAAGGGAAGGAAGAGGGATAGCTTTCCCTGCTACTTCTCAGGCTGAGGAGAACCTTAACCCTGGATATGCAGTCTCTGGGGCTAAGATCAAGCTTTGCAACCCATGAGAAGAGGAAGACCACAAACTACATCACCCAGAGGTAGGGCGATTCCCCCCCCCCCCCGCTCCCCCCCAAAAAGAGAAATACTTGGTAAGATAGATGTGTTACGGAGCCTTGCTGAGGCCTGGGAAAGTGGAAAAAACCCTTTTCTAGGTCTAACGGGAAAAAAAACCAAATGGTTGTCCTTCTAAATGACCCTTTTGATGAGACCACTATTTCAGCTGCTCAAATTAAACTACTTTGCTTGCATAGCTGCCTGCCAGTGTGGAGAAGGGGAAGGGAGATATGGGAAAATGAGTAGAAAAAGCCAGAAATCATGCAGCCTAAACAATGACTCCAAAATGATTAGACGTGTAGTCTGTGTGGCCAGCTTCTGACCTAAGCTACTCTGAATGTCCAGCAACGTAACTTGATCAGAATCTGACAAAAATGACTCTAGCCACAAAAAAGGTTTATGCATTATAGTATGTAGTTCTGGTGACCAGAGTTGCTCACCAGTGAGGACTGTAGAAGTGAATGCTTTAAAAATGGACTTTTTGCATGGTAGGAAGCACTAAGAACAGATTGTAGAAGCACAGTGTGTAGTAGCACACTGCTCCTGAGAAATGCAAAACATCTGGCAATTTGGAAAATGAATCTGCCACAATTTAATCAAGCAGGCTCTTGCTGCAACCTGCGTTGCTTGGAAATAAGTCTGATGATGACTTAGACATTAAAGTGTTTCACTGCTTTTGCCCTTTCTTTTGTTCTTGCCCTATTTTGCTGCTCAGTTTAAATTTATGCTTTGTTGGGTGAATTTGGTAGTATGGATGGGAGAGCATTTGATGTTTGCTCTGGTTCTTTGGCTTTCTTCTACTTCTTCAAGTGCGTATGTACGTGGGTGAAAATTACTGGCCTCAAAATATTAGTAATCTAAATTAAAAACAAATAAATTCCAAATAAATGTGAAGATGTTAACTTTTCAAGTATGCATTACGGCTCTCCTATATCTATGTATATATACTTTTCTATATATACAAACACACAGACAGTTTTTCGCTACAACTATATGTTTCCGAACATAGATACTTTTCTCTATGTTTCTTTGTTCCTTGTTTTAGTATTAACCCCTGCATTCTGTAACTTTCCACCCACATGGTACAGGATGGCCTACTACGTATGTCTTATAGGTTGCTCAGGTTTTGGTTTGAAATGACCAATCAAAATGTAACACGTCAACTGAAAAAAATGCTAGCTCAATAAAAGCCACGTGCGCTCTTTGTTTAGGGTCGACACTGATCTGAGCAACAAGCTCCTCTGTCGGCCTGCTTGCAAGCAATAAAATAGAGTTGGATCCAGCCTGAAAGTGTGACTCTCTTCTAGAGGTGAATTGGACTAGCCTCCAGGGGATAAAATCAGCAATTTATGCAACATAGTAATGTTGACTCATGTAAGTTAGGATATCCATGAGTACTGCTGATATCACCACAATCTCTATTTTCTCCTCTGCTTTCTTTTCCCCACATAAATAAGAGACTATTGGTAAATTAATACAGAAGCTGACAACCCTTACAAGCCATGGGCCTGAGCAACTTGGCTTTGGTAGTGTGTCAGTAGTGGGGGGTTTCCTCTGTGCCCACGTTAGAGCCAGGAAGTTGGGAGATGTGCTTGTGCTGCTGCTATTTCTCCTTTTCCCTTTCCCTTCCCCACTGCCACGCTTATACCCATCTCCTGGCTGGAAGATGTCCAGCCCCAGTGTAGCTCCCCACCAGCTGGAAGCTGTGCCCAAACCATGGCTAGGGAAAGGGGACAGGGGCAAAGAGAATGTCAGTGACACACACAGAGCTGCAAGCTCTTCATCCCCATGCAACTCCTCATGCCCTGGTGTGGATGCAGGCATTGGCACAGGCAAAACTTTCCACTTCCGCAGTCGCATCCAGCCCATAGGTAATATGTTGTTGGCTTCTGCCTTAGTATATTATCTTAGGAATGTTTTTGTTGTTTATAAAGTGCAGATTTCTCTTGAGTGGCAAAGTTGTGTTTTTGGGTTTTTTTTCTCTTAAAAATATAATGCACTTCAGCTGTGGATTTGAAAATATTTACAACCTCAAATATATCTGCAAGTGAGCAGAACATATTTACTTCTTATGAGCATAACAAATCTCTGCTGTTAGATGTTGAAACACTTTACAAAAGAGGTAATCATCATTTTCCATTTAGGGGTGTAAACATATGTTGCCAAATGAAGTGGGTCAGCGGTACCGGGATGTGTCTTGTAGGTGTGTCCCAGCACTGCTGATCTGCTTCACTGGGAGAAACGTATCATCCCCCAACCCACAGGCTTGGGCCCCTACCACACCCAGGAGTGGGACAACACTTGGGAAACCTAGAGCAAGCCTCTGCTAGCAGAGAAACCTGGTGTTTTACCACTTGTAGAGATGCACCCCAAGTTGGATTTCATGTCTGCTAGCAGAGGATCCTGTGGTTTCCCCATTTGCTCTGGACTGCCTGTGCTGTTCTGCCTTAAAGGAAATGGATTAGCAACACAGATCAATGCCACCTATGTCATAGCCACAATTTTCTGGCATTTGGGGGACAATAAGGATTGTGGATGTCTGTTTGCTTGGCCTTTATGCTACCATAAAAATAGGTTCTACAGTACCACATTGAGGCTAGGAGTCAAGGATGAATGACAAATAGCAAAGGATGATTAGATTTTGCTATTTGTAATGCATGACATGCATCAAAGTGATAGTATTTGCATCCAAGCACTCCTAATACTTCCAAAACCTTCAGGTTCTCTTGGCCTGTCTCTCTGTCTCCCTGCTTTCCAAAGAGCTGGAGTCTTGTTGTTACTGAAGGACAATAGAGGTTTATTCCAAAAAAACAAAAACAAAAAAACCCCACGGAAAATTGTGGAAAAAGGCATTTTGGTGCAGGGATGGAGTAAGCAAACATAATGAAGGAATATGAAAGAGGATGAAAGACAGTTTTATTGTAAAGGCACTGAACTGGGATTTAATTCTGTAGGCTTTCTTTGATACCTTGAGCAAGTAAGTTGATCTCTGTGCCACAGTGACCAATCTATAAATTAGGCTAATACTACCTTTATGTTCTTTGTCCATCTCGTATATCCAAGCTATAAGTTCTATGTGCTTATTCATACATTTCATATGGTGCCTCTAAGACAATAATGGCATGTACTTAACAGCAAAGAGAGAGAGGGTATGGCATACTCCATTATAGTAGACAGTGTTTCTAAGAACCTAGTGGAAACCAATCATGATGCAAAATGCTTTCATGCAATATAACTTTAAAGTAAGAATGTAGTATTATAACTTCTGAACTATTCAGCTTTGGCTCTTTAAATGTGCTTTTAGGAACTGTGAAGTTCATGAACTAATAAATACACTTTAATCACATCTTTTCTAGCTTTCCAATAATTCCTATTAAGTCTCTTTACATTTCTGAGTACATTTTTGTATAGTTTACAAGGACCAGATCATATTTTCCTACCATACCTTAACTCTATATTGTGTTTTTGAAGTAAAAGTGTGACAAACAGGGTTGAAAACTGGAGTTCCATTGAATAGCAAGGTTTTTTTTTTTTACATACATTCTTTTCTTTCTGGAGGCTTAGAAGGTCTCTAGTTCAAGCGCATGCTTTCTTATCGTAACAGTGAATGTTCACTTCTATCTCTAAAAGGCAACAGCTATCTCATCCTATTACATTCATGAATATTAAACTGTGTTACCAGTAAGATTTTTGGCATTTGAGAAAATGTCAGCTAAACAAAATGTTTCAAGTATCAAAAGTTTGGATATTTAACTGGTTTTGCTGAACAAAACCACAGAATTGTGTGTGCCCACTAATAAAAAATAGACGAATGACAGGCAGATCTCAAAAGGCTCTGCAGTTCAGTTTGAATAAGCAATCCGAAGTTGCTATGTGTTGTGAATGTTAACCTTTTTTGTGGATAGATTCTTATGTGCCATTGAGAAGAACAGGGTCTCTTGTGAGACCTGTATTTCACACTGTATTTTTTTATTATTAAAATATTATTGTTTTATTTGTTTAAATACCACTGTTCAGATTCACTTCCTAATGATGGAAGTTAGCATTAATTTACTTACGGTGAAGATCTATCTGACTCTGTGTATTTATGACAGAGGGATAAGTTTTACCAGATTGGCTTTTTAAACCACTTTATCTGCATGAAAAATGGGTATAATAAATATATTACAGTAGTATCCAGAGACCTCAATCAAAATTTGGACCCTATAGTGGCTTATGCTTTGGGGAATGATTTTGTCAGTGTTCTGTGTCTAATAGCTGATTCATAACATAAGTATGCTCATTGATGTGCGTATGATCTATTGACTTGATACAGTAAAATGCATACAATTAATTGTTGGCCCATCTGAAAATGTTTTAAGATTCAGGGGGAAGATGCATCTAACTCAGTGGATGCTTAAAGTGTTTTGACTGGGGTGTTTAAGATGGGCATTTTTAATATATCCCATAAACAGAATTGTCACTTGTATATAATATTTGCCAACTTTACTTTGGTTCTTTTAAGTTTTACTCATATGACAATTTCTCTGATCTCAAATCTCGCAATAAAGTTTCTGAAAAAGACCTATTTCACTGAAAGTCACTGCTCAGTTTTCTGCAATATACTTTCTAACAGATGCATATAACTGAATACTATTTGTATTTCTGGGGCATGCAACTGTCCAAGTATGATACTTTTCTTTGGATGATAATAATCTGCAAATAGTTTGAGAGAGTCACTGCTTATTTTGTTTTTGCAGCTTTCAGTATGAATGCATTACATGCCTATTTCACCTATTCTTTATAATGCAATGCTGAAGCTCTTCTAATTTGGAGTTTCAGGTTTTCTGCACATTTTTGCAAGAGTTCAAATATGTGCAGTTCTATATTACACATACATCAAATCCCAGCTGCATCGTGAACTGAAGTGCATATATCTTCATGGTGAGGGTTTCTTATTTTGTGATGTCTTTTATTGGATAACGATATACTTGGAAGAGAACTTAGGCAAGTTTCAAATACAATCTGCCCTTTCTCAGATCTCGGGGGAGAAGCAGACATAGCTTGAGCTTAATAGCAGATGAAACACAACCATGTGTATCAGTCATCCCATATGTAGCTAAGAACAGTTTGCTTGAAGGAATGGAGGGGACCTGGGAACTCAGAAGGAAGAGATGTTATCAAGAGTGGTTACAAGGCACAAGAATTACAGTAGGATAGGCACTAATTAGTGGAAATACAAGACCGTTCAGGATGGAAGATGGTTGTTATTACCTGTGTAACGCAGGGAGACTAGTAGAAATAATTGATAGTTTATAATAAGCTTTGAAGCCGTTATCCCTATTTAGTCCAGATGTTTAGGGTCCAGTAAGGTTATACATTTCTGTTCCCAGTTCCATCTCGTGAAGGTGTTTTGTAGGTTCCCTTTGAGCACAAGCATTGTGAGGTGAGACTGGAAGTGGTGGTTCTACGAAAAGTGTTCCCCTACTGGTGTTCGTGTTCTCTTTTTCTGGGAGATTTTTTTTTTCCGGTGTGCAGTTTCTGTCTAGTTTCAGCTGCATAGTTTCCAGACCAGCACAACTACCAAATACAACCCTGAAGTATGGAAGATGCCGAAATTTAAATCCAAAATTGGCTAAAATTCATTGCTGAACAATGAGAGAGACTTCTGCACCACCAGGGAAGGAGTGCTGCCTTATCTGTATATCAACGAGCAACTCTCAAAGATGCTTTCATGGACCCAGAGGAGCAAACTTCCGCTTTCAACTTTCTCTGTGCAAAACATGAATTTTATTTCCTATTTATGGGGACTTCTACCATCTTCAGTTTTCCTTGAGCATGAGGAAGGCTGTATGTGACTGAAAGCTTGCAGAATAATATAATTTTTAGTTGGTGTAATAAAAGGTATCACCTCTGAACTAAGAATTCTGGAGTTAAGCATTTCTAGTGTCCATTAGGGCATTTATTGCACTAGAGGAGATGTAAGGCATTCTGTGATAGACAAGTTTAGCATCTGTGGATTCTGATGGTTTCATTGTGCAAGCCTTGATTGTGATGGCAGGAGAGATGCGTTGACAATGTAATGTGTGTAACAGCAGGAGAAACCAGGGGCCAATTTGCAGCATTTTGCTGACTGTTTATTTGGATTGCAACTCCCCAAACCCCCCAGGGGCTGGGGGGCAAGGGGAAAAGAGAAGAGGAAGCCTGAGGCTGGAGGAAGGGAAGGAGAGATCAGCATACACATGGGACCTGTTCAGCCCTACACAGAACAGTGCACAGTGGAGCTGGAGATCTCTTTGGCTCAGTCAGCCAGGACTTAAGCACAGATTCAGACTGCTGTTTGAGCACTCTGGGGACTGCAGAATTGGGGACATTTCTGGATGTGGGGGGGGGGAGGGGGGGGGAAGGTTCTAAGTGTATTTTACCACAATGCTGATGTTACCTTTTACCTGTTCCCTCTCTTTGACACATTGGCTTGTGACCATAACACCTATGACTTTTTTTTAATACAGAAAGGGAACTCCCCCTTGCTGCTCGTGCCCATTTTTGGGGTTGGCACAACAGGTTTTTCATTTCTGGTTAAGGCAAGGTTGCATCCTGTTAGATGCCTATCAATGAGAGGAGAGTTTGCTTCTGATGATGAGTCGATCCAAGTTGAAGGCCAGGAGCAAAATGGCTTTGGAACATTTTTCTCAAGGGCTAGGCACGGACATTCAAAAAGCCTGTGCCTGAATTGATTCAATCTTTGCAGGTTAGTCTAACCTGCCTAAGTTGAATCGGTTTCCAACTGAACAGACGTTCACTCTGGACTGAAGAAATGCAGTGGGTCAGGCTAGAAGCTGGGGGGAGGCACTAGAGCAGCCCTCCCTTCCCTTCTAGTGCTGAGCTGGGGGGGGGTATGGCCAGGCCCCAACAGGATGCTTTGATTAGGGAGGGGTCATCCTCCCCACCCCCAGCAGCCCAGCAGGGAATTGATAACAGTGTTTATCACCCCATTAAGAAAACAAAGGGAGATTACCAGCTACCTGTTGACTCTCCCTTTGTCCTGCAACAGCATGGACTATAGCCAGCATGTGGTCTGCTAGCTAATGCTGAGATGTCTGTAAGGCAAAGGGGATGGGGAGGGGAGGAGAGAGCAGCCAGATGCTTGCAGTCTATGCTGGAGCTCTGGTCAGGAAGCAGAGGGGAGGAGCCAGTGCTGCTATGGATCAAAGAGCCCCACCCAGCCCAGAGAGCATGCTGGGCAGGATGCTGGGGGAGTCTGGTTTAGCTTAAATCAGCAAAGGGTCTGGGACAGATATTGTATACACTGGTTTGACCCAAATCAGTTAAACCTGGTTGAATGTAGTATCAGACTTATCTCAAGCTGGTTTTCAAACTGGTTTATGTGCACTGAACATTTGTTCTGTTACAAGTTTAAACCAGTTTCTGATCACTTAAACCGGTTTATGTGTAATATCTGTCCCTACCTGAGGTCAGATCTTTTTTGAGTAAAGGCAGCAATTGTTTGTTCATCCTTCTTATATAGCATCCCACACTGTAACCCATAACAGCCAGGTGTTTGTGGTCATGTAGTTGTTTTCCACTTTACGAGATTATTTGAACATTAGGTGTTTGAGTGACTCATTCAAAATACAGTATCTTTCTCTGTTGGAGTGTCCTTGCTGGGTAAAAGCAGTTTTCAGATTGGTGTGATGGTTGTTAGAGGAGAGACAGCTGTCTCTGAAGACCTGAACATAGACAGACATCTTGGCATGTCTGAGACGTTTGCTGATTTTGGGGGACATTTGTAATGTGGTCTGTAGGTTTTCTGCATTTATTCATTTGTTGGGTGTCATCCCAGATCTGGCTTGTGGTATCTAGAAAGTTGATTGTTAATGTATTTGTGGTCCAAAGAGAATTTGATTGAAGAGCGAACTTGTGGTGTATGTCAATAAGCAAGTCCAGGTGTTCAGTCCCAACGATGAGATACCATGTATGTAGCACAGGTATAGTGCAGGTTTGATGACACAGTCTTCTAAAAATTCCTTTACCAGGTGGCTTACAAAGATGTTGGCATATTGTGGGAACATCTTTGTCCTCATAGCTGTGTTCATGGTTTGGAGAAAATGCTGGTGGTTGTGGGTGAGAATGAAGTGGATGATTTGTGCAATGTTTTGTGGTTGTAAATCTGAGTTTCATCTGTATTTTGTAAGTATTTCAAAATGATAGTTGCACTTTCATAGTACAGGATATTAGCTATAAGCTGGTGGCATCCATGGTTATTGGAGAAGTGTTTAGTTTTTGTTTTTTTTGAGCTCTTGTGTCCAGTAGAAAACTTTTTTCTCTTTGAGTGACATGTGGTTTAAGGAAATGTGATAGTTTAGTGAAGATACTAGAGTTGGATATGATGGGTCTGCCAGGTTACCTTGCTTGCATATCTTTGGAAGTGCATACAGTGTTCCTGGTGTGGGAGGCTGGAGGGATATGCATGCATAGTTTTTTATCAAGGGGAAGGATTGGATGTTTTTTAGTTCATGGGTGAAAGTTTGTGTGGAGTCCTCCATTAGTTCTTTATAATAGTTTGTCAGAGAGTAAAATGCCAGAGACTAAAAGTGTCCTGGTAAAATCCTTACTTTACACCAGTATTACCCATTATCAAAAGTTAATCATCTTCATTTGATGGCCTCAGTCATTTCTCTTAAGGTAGAAGGGTAAAATACGTTTTTGCATGTATATATGTATATGCAAAATATGCTTTTGTTTCCAACATAGTTTCATAGATTTAGGGTCGGAAGGGACCTA
>NW_017729032.1:251596902-251606183 GCF_001723915.1 Gavialis gangeticus
TAGGACCCGGCATTTCTTCCTCCTGGTGTTCACTCTCCTCCTAGTCTCTGTCTTGCGTGGAGTGGCATCGTCCCGTGCAGGGCCAGTTTCTCTGTCCTCTTCCGTCACCGCTGCCAAGGTATCAAACCTGTTCCCCAGCTGAACCTGGGGGGCTTCCACTGCTCTCCACCTAGCAGCTCTAGATTTGGGCACCAACTTCCAGTCCTGCGATGGCTGCGACTCCTGTGGGGGCTGTACTGTGGGCGACCGGGCCTGAAGAGAACAGAAATAGGCATCAATTTCGTCCTCTGCCTCCCTGATCCCCCTCAGCCTACTCAGCGCAGCCTGGAGCTCACCCACCTGCTCCTCCAGGGCACTAAGTCGTGCACAGGAGGGGCAGGCTGGGAGACCTCCAGGCCCCACCCCTGCCCAGGGCCCCGCCAAGCCCCCTCCGCAGACGGGGGCAAGGGGCCACCGACTCCACCATGAGATCCGTCTGGGTGGAGGCCTCAGAAGAGCCCATGGTATGCGGCAGGCTCCGGGCAAGGCCCCTGGCAGCTGCGCTCCGCGTCTGCATCACCATGACTGCAGAGGTGCACCCGCTGCCTTACTCCCTGGAGGAGCCGCCCTGTGCAGCTACCTCGCGCCCGCCTTACGCAAACACCGGCGTGCCCTTACAGAGTGCGTCTGTTCATGCGCACTGTTTGCGCGCGCTGCCCACGCGCGGCTCGGGAGCGCTGCTCCCTGTCCGGCGAGCTAAGGCGTCGCCGAAGGGCTTCTCCTCCGGATCTGCCTCAGCTGTGCTGCGCTCTCTACCCCACTTAGCTTAGGGGGGAATCAGCTGTTGCTGCCCCCGCCACTGGTCTCCTCCGCTGCTGCTGCTGCTGCCTCCGCTGAGGTAAGCAGGGACACGTGCGGGTGGCACACGTGCACCCTGCTCCCTTCCCTCCTGCTCCCCAACTGCCGGTGGGATTTCAAACCGCGGCTTTTTAAACCCCCCAAAATAATTTACGTACATCCCAATAATTTTGCATAACACATCATAACTTACATAACTGAAGCAGTTGATTAGATGATGTTATTTATAGTAAAGTACCAAACTCCTAAATGGAAGCTTCTCACTAAAGGATCTCCTCATCTCCCACTTCTCCCCCCACAATTCATGCACCTAAATTATTAATTCCCCATCCTTGCACTGACAAGATTAAAGATGTTATAAAATGAAAAAAGGCTAGCACATGGGCATTTTATTTTGGCTCATATGCATTACTGCAGTGGTCAGTACCGTCAGAAAAATAATTTAATTGATTCTGAAGTTTGCATCAATGAAACTTCTGTTTATGCCACTTTTAACTTTGGTGTCTACTTAAATTGCCTCAACTGACAGCAGAAGTCTTGGGAATGTAGGCTAAATATCGACTGGGTCAGCTATAATTATAAGTGTTTTAAGCTGTGAAATTAGCCTCACAATGTAAATTCACCAAGTTATTACAAAAATGAATGTAGTAGTGAATCCTTTAAACTTGGCCTGAAATAGATGACAGAATTTTTCACTCAACTTGTGCCTGTTTTCTGTTGATGTAGTTTAGTGCTTATTGAGATCCTCAGATTGGGGTACTGTAGAAGTACAAACTGTTTGTGTTAAATTTGTGAGGCTCATTAATGTCCGTAAAATTTTCAGATCATTTCCACACCCAGTCCACTAAGATAATTCATTTGTGGGAGAAAAATACATTAATTCCTATTACATATTCAGTACTTAAGCACTGTTTTCAGTATCACCTACTGAACTGAGTCAGACTATGAATAGATCAGCCCTGGGTAAATAAAATGCAGGGCTTGTGCCCAGGGCAGACAGGATTAAGTACTTCATATGTTTGCCCCATTTCCTGTAGAACATCTTTGCCTACTCTTCCATTTATTTATCAAAATAGCTAAGCAGTTTAAATGAATGTGGTAATTCCTATTTGATTGGATAGAAGAGTTAATTGGAAGCAAATGCAGACAATAAACTCACTGAACCATTAGTTAACTATTCATCCAAGAAATGCAGACTAATGGAGATAAACACTTCACTTGCCTTTCATCCCACACATCCCATTCTCAGTTCCAAAGAGCACAGGTTGCTAAACGTTTGAGTGGTAAAATATTACATAGGTCCCAGTTTAGCCAGGTAGTTAGGTAAAATGCATAGTTCACAGATTCTAGTGCTTTTTAAGAATCATTGAGTTAAAAATACAAAACAAAATGTAACTTTATGAATACAGAACGCTATCACAGAGGAATCAAACATACTGACACAAGGCTGTTGCTAATCCTTTCACTAGTTTCCTGTCTTCTCCTTTCAACTCGGGAAGTACACTTCAGACTCTGGCTGCCAAAAAACATGCCTATATCTGATGTTTCTCAAAGCTTGTTAGCATGCAAGATGGAAGCTTCCATTTCTTCTTTCTGAAATGAAGGCTCTTACTTCCCACTTCATTTTTTAGGAGATTTAGAAAAAAATGGCAAGAGTTAGATTTTTTTTTTTTTTTTTATAAACTGCTAAGACACCCTGCTGGTCTACTAAGATGAGCCCTTAGGCTGTGTACAGACAGTCAAAAAGCCTGAGGCTGAATCGACTCACTCTTTGCAGTGTAGTCTAAGCTGCATAGATTGAACTGATAAACAAGTGAACAGACATTCACTTTTGATTCCAGAATTGCAGCCACATGCCTGCAGTGACTCAGGCCAGAAGCCAGGGGGTCCTAGAGTGGGCAGCTTCGCCCAAGACTAGCCCGCCCACCCTGCAAGAGTGGGGGGCGGGCACGGGAGGTTGCAGGGGAGGTGCAGAGCATCCTGGGATGGTGGGGGACTGACTTGACTTGAATCTTCAGGGGATCTGGTATAGAAGTTCAATGAACTGATTTAACCTAAATCAATTAAGTCTGATACTATATCCATCCAGGCTTATCTTAAACTGGTTTCAGCCATTTTGAAAGCAGTTTATGTGCACTGAACTTCTGTTGTGTTACAGATTTGAACTGGTTTCCAATCATTTATACCAGTTTACGCATAATTTCTGTCCCTAGCCTTTGGGTATTCTGGCACTCCTTTAAGGAGTGCCATAACAGACAAGGGGTATGAAATGTATTTGCCTAAGATTAAAAGATCTCATTTTGGACACAGGGATAGAGTCAATTTCAAGTTTATATGTCTGGTCTGCCTACCCAAATTCAAGCTCATTCTTTTCCCCTCTGGTCTTTTTGGTAGACTATTCCAGCTACCTGTGCTGTCAAGTCCTAACCCTGGGTCATGCTAAAAATCATAATTAAGGGATGAAAGAAAGCTATCATGGAGCCCAAGATACTGTGTTTTCACTAGAAATGGCAAAACAGGGCTTCAGTTTCAGGATACTTTCCTCCTGTGAGGCACAGAAGAGGGTGCAGTAAGCAGGCAATGGGGGGAGAGAAGGGACACCAAATCAGGCTACAGGAAAGAATGGAGGGAGAAGGAGAAACGTGGAAATGGGTAACTAGAATTCAGAGAATGAGTACTATCATCCTTAGAGCAAGATTGTGACTGGCTCTTGAGCAGCTGTGTTAAAAAAATTATGAATGATTTCGCTGGCATATCTTTCAGAAGGACCAGGGATATAACCGTCCCTTCACACACTGGAATGCAGGGATTTTTCCTTTAAATGTCCCAAGGAGTATGCATTACCAAAAATTAGGAGTAGCAAGCAAGATTTCAGGGTGTTAGAATTAACGTTGTTTTATGTGACCTTAACTTGGCCGTGTGTGTGTGTAATGATAATCATGCTCATCAAGTCTCCAGCAGCTCCATTTACTGGGAGCCAATGCAGTATCTTAAAAGCAGAATTATGTTTCTCTTCTCACAGTCCTCTATTTTGTTCATTGTTTAACTTGAGCTTTTTATTAAGCAGAGGTAGAATATATTGTAGGAAGATGTAATTAAGAACTTTATCCATCCTTCATGGGTAGAAGCAAGTAAAATTATGGCTGCAAGAGCTAACTGAATTCTGGTGTATCCTACATTTTAACTGTCTGATTTTACTGTTTTGTTTTTATATTATGTTCTCAAATAGACCTTTGAGTTTTCCTGTTTTGTATTGTGTTGGTTTTTTTTTTGTTTTTTTGTTTTTTTAAGAAATCTCTCTCTTCATGTAGATGTTATATTAATCCCTACACAGTCACTAGAACAGAGAAATTTAGGTTCATAGCACAGTCTTCTATAATGTGAGAGAAGAATAAGTAGGAGCAGTAATGAACTGTTCTCATAGTATGCAACACAACCTGTCTTTCCTAGATAGCAGAAGAACATTGGAATAAACAGGAACAACTCTGAAGAGTGTTGTGTTATGGGTTGTGCTATGGACTCAGTTCACTGAGGCAGGAGCCATTTTTAGGAGGAGATTTCTTTATTCATGCTCCCAGCACGCAGATGGCCCTGAAACAGACAGAACTGAGAGAGTCTCTTAACTCTGGCCATTTTTGGCTACCTGTAACAGTGATATCCTGGAGGGGAGCTAAATAACAGCCTAACCCTTTAAGGTATACACTCCTCACAAAGAGGAATGTTGTCTATACTTGCAGAAAGAATAGGTTTGGCTAATGCTTTCTGGCAGCTGAAGTAAGTGGATGAGGCTTGACATGCTGGAGACCTAGGTCTGATTTTTCTTGATTGTGCCAGAAATGCTAAATAAGACAACTGAGGCTGTACAAGGCAAGGTAGGTCAGTTATAACTTGCTTGCTTCCTAAGACGAGAGTAAAAAGTTTGTTCTGCAATCAGGGCTATGAAGTGCACAAACTTGAGAGCAACTGGTGAAAAAAGTGAGACTAAGATTCAAGCTTTTCTGATTCCCCATTAACTTTCCTGCATCAAAGAGGGAACCCACTTCCCTTACCATTCACTCCTGCAGCATTTTGCTTCAATGTAGTTGGGTCAATGGAGAGTGCAGATAGAGCTCACTCAGAATTTCTATTTTGTGGGAAATTTTGACACTATAAATTTTGGTTCTGTTATGAAAAAAAATCATTTTGGAAACACCGGCATACTTCAATTAAGATAAAATAATAGGAAAGATGAGGTAGCTATAAGTTCTGACATAAATTTGAGCTAAAGACTGTCTTCCATGACAAAAAGTGTGTTCTATGGCTTGATCTTTATTATACACAAATGTATACTAAATACATAGCAGCTGTAATATCTTGTGGTTCTCTCTCACGCTCATTTATTTGCACTATTTAATTGAAGTTAATAATGAATCCTGTATGGTTGACTGCTTTTGTTTTTTACCTAATGATCACAAAGCCATCATGGCATTGTATGGGTGAGGAAGAATTTTCAGTATTAGGACTTAATAACGTCTTTAATCCATTGTTACGCATATACTTTCATAAGGGCAGTTTCCACAATAATTTCTCTGGTCTCCTATGCAGACCTTCACGAGTCAAGAGTATGCCTGGCCACTTCCTCCTGCAGAATTTCTACAACACAATTCCTGCAATCATTCTTTTCCTTCCTCTGTCTAAATACAGGTTTGCCTTCTGTCCTTCAGGTTGCATGATTGTCACCTGATCTTTACTCTGCAAGGATTTCCTAGCCATGCATTTCAAATGTAAGGTGTAAAAACACTCTTAAAATTTCTTGCTTAATATATTTTCTAAACTAGAGCTACCACTTGGGTCTTAAAGGCTCTGGGTTGCTCATTTGGTCCTATGAAATACCCCTGTGTGTATTCCCCAGGGCCTTTATAACTACTCCCACTGCAAGTGTAGGAAAGAGTGGCAGTCACAGAATATATTGTGAACATAAAATAAAACTACATATGTAATGGTATTAGTAGATTCAGCAACCCCCCCATTCACAAATGCAGATTCAACAAAATAACATATCTCTCAGAGGTAATCAAATAACTCAAGTATGACATTTTCCCCCTATTTTTAAGTTACATAAGCTGAAACATTTCAACTAGAACGTATTGTATATCCCAGAAATAAGCAATTTAACAGCAGAGAGAGAGAGATTCTTTTCTTTCTCATGTCTTTGTGACCAAGTATTTAGCAGAATTTGCAAATTTTTTGGAATCTGGTAGGGCCACACCATGAGTGCTTCTGCTATGCCCTTGAACTTGTGACCTTTGGGCTGTTAGCCATACATCTTAGAACCCACACCACCCCAGTGGTAGATAATAGATACAGACTTAAGAACAGTCTCTGAAAAGTGTTTTTAATGCCTTAAAGCTCACAAATTTCTTAAATGAGTTTGCTTAGTATTTTAAAAAACCCTGTATGGGCTAAATCCAGTGACTGGAGGGGAGGGGGGGAATGTAGGTCTCAGTGGAACTTGTCTGAGAAACTGGCATAAAACATTTTTAATGGAAGCTCTCATGTAGCCTACTTGTTCACCACCCATACTTACTATAACAATACATTTACTGGGTCCTCTTGATCCACAGTTTGTAGAAAAATAATACATTTCCCAAATATGTAGCTTTTTAGAATCGTAAAAGGTGATTTAGAATCCCTTTAGTAGGGCTGGATTCTGTCAGAATAACAAAATATACCAGCAAGTTGTATGTGTCAGATTTAAGAAGCATAATGAAAATCAATGAGAATACTTTCAGTTGCAGTGTGCCAAGCTGGTGCAGCCTTTGATTTTACTTCTATTTAGCTGAAAATAAGATGACCCTGAATATAATATGACCCCTCCAATAAGTAGATTCTATACCTGGAGAATGTATAAACTTGTTAAATTTTTCCAGATATAGAATCTAAATTTCAGAGGGTGATCTTGATTCTCACCTCCCCCTGAAACTGCTACATCAGGGCAAGCAGTGGCTGGGTGGGGGTCAGGTGGTCCCTTTGCCCCTTGCTCCACAGACCTTTCCCCCCTGCAGCTCCCTTGCCCCCTGCACCTTATCACCATCTGCGCTTCCCAGCTTCTGCCCCTTCCTCCCACAACTCCTCAGTCTCTGCCTCCTGACCCCCAACCCCAAAGTGTCAGACACTGCTCGGTCTGCTCTGTTCCAGAGCATAGCACATGGAAACTCAGTCCTTGCCTGGCCATGAAGCAGTGTTGGTACTCTTGATTGGCTGGCAGGCAATGCAGTAGTCTCAGTGCTGCTGATTGGGTGGACAGGGGAAAGTTTCCACATGCTCTGTGCTTATGACATACCGAAGCCAGAACTGAAGCCCAGCTGCTCCTCCTAGTAAGGGAAAGGGGGCTGAAGCTGCAGAGGGGGAGGGGGGCAAGAGGCTGCTGTGCATCTGACTGTGGCTCCAACACAGGATCAGGACACAGTCAGAACTGTAGTAGCCACCCACTCAGTATGTGAATATAAGAGGAGGAACTTTTTGCTCCATGCTGATTTGAGGGGGGAGAACCCCATTTTATATTTGAGCAAATATGGTATATTTATTCCATGTCGTCTTCCTTCTCTAGTGCTGCCTCTGGCAGTCCTTCCTTTGTAGTCCTAGAGGTACATGCTTCCAGCATGTAATTGATGAAGTCCCCATGGCAGAGGATGCTTTTGGAGCCTTGCCACCTCTTATAGGGCTCTTGCTTACTCCCTAAGGGACACCCCCAGGAGGCACTCGCATGACAGGTACTCTCCCACCTGGATGACACTGGAAGGAACCTGGAAGCTGTAGTTTCTATGGTGCCAGACCAGGACCTCAATGGTGTGTGGTCCTGCCCGGACAGATACCTCACAGGTGCAAGCAGAGGAAGAGCTGGAAGTGGTAATGGCTCTGGCATTATAACATCCTCCAGCCATTTCTCTGGGACTGTTAATCCACGGCCTCTCTCTTCCCGCCCTTATTTCCAAGTGAACCTTCCCTAGCAAGTCCCATGTAAGCTGCCCTTTTTACTGCTCCTAGGTCCCAAAGGGTTCCCTTTTCCCTGCTTCCACTCATCAAGCTTACAGTGGACAAAGGTGAGAGAGTTCCCAAGCAAACCCCTAGTGAACTCCCCCTCCCTCAGGGTTCAAGTTAAGCAAGGGGTTTAAGTATTGGTCTAACTGCTGAGTTTTAGCTACTTATACTAAATGTACACATAAGAGGTTATCTGCTCTTAATAAAAGATGGGGGCAGCAAACTGACCTGTGGACTGACTTGTGAACTGCTTGTAAACTGCCTCATTTGCTCATTCCCCAGTTGCTCAGGAGGTCTTCTTTTATACCCTGCTGGGCCTGGCTCCACCCCATTGTTAGGGCTTTTGGCAGACACAGGCAGCAATTGCTCAGCTAGCGCATCAGGGAAATTCAAACATTATACAAAAGGATGGACTTAATACCCTCCCTCCACCCCCCAGGCAAATATGAGAATGTACTATATATATTTATACTGTAAAACCTCCATCACTTAGAGAAAGATACAGTGGAGATGGTGGAAATATATCTCTTTACTTAACACTAAATCACTGTAATCTGCACTCCAGTCTCTTCCCCTGCTGTGTTCTGTCACAGCAATAGAAAATGAACAATTTCCAGTGGGGCCTAGAGTTTCAGATGTGTTCATAAACAAGCCACAATGATGCAGTGACATTCACGTGGCATAACCCTCTGCCAAGGTGAAGAGCCAGTGGAGCTCCATGGTGCGCTTTGAGTCTTGACTAACACTTGTAGTCCTCTCACTGAAGTGCCAAACAGTATACACGTATTTGTAAATGAAGATAAAAAATGAGCTAAACTCTTGGAGCAGGGAGTAACTAAAGGGAATACTACCCTTACTTTCTCACCTCCCCAGGTGTGGATACAGTGATACTGGTAATATTTGCTGTTTCTGCATAGAAATATGAATAAACTATACCAATATTTTTCAGGGATGGTTTTTTTAATATCCTAACAACTCTAAATTAACATAGTTATGCAACTGGAAAACATGATAAAAAACCTGGGTTAAAAAAGGGACTGCTATTTTCATAGATTTCATAGACATTTGGGCTGGAAGGGACCCCAGAGGATCATAGAGTCCAGCCCCCCGCCCCAGGGGCAGGAAGTCAGCAAGGATCATAGGATCCCAGCAAGATAAATATCCAAATGTGTTTTGAAAGTGTTCAAAGTGGGAGCTTGAACCACCTCAGGTGGCAGTCTGTTCCAAACCTTGGGGGCCCAGGCAGTGAAGAAGTTCTTTCTTATGTCCAGCCTGAACCAGTCACAGTGGAGTTTGTGACCATTCGATCTTGTCATCCCTTGGGGGGCTCTGGTGAACAGTTGTTCCCCCAGATTCTGATGAGCACCCCTGATAAACTTACAGGTGGCCACCAGATCACTGCTGAGCCTGCGCTTTTCCAGGCT
>NW_017729032.1:251606241-251610839 GCF_001723915.1 Gavialis gangeticus
CTTTTTGAATTGCGGAGCCCAAAACTGGATGCAGTACTCCAGCTGTGGCCTCACCAAGGCCGAGTACAGCGGGAGAATGACGTCCCGGGATCTGCTTGAGAAGCATCTATGGATGCAAGCCAGCATTTTGCTCACTTTACTAGCTGCAGCATCACACTGAAGGCTCGTGTTCATCTTGTGATCATCCATGACCCCCAAGTCCCTTTCATCTGTAGTGCTAACCAGCGTAGCACTACCGAGCCTATAAGTATGCTGCAGGTTTTTCCTCCCAAGGTGGAGAACCTTGCATTTTTCAGTGTTGAACCCCATCAAGTTCTCATCCGCCCATTGTATGGGTCTGTCCAGATCCACCTGGATCACCCTCCTATCTTCGGATGTAGATGCTTTACCCCCAGAGTTTGGTGTTGTCAGTGATCTTGGCCAGTCTGCTTCTGATACCAGTATTCACATCATTGATGAAGATGTTAAACAGTATAGGACCTAGGACAGAGCCTTGTGGGACCCCACTGGTCACAGCGCACCAAGACAATTGACTCCCATCGACCACCACCCTCTGGGTCCTACCACAGAACCAGTTCCCCAGCCAGTAGATGGTGGTGATGTCAAGGCCGCAGTTAGGCAGTTTAGCCAAGAGGTGATTGTGGGATACCAGATCGAAGGCTTTTTTTTAAAGTTGAGGTATATGACATCGATCTCTTCCTCCTTGTCCAGATAATAAGTCACCTGGTCTTAAAAGAAAATGTGATTGGTTTAAGCAAGACCTACCATAATAAAACCATGCTGAGTATCCTTCAGGATATTGCCTTCAGCTAGTCTGTTAAGGATGGCCTCCTTGATAATCTTTTCCAAGACCTTCCCCAGGATAGAGGTCAGGCTGATGGGCCTGTAGTTTGCTGGATCTACTTTCCTCCCTTTCTTGAAGATAGGCACGACATTGGCCCTCTTCCAATCATCGGGCACTTCACCAGAGCGTCAAGAACTCTCAAAGATCCGTGCCAGGGGCTGAGCTATGATGCTTGCCAGCTCCCTGAGTACCCTTGGGTGTAACCCATCAGGGCTGGCTGACTTGAAGGTATCCAGCCTGTCGAGGGGTTCCTTCATGAGGTCAGCTTCGATGAAGGGCAAGGAATCTCCCTCGCCTGAGCCTCCCTGACCCATAGTGGGCAGGGCCATCCCATGGGGCTGATGAAAAACTGACGCAAAGAACCCATTTAGCAAGTTCGCTTTTTCCTGGACGTCAGTTTTCAGTTGCTCCATCTGGTTTAGCAGGGGTCCAATGTTGCCCTTGCTTTTTCCTTCAGCTCCCCACATAACTAAAAAAGGACTTTTTATTTTCCTTGATATTTGTAGCTAGCTGGAGTTCCATCGCAGCCTTGGCTTTCCTTATCTGCTCTCTGCAAGTCTGGACTAAAGCAGAGTATTCCTCCTTGGTAGCAGTTCCAGTCCTCCATCCTTTATAGGTTTTTCTTTTAAGACACAGGAGGTCCACCAGTTCCCTAGAGAGCCAAGGGGGCTGCTATGCCCTTTTGCTGACTTTCCTCTGAGATGGGATGGACTTTGCGCATCCAGGATTGCTTCCTTGAGGAGCAGCCACTCGTCCTGAATTCCCCTCTCCATCAGGTTGTGACCTTTTAGGGCCTCTCTGACAAGCCTCCTTAGCTTGTCAAAGTCAGCTTTCCTGAAGTCGAGGACTTCTGTACAACTGACTGACTTGCCAGCTTTATGGCAGATGGTGAAGGTGATCAGTTCATGATCACTGTCACCCAGCTTCCCTTGGATTATTAGGTTGCCAATTAGGTCATCCCTGGTTGCCAGTACGAGATCGAGCTGCACTTTACCTCTTATCGGTCCATAGACTTCCTGCGTCAGATAGAGGTCGTTCATACGTGAGAGAGAGCTTTGTGACTGCATTTTATTATGGCTAATACTTGGTTAGTAAAGTGATTAATTCATTAATAAATTAATCAGTGTTGCAATGGATACTGAAACATCCCCAAATATAAACACTCCATGGAAGTATTCCCAAAGACCAATGCTGAGACACGTTAGCACATTGCTGAGTCTCTCTTTTTCCACTTCATCATTCAGAAGCTCTCTGAAATTTTAATTCATGTTCTCAGACTACTGGACAACAACAACATGGTGCAAATAGCCAGCATGGTAATACTGTTATTGTGCAATTTATCATTCTCTTCTTTCTGATTTATATACAGGTTTGATTATGGATAAATAAGCTATGTACCGACTGCTTGAAAAGTACATCTCTGCTTTGCCTACTGTCGCTGTAATTCATTTTGCAGACCTTGTTCAGGAGACTGGATGACAGCAACAGAACAAAGGCTATGCAAGCACTTCAGTCATTTTTAAGATGCAGACAGAAAATGCTACTCTACTGGAATTAAAGGAGGAACAGTGAAACTTGGGCAAGAGATGTCAGATTTGTGGTCGGGGTCCTCAGTGACATGCAGTCAGCTACGTAGTTTTTATTAAAAACAAATTTAGTAACCATCAGGTGTACTTTTAGTTTCACTTTCTATATAACCTCAAACTGACACCTCCTTTGGGTAGGGTCCAATCCTCTTCCCTTGTCTGGGAAACACCTAACTGATACTAGACAATATAATAAACTGACATATAATATTGGTCACCAAAATATGTTTAAATTCTTTGTCTCTCTCTGTCTGTCCATCTCTCTGCCCCCGCCCCCAAATTCCAATATTAAATGCATCATCATTCCGCTAAATTAATAGGACTCTGATTAAAATAATTATTGGGCTACAGCTTTGGTATCTCAATAAAAGAAATATGAGCATGTGATTGATTCATATTCAGAGCTCCAGAGCCCAACATTAATGGCCAAATTCAGACCTTGCCTAAAGGAGGATTGCTTCATGGAATGATGGTCTAGTGGCCTTTGCTTATTTCTGGTCTAAATTTGACATTAAGAAATCTGCCATACTGCCATTGTTAAATAATGTTAAGATGCAATTATCTGAAGTGATCTCTCATGAGTGCAGACAAGTAGCAGGTATAAGATGCATGTTTTCTATTGTAATGGAGGATCAAATGTACCTGGTAGAAATAAGCTTGTTTGAAGAAGCAAGCAAATACCCTACCCCCCGAAGGGGTGCTTTAATCTCTCTCAGAACCACAACCCTTTCCAGTATTCCTGGGCACACAGCAGAAGCTCATCTTGCACCATGATCTACTGTGGCCCTGCCTTTTTTCTTACTTCATTATCCAGATTTACTATGGAAAGAAAAGACTGAGGGTTTTAGCAGGGTGCAGCCTCCTGTAATTTACATGCACTCTAAGGACTGTGACTTGACCAAGAGCCTATTGTAACATGAAAGATGAGTTTTCCCGTGACTTCAGTGGGCTCCTGATAGAGTTTTCTAACTGTTGGGCTTCTGTATGACAGGAATAGGCAGGAAAAGTTGCCTGCATATATATATGCACTATACCATCCCCAGCAGCATTCTGGTATGAATTGACTGGTAATTAATATATGTGAAGGGAAAACACTTATATCATGAATATTTACTATTAAATATCAAGAAATTATGGATGGAAGTTGAAATGTGACTTAGTCATAGCTCACAGTTTATTTAATTCTTGTGATTAAATGATGTGAATAGTACAGGATTTTATTTGATATTGAAAGCCATGTTTCCTATATAATTTCAGTCTTGTGATAGCACTAAGCAAATAAATAATTCTACTAAATGGAAATCATGGAGATCTGCACCTCAAAAATCACAAAGCTATCAGCTGTCTGTTTGGTTGTCTGCTTTGTAACATGTATTGTAGACAGAAAAATTTCCCTCCCAGGTAAACAGACCTAAGCTAAATTTACAATCGAGAATCCCATGGAAGATGGGTAACCACCACACTCACTTACAGTGTAATGGTACATGTTGTACATATACAATATATGATACAAACACATTTTTTTTAAAAAACAAGGTCATAGGCAGCACCACAGGTGCCTTTGACTCCTCAGTCTGAATGACTAGATGCCTATTCACAGATATTTAACTTACCATCGTATTCAGTTCCTCTTCCCATGAAGTATTGTGTGGTTGCTGATGCACAATGGCATCCCCTTGTTAAAAGAACATGTTGTAATGGGACACTGCTGCAGTGCAGGGGAACTGAAGACTAACCCTGCTGCGGTAGGTGAAGGAGCTTCCTGGACTGAGTGGGAGAGCAGTATGGGAGACTGGGAACTGTGAGCTGACTCAGGAGGTTCCAAAGTGGGAGAAGCCAGCAGAGTGGAGGACAAGTTTGGAATGAGAGCTTAGAGAAAGGCATCCTAGCTGTAATTGATTGTTTCTGTTTGGCTTTACATTTGCTGTTTAGGCTGCAAGGCATGGAAGTGGCTGAAAGGGAAGAAAGGAGGCCACTGAAGCTGACTTAGAGAGGTGTCTAGATTATTGGGCTGGATTGGTGGGCTACAGAGGCCCAGCAAATGGTGATCAGGCTGTCATAGTCCTGAGAGGCAGGGTGTAGGGGTAAGAACCCTGAAAAAATGGTGCAGCGCAGTGCATCTAGAACCATGCACAGGGCGGCTCCTCCAGGGAGTAAGGCGGCGGGCG
>NW_017729032.1:251610850-251617027 GCF_001723915.1 Gavialis gangeticus
CTCCGACCCTTAATCTATGAATCTATGCTCTGGTTCTCTGGAGGCACCTTTCGAGAGTATAATAATAATGGTGAAAGTGTGACAGGTGGTGATGGGGTGGAGAGGTGAATCCTGTTACAATAAGTACAGGCATTTTCCTTTAATAGCAGTTCCTGTGGTAATGGGCAATTGGTAGCAGGGGTTAATGATCCAGCATGCTCCCCCACTATGGAGAGGGGGCTAGAAAAGGTGTCCTAAATGTGGTCTGTTGCATCTCACCTGACTTGAAAACCTTAATCTCTATTGTCCAAATGAAGTAATGAAGTTCACAACTTGGACTGCCTACACCCTGATAGACAACTCTGAAAGTGACCAACTGGAAAAAAAAAAGGACAGCAGTTATGGCCAGAGAACTTGCTCACTTTGAAATTCACATTGCTACATTTGGATCAGATGCATAGGTGAGGGGCACCTCACAGAGCATGGTGGTGGCTACATCTTTTTTGTAAAAGAAATGATGAAAAAGACAGATGAAAAATTCATGGTATTGGTTTTGTTATCAAGGCCAAGATTGTTACTCACATAGTGGAATATCCAGCTGGCACCAACAAGCATCTTGTGACCCTTCATTTTCAACTGACCAACATACAACATGCAATAGTCATTAGTGCATATGCCTCAACCCTTGATGCAGATGATGAAACAAAAACAAAATCTGTTCTAAATTTGACCAACTCAATTCATCTGTCCCCAAAGAAGATAAAATAATTCTTCTTGGTGTTTTTAATGCTAGAGTGGGTGGGGATTTTGAGCTATAGAAGGAAGGGGTGGAGAAAGTTAACTCATATGGCATTCTTCTCCTAAGTGTTTGGAACATGATCACTTCTTTACAAACTCCTTAGTTCACCAAAGCAACAAATGGAAGATATCATGGATCATTATCACTGGCAATCCTTTGCAGTCAAGAATGATTGTTTTCCATGATTGCCTTATCTGTGAGTCCAAAGCGGACTGAAAAGGCCAATCCAGGATTGATGTGCAACTTGGGCACATGTTTCCAGTTGGTCTGGGTAGCCTTGGATTCTTGGTTTTGTCTACAGCACACTGTTTCTTTTGCTCCCACTTTTTTGTCTTTGTGCTGTTATTGTGAGGTTTCAGAGTTCTCAGATCCTTGCAGCAGATTCTTGCTCCATTTGGGGCAGTCCTGCGTGATAGTCTCCCATGAATTGATGTCAGTGTTGCATTTTTAAAGTTATCTTTGAGGATGTCCTTGAAGGGTTTTCTCTGCTCTTGTCTTAAGCATATGCCTTGACTGAGCTGGGAGAATAAAACTTGCTTTGGGACTCTGGAGTCAGACATCTGAATGATGTAGCCAGCCCACTGAAGTTGATATAAAATGGTCATTACCTCAATGCTCGTGGTGTTTGCTTGCAAGGGGCCACTACCAGTGGTGTGCCTGTCTCCCTACTGGATTTGAAGGATTTTTACATGAAGTATTGATAGTACTTCTCCAGCAACTTGAGGTGTCTTGTATATGTTGTCCATGTCTTGGCTTTGTACAGTAAGGAGTAATGCTTTATAAGGAGTAATGCTTTGTAGAGTAATGCTTTATAAGGCATGAGCTTGGTTATGAATCTGTCATGATCTTCAAACACCTGTTTCCTCACACATCCAAAGGCTGCCTGCACTTGCTTATTTGAGGCAATGTTGGATTTCTTCATCAATGTCAGCTTTTTGCAAGAAATGGCTTCCAAGGTACAGGAAATTCTCATGCATCCTATTCAAAACACTGCCATCTGATTGATTACATGATAGTATGTGCCCAGGAACTTCACAGCATTTGTATTGCTGCATGAATGGTATAGAAGGTGTGGGATATGAGGAGAGACTAAAGAGGCTAGGCCAATTCAGCTTAAAAAAGAGATTTGAGGAGAGACATGGCAAGAGTTTATAGAATGGCAAAGAGAAAATAAATAGGGATTTATTATTCTCTCAATACAAGAATGAGGTGTCAGAAAATGAAACAAGTAGGTAGTAAATTTAAAACTAACAAAAGAAAGTTCTTTTTTTACAATTACATGCAATTAAAGTGTGAAACTCATTGCCACCAGAAGTTGTGTTAGCTGACCGCTTTAGTGAGATTCAAAAAGGGATTGTACAAATTCTTGGAGGAAAGGGTTATCAGTAGTTATTGAACATAGGAGTTAGGGATACAGCTGCTGAATTAGAACTTCCTAGACCTTAAAAGTGTGTGTGGGGGGCGGGGGAGGAGGAACAGTGGAAAAAGCCCTGGTCATAGCCAGTTCTTTCTCTCCCTTTCAACATCCACTCTGCAACTGTGATGCATGATGTAAACTAGATGGACCTGTGGTGGTCTGACCCAGTAAATATCAATTCTTATGGCCTTATCACCAGAGTTATGCCCAGCACAGACAGCTGTTGGATAGATCATTGTTTGCTATGGACGCTCATGTCCACTTGCATCACCTTAAAATTATGTTAATGAAAGCAACTATTTAAAAAGAGGTTCAATATTGAGTGTTTGAAATACCACTGCTAAAAGTGGTTATCTCCAGTAGTATTGCTGAGAAACTTTCCAGCCTCCCTGATGATCTTGATACTGATCAGTCAAGAAAGGCATCCATGAGGTGTGTGAAGAATCCTTAGGCTTCTCCACAAAAGCCTCAAGATTAGTTTGAGAACTTGAATTTTCCTATCACTCTTGTTGACAGAAAAAGGAGAGCCTTCAAAGCTTGGCAGAATGACATCATCTCCAAACAAAAACAATTTATTGCCTCATTAAAGCCTAGACCCAGAGGAAGACTTGAGTGGAAGAACAAGTGGTGGGAGGACAAAGCAAAAGACATTCAAGTTTGCTAATAGTCATGATGTGTAGTTTCTTCAGCACAGCAAAATCTGTCTGAGCTCAGCACACAAGAAGTTTGTTCCCTGAGGGCCAAGGATGTAATAACACTCTTTAAGACATCTCTGCTATTAACACAAGTTGGAAGGAGCACTTTTAATAGCTCCTGAATGAAGAGTCTAACATTGAAAAATGCCATCTGTCATTCCACAACACTGCACTAAGGACTACCTTGAAGACGCCTTGAAGACCATTAAGCAGATGGAAAATAATAAAGCGGTCCTGATAGAATACCAGGTGAAATTTATACGCAAGGTGGAAAGAAGCTTTCTCACTAACTGTACATTGCTGTTATAAAAATCAGGAAACACAAACAGATTTCCAGTGATCTGTGGAATGTTAAAAACTGTATTATAGTCAAGAAGGGAGACAGAACAGATGCAGTAATTATGGTATTGTATTCCTGTTCGTCACTGGGAAGATGTGTCCCCAAATCCTGCTCAATAGACTCACCTTTCTCACTGAGGAGATTTTAAGTCCAAGTGTGGTTTCAGATCATTCAGAGGTAAAATAAACATGGTTTTTGTTGTTAATCAGCTGCAGGAGAAGTGCCATGAGCAACACCTAGATCTTTACCTTGCCTTCATTGATGCAACTAAAATCTTCATTCAATCAAAAGAGAGGCTCTATGGAAGTTTTTAATGAGATATGGATACCTGTTAATTTGTTACTTTCATCAGACTCCTTCATGACAATGTGACAGCAAGCATCCTAAGCAATGGCTTGGAAATGCTCCCTTCATTATTAGAACTGGAGTCGAGCAAGGATGTGTGATTATGCCCATATTCTTCTTCATCTGTTTCACATTTCTGCTGATAGACTTCCATCTGAAGTTAGCATTCAGTATTATGTGAATAAGAGTCTCTTTAACATCAACCATTTATGTCCCAAATCCAAGATAAAGAACACTTGCATTCATGATCTTCAGTATGCTGATGATTGTGTCATGTGTCCCCACTTAATTGAAGAGCTCCAGATCATTTATGACTGCTTCTTTGAAATGTACAAGTTTCCTGGACTCGCTGTCAACTACATGAAAATTTCCAGCCTGCCCAAGCCAACCAGCTTCTCCTCCACATACTGCAAGCAGAGGACAATCTTTGGAGAATGTTGAGCATTTCCCTTATCTGGGTAGCCAACTTACTCAATAAGTAAATAGTGGGCTTGTTTACATGTCACCATATGGTGACGTTGCTATGGTGCTGTACTTTAGTATTTCCTTTTGGTACCTCTTGCAAGTACTAAAGCACAGCGCAGTATGTGAGACTAGATTTTGCTGCTACATCCCCATAGCTGCTGATCACATGTAGATGTATGTGATTTCTACGTCACCACAGCATGCTGTATAGCAACGCAGTGTGTCACTACATCACTGTAGGGTGACATGTAGATGCCCTCAAAGATGATGAAATGCCTGGAAGCTTTGGAAAATTACCATCAGCAATGTCTTTGAAAAATCCTCCACATCATTTGGAAGGACAAGAATGAATGTCAGCATTCTGGCTCAAACACTACCAGCATTGAAGCTGTTTATAAAGTACCAGTTTTGTTTGAAAGGATATGTCATATGCATGCCTGGCAAACAACATGTCATATACCCACAACTCATAGAAGGTCACTTCCCTAATGGTGGGCAAAAGTGGAGATCCTGAAGGCCAATCTGGAGAAGTGGGTTATTAACATCAAGTCTTCCAGGTTTTGAACATTGAATTAACCCAATAGTGCTGTGTTGTGGTGTTGATCACTTTGAGCAACCTTGTCTCATTGTGGAGGTGAATAGATGAGAGGGACAAAAGAAAAGAGCTATGACCTAACATTATCTGGATCTTTTCCCTCTCAGAACTATTTGCCATGTCTGCAGCTGAACATGCAGATCTTGGATTGGCCTTCTCAGACACCCCCAGATTCACTGATTGATTCCCATATGTATTGGAAGACTGTCCTCCTCATATGGAGGGACTACTGCTGCTGCTACTGACTTACAGCTGGTACAAATATGGACTAAGCTTATGAACAATAGGAAGACTCCTTAAATGAATTCATTAAATGAATGAATAGTCTACTACAATTCTCCTTGGCATATAACTGTATAAATGAATATAAATAGTCCTTAAATAATGAAAGTGTGACCTGCTTAGATCAAGTTACAAAACAACCAAGAGGGTGGACTGGGGACTTCCTATGGGAAGAAAATTAGGCACTAATTTTCATGAACGGTCACTTACAGTTTTTTAATATTCTTTTAATTTTATGTTGAATCTGATTAGCACAGATATAAACAAAACCAATGGTAGGGTTGGAGGAATGTGAATTTATCAGTCACAATATGCTGTAAACCAAAGACAAGATAAGGCAGTTTTATGCCTTGGGTGTTGATTGGAGCTAAGCTGCCAGCAGCAGCTCACTTCCTGGAACAGCAGGAGTGATGGCTTCTATATTTGCGTCTGTCCCAAGTCAGTGCCCAAGGCTGGTACTTGAGTAACCCCTCTTCATTACGCTCATGTGGAAAACTAGCAAGAAACTGACATGTTTAGAATTCTATCATTCCAAGAAATTGTACTGCAAAAGAAGAGAAGCCTTGTCATTTGGGCAGTGGCATAGAACTCAGGTAATCTGGATGAGGTTTCTTGCCATGCTATAAACTTTTTGTGGGACCTTAAACAAGTCATTTTAGCATAATTTTGATTAACTTTCATTCCCACTTTCTAAAATATGTATGAAATTCACCTGTATGAAGTAGAACTGAAAGGTACTTCAGAGGTCATCGAGTCCAACCCCCCTGCCTGAGGCAGGATCATCCCTATCCTAACAACCCCATACAAACCATTTTCTAAACTCTACATGAGACTGCCTCCAACCCTGATGCAACATGGACCTAATGGCCTAACCTGCCACAAGTAAGGAAGGGGAACAAGAGTAGATAATGTCCTAATTCTATAAAAGGTTGTCAGTATATGCCCAAGAGGTCTTGGACACATGGCTACACCCCCTTCTGTGGAGGGGTTCTGCCGCCTTCTGTAGCTCTAAGCAATCTAACTATAGGATAAAATTACTTCTTGATCCCAAATATGGTGATTGGTTTGACCCTAAGCAGGGGGCCAAGGCTCTCTAGCCAGGAAACTCCAGTTTTGCTCCTAGCAGGAGAGTTGGCACGCCTCAGTTGAAGTCCCCAGTATTAGCTGTAGCCAACATCCAGTTCCTCTGGAGAGGCTTAGAAACATCCTGACACAAATAGCAAAAAAAAAAAAAAAAAAAAGGGGGGGGGGGGGGGGGGG
>NW_017729032.1:251617085-251619929 GCF_001723915.1 Gavialis gangeticus
AAGCATAGAATCATGGGAAATACCTGTGGTAGAACACAGACATAGTTATGACTAGATTGTCCCCAACCAGTGGCTGTCCAACCTCTTCTTGAACATCTCCAGTGATGAAGAGTCCACAACTTCCCAAGCCAGGCTATCTCACTGCCATCTAACAGTGAAGAAGTTTTTCCGTATATCCAATCTAAATTTACTTTGCTGCCACTTCTAACCATTGTTCCATGTCCTTCATCCTGTTAGCTGTATTTAGACTTTAAGTTCTTCAGGGAATGGATCGTTCCATATTGGGCTTTGTAAAACAACTATAGAGAGGCATATATGATTGCTGGCCAAATAAAACTGCTTCTACCTTTTTAAGAATTCTTGATTCTGCAGAGTCTTGGACTAAGTGATTTCATAAGAATCCCTTCAGGTTTGGAGTTCTGAAAAATCTTGGAGGAATGTAATGGTTGCAGATTAAAGCCTTTTTATTTGTATCCCATTCTTTCCACTCTCCATGTCTTGCAAATGGTTTTATGAAAAGATTTTCTCACAGTTTGTTGGTAGTCCATTGTCAGATTTTTCTTTCTGGGCAGCTAATGGCTATCTTTTAATATTAGCATATCTAGGATACTTGTCAACTGGAAAAAGTGTTTGTCAGAGTTAATTTGGAAAAACAGTATTGAATGTCTATAGCTCTAGGCATTATGATCTAAGACCCTGAAAAAGAATGTGGAACATAAGTAATTCCCTTTTTAAAGGTGGACAATAAAGTAAGATACCATTATTCAAAAATATATTACATCAGAGAATATCTGAGAACACATTTTCTTGGGAAAAAGTCTTTCTTTTTAAAATTCTAGTAGCTGAAACATTAAACTGACAAGAATAAATAGCTTATTTGTCTCAAGTGTCCAAATGAACTATGTAGAAAATCTATTTTGGCTAAATAAAGAACAGATGGTAAATAATGTGATTGCATTAAAATGACTATGATAGTAGTCACCACATAAAAATGAGCAGAGAGTTGCATTTTCTGAAGTCTCAATGTTCTTGTCTGGGGAGAAGAAATATCTCAAGAGGATGAGAGTAAGTCCCATATCACTTCTTTTTATTACCTTCATAGAAATTGGCCTTATTGTAAGCGGAGAGTAAAAGAGAGACTACGATAAGTCATAACAGGCAAGAATCATTTAGAGAGAACATTGCCATTGTCATTTTCTTTGAAGTCCTAGAATGCAAATGAACACAAAGGATGCTTAATAAAATATTTTAAATGAAAATGTTATTAAGTTACATGAACACACAAGGTCTATTATTCAATGGCTTAATTAACTGACTTTTTAAAAACAATTTTGCACATTGCTGCCAGCACTTGGTACACTATTCAAATTGCATTTGGGATTGTCTGTTGATTTGCATCCATCCCTTTACTACTCTGAGCAAAGATATAAGCATAATTTCTGGAAGGGGTTTGATTGAACAATGGACAAAACATCCTGACACCTTCTTAAACCTTCCTTACTTCAGATTCTATTTTATTCCATTTTCAATTTCTGGTGCCTTTGTAGGCAACAGTGGATTTTTCTCTTTCTGTACTACCCTAAGCTTTAATTGATGAGCCTTCTTGTAATCTTTTTTTTCAGTTTAAATGAGTATATTAAATTTACATAAAAGGGGAAAAGGAAGGAAGTGTGCTTTCTCCTTTTGATCCCAGTTTAGAAAGATACTTTTAAGGAATGTGAATAATCAGGCTAAATTGAATGGGATTACTCAACTCTGTTGGTGTGACAAGTTACTTGGGAGGAAGCGATCAGAATGCAATAGAATTCCAGGTCATCTTGACATGGGGAAACCATGTTGTCAGCAGAATTAGGATACTAGATTGCAAAAAAGGGGGATTTTATCCAACTCAAGGAGTCAATAGGCATCGTGTCGTGGGAAGATCAACTGAAGGATGAAGATGCCCAGGAGGGCTGGGAGCTTTTAAAGGCCATAGTATTAGAAGCCCAAGAAGAAACTGTCCCAACATGATGGAAGCAGAGTAAGAATGGCAAAAGATCAATGTGGCTGCATGAAGAGCTTCTAAAATGCCTCAAATGAAAAAGAAAGCATACAGGCAATGAAAGAATGGGCAGGTCATGAAGGAAGCATACCAGAAAATAACAGCCTGTGGGAACAAAAATCAGGAAGTCAAAGAAAAAGAATGAGCTGTACCTGGCAAAAGAAGTTAAGGATAACAAGAAGAGGTTTTATAAGTATGTTTGCCAGAAAAGCTGAGGGATGAGCTAACAAAAGAGATGGTCAGAGGGATTTTGTTGGGTCTGGAGGAGGAAAGCCTGATCGGAAGCAGCCAAAATGGATTTATTAAAAATGAAGTGGCAAGCTAACTTGATCTCCTTCTTTGACAAAGTAACTACTTGGGTGGATGAAGGGAATGCTGTAGATATAGTGCATCTGGAATTCAGCAAGGCTTTTGACAGAGTCCTGCATGACCTTCTCATAAACAAATTGGAGAAATGTGGGCTAGATAAAACTACCGCGAGGTGGATAGATCACTGGCTCAACAGCTGTTAAGCTAGTGACCGCCAACCGGTTGAGCACAATTAACCAGTCAATCAGGGAGCCCCTAATGGTCAATCTCAGTCTGGGGGGGCTAGCTCCCCCCAGACTGGTTTGGACTGTTAGAGGCTCTGCGATTGGAAGTGGTGGGATGCATATGGAGAGGGGCCAGGATGTAGTCCAGGAGGTAGGATCAGCAGGACCCACATGCCTGGGTAGAGCCATGCCTGGGCCCAGCCAGGTGAGTGGGTCAATTCCCCCTCTGCCCCGGGAGTGGCAGCTTGGGTCAAGGAGTGATGGCACTGA
>NW_017729032.1:251624929-251630414 GCF_001723915.1 Gavialis gangeticus
GGGTCAAGGAGTGATGGCACTGAGAGGGTGGGTTGGGTGGGTTCTGGTGAATTTACTGTGGATGCTAGCAAAGAAAGCTGCTTGAACAAGTTTGCAGATGACATGACACTGGGAAGGATTTTGAATTTGTTGGAGAATGTGAGTGCAATTCAGAAATATCTCGGCCACCTGGAATGTTGGGCTAGAGTTAACAGGATAAAGTTCAATACAGGCAAATGCAAGGTGTTGCACCTTGGGAGGAATAACAAAAAACTACAAATATAAAACCTGTGACACCTGGCAGTACTATTGAAAAGGATTTGAGAACCTTGACATTACAGACTGAATATGAGTCTGCAGCGTGGTGCAGCCGCACCAAAGGCGAATGCATTTTTGGACTGCAGCAATTGAAACTTTCTAGACTTCAGCAAGGCCTTTGACACCGTCTCCCACCCCATCCTCATTAAAAAACTAGGCGACTGTGGCATTGATGCCTACACAGTCAGATGGATTGCAGGTTGGCTGAAGGGCTGTACTCAGAGGGTGGTGGTGGACGGGTCATATTCGACCTGGGGGGAAGTGGGCAGCGGAGTCCCCCAGGGCTTGGTCCTGGGGCCTGAGCTGTTCAATTTCTTCATCAGCGATTTGGACGATGGGGTGAAATGCAACCTGTTTAAATTTGCTGATGATACCAAAATTTGGGGTGAGGTGAGCACACTAGTAGGGAGGGAAAGACTGCAACAAGACCTGGATAGGTGACAGGAGTGGGCTGACATAAACAGGATGCGTTTCAATACTGACAAGTGCAGGGTGCTGCACATAGGCAGTAGAAACCAACAGCACACTTATAGAATGGGAAACTCCCTTCTTGAGAGCATGGCTGCAGAAAGGGATCTTGGAGTCATTATTGACTCCAAGATGAACATGGGCCGACAATACGAGGTCACGGTTGGCAGGGCTAACCGGACCTTGTCGTGCGTCCACAGATGCATCTCAAGTAGAGCCAGGGAGGTGATCCTCCCCCTCTGTGCGACGCTGGTCAGGCCACAGCTGGAGTACTGCGTCCAGTTCTGTGCGCCCCATTTCAGGAGGGATGTGGACAACATTGAAAGGGTCCAGAGGAGGGCCACCCGCATGATCCGGGGACTACAGGGCAGACCCTACATTGAAAGACTGCGGGACCTAAACCTGTTCAGCCTTCACAAGAGAAGGCTGAGGGGGGACCTGGTGACTGTCTATAAACTCACTAGGGGGGACCAGAAGGGTTTAGGGGAGACACTGTTTCCCCTAGCGCCCCCTGGCATGACAAGGAACAATGGACACAAATTATTAGAGAGTAGATTTAGATTAGACATCCGCAAGAACTACTAAACAGTTAGGGCGGCTAGGAGCTTGAACCAACTTCCTAGGGAAGTGGTGCTGGCTCCTACCCTGGGGATCTTTAAGAAGAGGCTTGATGACTACCTGGCTGGACTCATTTGAGTCCAGTCTTTTCTCCCGCCCAGGCCGGGGGTCAGACTAGAAGCTCTACAAGGTCCCTTCTGACCCTACTTCTATGATTCTATGAAACGATAAGTGTAACATATGAGAGGTGAATGGTACGTCTCTGCTCAGTATTGGTTAGGCCTCATCACTATGCAGATGAGGGCTCCACATTTTAAAAAGGTTGTGGAGAAGATTAGAGAGGGTCCAGAAGTGGGCAACAAAGATTAATCAAGGGCTTGGAAAACAAGTCATGTGAGGAGAGGCTGAAAGAGCTAGGCATGTTCAGCTTGTGGAAAAGGCACTTAAAAGGGGACATGATAGCAGTCCTTCAAATACTTGAAGGCTGCCATAAAGAAGAGGGAAAGCATGTTTTTGCTTTTGCTGCAGATAAGATGTGGACCAATGTTTTGAAGTTGCATGAAAGTAAGCTTTTATTTGGATATCTGATAGTACTTCCTCACTATTAGAACAGGTAGGCAGTGGCAGAGGGTGCCTTTATGTGAGTAGTGATGCTGCTCCAACGTGCTGTAATTATATCGTGTCAGAGCTGTCTCAATTAATTGAGTCTACTGGAGCATGGTAATTACTGTGCTCCAGCGGGCTCTGGTGTCTTGTGTATCAGCGTCCCTGCACTTAAAAATGGCAGTGGGGGTGCTTTAACTAAAGCTCATTAAAGCTTTAGTTACAGCACCCCCACCACTACTTTTAAGTGCAGGGTGCTGATACATGAGATGCTGGGGTCTGGAGCATGATAATTACCATGCTTCAGCAGACTTGATTAAATCGAGTCTGCTCCGATGTGCTATAGTTACAGTGCATCAGAGCAACTTCGCTGCTCATGTATAGGTGCCCAGAGTGCCTAATATCCAGGTTGTAGCCATATTGGTCTAGAGGAAAAGGCAACTGTACTTGTAGTAGAGATGATATCTTTTATTAGACCAACAAGATTTTTGGAAAAAAAAAATTCTTTTAATTGTGAACTTTTGGGCACAATCACCCTTCATCAGGTATTGGAGAAAAGATTGTAAAAGTTCTCCTGGGTACTTTTGGACTCTCATCACTAGAGGTGTTGAAGAAGAGGTTGGATGGTCACTGATCAGGGATTACCTACATGGGCCACTGGGTGTTGGCCACAGCAAAGCATTGGGGGGGAAAAAAGCTTCTCATCTTACATTTGCATAAAATGAGACCTCATTAAATATATTGTCTGCCATTAAACTGTTGCCAAAAGTAGCATGTGTTCAGTCATGGAAACCAAAAATGAAGTTGATTAAATCCAGTCAACGTTGAGCATGACTAAAACACAGCCAAAATTTGGCAAACATACTGATAAGAATCTACTTCAAGGATAGGTTAGTGCACCCCCATCTGATTAATATGCATTGTAGTGCCCATTACACTTGTTTTCCCTGAGTGCCAGCTCTTTTCTTCACCAGACTTTAAATGTCTGGAAAACATCACCAAATGATGCCCCAAAGAGTTTGCCCAGAATCCCTCTGTTGCCCCCTCTGGCTCTCCATGAAGTGAAGCCAGATCCGGTTGACCGTCTCATCTACATATAAGTTTTCAAAGGATCGCAGGACTTATGATGACAAGAACATCAAGTTTCAGTTATGGATGGGGGACTAATTAGCACATGGATCCTTTATGTAGGATATCTGGAGTACACACACATGCTGAGCAGTGCTGAGTTGTGGGGTCACCGTGGCTTAAAATGCTGCTGACTCTGCTGGGACTCAACTCAGTGGACTATATGGTAAAGCCTTTTGGCTTTGGACTAATATCATGCATAGTGAGCATGTCTACACAAGATGTTTGCTGTGGCATTGCCTAGTTAGCTCCTCAGTAAACATCTCTGTGTCTATGCGTCTGGCCCTATTAGGCTGCAGGAATCTACAAAACTCTACAGCAGGGTAGTACTTGTATATACACTTTTGTGGAGTTTTTCATACATGGCTAGCTGGGGCACAAGGGTGCTTCAGTGCAGGGGCTGCCTGGTGCCCACATTGGAGCACCCTTGTGTCCCAACTAGCCCCTTCACAGTACATTGACCTGAGTCAGAGCACTTGTGGGCTGGCAGGCTGACCCCCATGCCCCTTGCCAGCCAGGGACACTCTGACCTGGCTCAGCATGCTGCAGTCCCTGGCACACATTCAAACAGCATACCTGGGAGCAATAATCTCTGGCATGGTAAGTGCTGAAGCTGAAGTTTATTGCTTCAAATTAACTGCATGTGTAGATATATGCCCAGTTTGTACTATACAGAGGCAGGTACAAAAGTACTGCTTAAAAGTGTGTGTATGGAGTGTTTGCGCTAAAACTTGTAGCAATTTAAAAAAAAAAAATGGTAAAATGTACCAGGTTTGGATAAACTAAGTCTGTGGGTGCCCATAGTAATGTGCCTATATGTAAATTGTTACAGCTAATTTTATTTCAAAGTCAGTGCTTTCTAATTTGCCCCTCACTTCCCAGGGCTCAGAGAGAGCAGGGACTGAGAGTAAGGGGGGTGGGTAGGGAAGTGGCTAAAGGGGGAAGAATTTGTTAGGGCAGGGAGAAAAGGGCAAAGGAGGCATCTGACCCCCCAGATTCATTTTCCCTGCTGTAGCAGTGGAGGGGGACAAAATCAAGGCAAAACTCTAATTAGATTCTGTTTGTGGAAAATGTATAAATGTGTTATAATGTTCCAGGTATAGAAGCCAATTATTGTGGCTTGTCTTGTATTCAGGTAAATACTATAGAATAGAGAGAACCTGTAACTGTGGCTCAATATGTTTTGTAAGAAATAAGGAGTTGGGAACTGCATTTTCAAAAGTTATTAATGATTTTTCATTCCTCAACTAGACATGCATTAAGGGAACCTCCTGTTCAGAAACATTCTGAACATCCACTTTTTGACAATCTGACCTTTTTAGGGCAGTGGTCTCCAACCTTTTTAATTAGGAGATAAACTTTGGCATTTAAAAGCAACCCAAGGTGCACAGTGTACTACTGTGCCTCCTCTCCCCCCCCCCCCCCCCACCATGCCCAGTAGGTAAGTCTGCGCGGGGGGAGGAGAAGCAGATCAAAGTAGAGGCAGAAATAAATATTTGGGGGCACATGTCCCCAGCATATAAGTCCCACCCAGCTGGGGCCCCACTCAACTTACCGCTGCTTCTGTCTCTGTGGCATTGTCCCTTAGTGTGGGAGCCTTGATCTAGCCCCTGCCCCTTCCCTCCCCCACGGACTGACCTGCTGGGCTGGGGCTCATGCATGCATGAATGTGGGCACTCAGCCCACCCCCCACCACAGCTTTGGATCAACTTCAAGAAGCTCCAAAATCTACCACAAGAGGCTCGGAGACCTATCAGTGAATCAAGATCCACTGTTTGGTGATGACTGCTTTAAGGTCAAACAGGGTACGTAGAAATTGAGCTTCCAAAGACCTTGCACAAGGAACTTATAAAATCCATTAGTTGCATGATTCTTTCTGTCCATTTCCCTTGCAATCAGTTTTTTCCTACTCAAACAAAAGTATTGAGACACGTATATTCTTTTGGGGGAAAAGCACTTTATTTCATTGCTATTTTAGTTGAAAAAGCATTTAAATACTTCTTATTGGAAGGCAGTGTGCTGTGAAGAATCAGGTTATATCAGTCATTTTGCATTATGTTTGCTCCATTACACATCTCTATTTTTTTTACCTTGCCTGTGGCCAAAATGATGCTAGAAATGATGGTAATGGAAATCTTAATCATTTGATATGGGATATGTGTGGAAGAAAATTCAAGTCCATGTACCAGATTCTTTTCTCCGATACACTGCTGACACAAACAGTACAAATAATATCAATTTGTCTCAAAAGTATAAATTACACCAAAAAGAATATTACTTCATACATCCTTCATGAGTGATATGAAATGAAGAATGAAGAAATTGTTATGGACAAGGCTTGCTCCCTTTAGAGAGACACTTTTTGAAAAATTACATTCCAAAATGGAGGAAAGTTTTCTTAATAGGTCTTTACCCCTCCCCCCCCCCCCCC
>NW_017729032.1:251630548-251662139 GCF_001723915.1 Gavialis gangeticus
CCCCCCCCCCCCCCCCCCAAGCAACCTTAAAAAAGGAACATTGCACAGAACTAACCACACAGTCACACCAATGCTTCTGGATCTGTTGTGTTTCTCTTGCTGAAAATACCCATGGTTTATCATAATAATACTACTGCAAACATTTGCCTAGAACCTACAAGAAGAACCTTGATGAATTTTGCCTGTTTAGGCAAATGCTACATGTCTGCCTAAAATCTCATATTGGGGTTTTGCTTGTTTGGTTTTTGTTATTCCCAAAGAAGGCACACATTGAGAAGATCCATATCTAGGAAGGTGGCTGATTTATTGTATTTGATTTTTCAAAACAAACATGCTCTCTCATTTCATGTACAAAGAGTATTCTGACTGCTTAAAAATATATAGTTTCAATATGAGGCCCAAATGAAATGTTCTGAAACAACAGGACTCCTGTTCAAAATCTTACATACATTATAGACACTAATGTATCCAAATAAAACACCTGTCTAAATTCTACAATATATATGCAGATACCTTTTGCTGGATTATGTAGGATTGTTCTCAAGGACTTTATTGTAAGGAACTTACTGAAAGGGGAAGTGTCATGTTGATACGTCTCCTTTCATTAAGTTCCAAAAGGAGCACGTTGATGAAATTTAGTGATTGGAAAAAAATCTCAAAGGTACAGTTAATAGACAAGATCAGAATGTCATACAGAAAGACCAGGATGACCTCAAAGACTGGTGTAACATAAAGGATAATAGGAAGTCAATAGCAGAAAAGGCAAGATCATGCATTTGGATAGCAATAATAACAATGTTTATTGTAAGTTGTGTGGTTACCAGGTAGAAATGATTGATGATAAAAGGGATCTCAGTGTACTATTTGAAGACAGAATGTATATGAGTGAGCAATGTGATGCCAGTCAAGATAACCTCTAGTGGAAATAGGAAAGTATTAATGCCATTTTACAAGGCACTGGTGAGAGTTGATCAGGAATACTGTGCACAGCTCCGGTTACTCATGGTCAAAAAAGATTAATTCAAATTGGAACAGGTTCAAAGAAGTGCTGCTAGCATGAATAGGTGGCCTGGAGAGCCTACCATAACAAAAAGGACTAGGAGTTTGGCTTGTTTTATTTGACAGAATGAAGGCTCAAGGGGGTTGATCTGTCTCCAGGACAGAGAGGAGTTAATGAAGGTAAAGGATAACAATAAATTGGCATTTCAGCAGGGATAGAGGATTTAGTGCACTACATTAATAAGTTTAATTTGCCTCTTAATTGGTATCAGGATGAGCAACAGTTTTGTTGTGGAGATGCTGGCTGTGAGGCAAACTGGAGTTAGCTAACAAAGTATGTTTCACTTCAAAGTCAGACAGTGCAGATAGTACACAAGGACATGGAGCAGGAGTAAAAGGAAGCAGGTGGGGGGGGGGAAAGGAAGATGCCAACAGGAGGATAGATTACAAGATGAAAAATCTGAGTGATCCTTTCACAAACAGGAAGTTTCAGATACTTAATTCTTTTAATATCTATACCACAAAAATTTAAGCCACTGGGCCAGATTTTGAGCTCATTAAGGCAATATAAATCTAAAGTAACTCTTCTTAAATCAATGAGCCAGATGATTGCCCACTAGGGCTCCTTTATACTTCTCTGGCATAGCAAAGGAGCCATAAAGTTGCCCTAATTGACCCTTGAGGATTCTCCCTATGTAGGCAGATGGACTGAATGGCAACGTAAGTATTAAGCAAGTGAGTGCCAATGTGAAACAGAGAATGGATGTAGTGCAGCTGTTCTGTAGCTGTCCCTGTTACTTACTTACAATGATTACTTGCGACTGGGCAGTCAGACGCAACTTCAAACAGACTTGAAGGCACACAACTACTTCCTAGGACAAGGTAGAGGTGTTTTAAAGAACTAGCTCTGGGACCAGAAGCAGTAGAGCCCAGGAACATAAATCTCAGTATTGGCTATTTACCTCACTTTTCAGTCTGCAGTGTAAATGCATCCTTTTTATTCCGCTTATGCTGAATTGATCCTCAACTAATACTTGGATCAGGGAAAGGTGTTTTTCAAACCACTTTTCTCAGGCTATGAGCACATTTCAGTCAAGGGGGGGTATATGGGAAAGGTTGAAAATAATAGAATTTTCTATTAAAGGGCAAAGTATGTTGTTCTTCTTAAAAGATGTCATTGACTAAATACAAATATGTAGGCAGAAACCACTTAACCAGGATGATATTTTCTGATTAAAATGTCCACATAAGCTATAACATAGACAAATAGGAACAAAAAAGGTTTCAGATTTGGTGCCATCACATGGTAGAAATGTTGGAATATACTTTATTACATAAGCTATGTACAGCCATTCAGGGAAGTTAGCTAGTTATCTATTTTAAAATAGCCACCCAATCTAAGGTATGTCAGGATGGGGGAATTGGGGGACAAACAGGCTCTGGGGAGGGAATTGGTGGATTCACAGTGGGGATTAAAGGGGCAGGAGGCATCTGCAGAGAGAAGATTGGAGAGGCAAACAGGGTCCACAGGAGAGAGTAGGGCAAGTGTGGTCTGTGAAGTTGATGGGGGGAGTAGTGGGGTCTTCAGGGGAATATGGGGGACTAGCAGGGTCTGCAGTGGGATTGGGGGGGACTGTTTGTATCCAGGAGGGTTTGGCACAATCAAAAGGTCTGCATGGTGCCTTGGGCTGACAAGGGGCTCTCTCCCTCTTCCACCCCTTTAGGAACAGGGGCTATTCCTCCCCCCACCCAAAGCCAATAACTCCCCATGAAGAACCAAGCCCCTCATCACTCCTACTGCCTCCCCCACCCAACTTCCTAAGCTCCCTGCCTCAGAGAACAGCACCAAAACTGGTACTGGGATCTGCAGGCTATATCAGGGGTTTGATGGCTTCATGGGGACTTGCTGGTCCACAGGAGAGGATTGTCCATCTGGGATGGGGTGAGTGCCCAGGGGGCTAAAAATAGCCTGCTAGGGTACCAGGTAAGAAAAAAAAAGCACAGCCTTAGTGCTGGGGCCAGTAGCTGGGCTTTCCCAGAGCTGTACTGGGAACTGTACAGAAGCTCAGTTAGGTCAGTTTTGCCAGACCCAATCTAAGTTGAACTTCTTCAAAGGTAGGGTTAACTTGGATCAGTTTAGCCATTTATAGATTGATGTAACTGTCCTGAACTTCTGTACAGTTCATTCTTAGCTTGATCTAACGAGCGATCTAAGACTAAGGTCTGCATGTAGGTGAACTAAGTTAGATCGGATGGCCACTTTTAACATAATTTAACCTCTCTGAACATCTATATCAAGGTTGGGCAATTATTTCCACTGGAGGGCTGCTTAACAAGTTTTGGTAAGCTGTTGAAGGCCACAAGGGTAGCCCTGCTGTTTGACAGATGCCCTACCCCCTGGTTGCCATCTTGGGACCTGAATTCCTGCCCCTAACCCCTGACTTTTTCCACCATAAGTCTCTCCTCTTGCTCTGGAAGTACTCCTTTTGGGAGTGGGGGTTGCCATCTTGAAACCAGGAAAAAAAACAAAACAAATTGTACACTAAAAAACAAAACCTCTACTATAGCTTATTTTAATAAAATTTTAAAAATATTTTGGTCCTGATTCATATGTATGATAGCTTCTTTTTGTATATTATGTATGGAGGTAAGGGCTTGTATGTGGAGATGTCGTGAGGGAGTGGAAGTATGTGTGGTGGAGTGTGGGCATGGTGGTTGGAGGGTGGGTGTGGAGGGGTGTGGGGTATGTGGCTGGGGTGATGGTATGTGTGAGGGTGTGTGTATGGGTATGATGGGGTGAGGGTGGGAGTGTGTGGGGGCTGTGAGAGGGTGTGGGTGTCTTTGGGGGTATGGAGTGGGGTGGGGTATGTAGGAGGGTGTTGGTGTGTGGGGGTGTATACTGGGGTGGAGGGGTGGGATGTATGAAGGCTGTGGATGTGTGTGGGGGCTGTGGGAAGGTGTGGGTGTGTTTGGAGGTATGGTGGGGGTGGGATATGTGTGTGGGAAGGGGTCCTCAGAGTCTCTGGAGTGTGCAAGTCCCTGGCTGCACATGGTGGCAGGGTATGGAGCCAGCCCCACCTGACCCCGTAGTGTGCAACTCCCACCACACCAGTCCCTGGCTGGAGGTGGTGGCAGCATGTGGGACCAGCCCCATCTGGCCCCATAACATGCAGCTCCCGCCCAAGTCTTTGGCTGCACATTGAGGCAGCATGCAGGACCTGTCCCACTTGACTCCATAGTGCACAGCTCCAACCTCAGTCCCCAGCCACACGTGGTTGCAGGGTACAGGGCCAGCCCCACCTGGCATCATAACACTGAGCTCCCATGCTTCTGCCCCAGTCCCCAGTCACACATGGTGGCACTGTGCGGGGTCAGCCCCACCTGGCCCTATATGCTGCAGGAGTGTAAGAGCTGCATGCTGTGGGGCCAGCCCAGCTCCATAGCACACAGCTCCCCAAGCTCCCACCCTCTTTCCCCCAGCAGGAGGCCCTGGCTCTGGTCCAGTGGGGCCATTAACTGGATTCCCATGCTTACAGGCAGGGAGGGGTGGAAAGAGCCATGGGGCAGCCATGTCTTCAGTGGCTCAGGGCTAGGGTAAGCTGGGCCAGGCTGGTGTGGCAGGGTAGTTGTTGAACAACTGGAGCTGCACCTGCTGCATGGAGGCGCAGCTTGTGAGGGGCAGCTCAGGGCCAGGGCTTATAGAGGGGCCTTACAGACCAGATGGAATTACCTGATGGGCTGGGTGCAGCCTGTGGGCTGTATTTTGCCCACCCCTGGTCTATATGTACCCTAAGCATTAGTAAATGACTTATTGGATAGATTATTATACTGCGTTCTTTAAGTGGATATATACATTCAGCTATTTGTGCCTTAGTTTCCTCATCTATAAAATGGGGATTATGGCACTGATCTACTTTGTAAAGCAGCTGGATCTACTGATGATGGGCTATAGAAAGCTAGCTATTATAATTACGTTTTATTCTATTATTAAATAATGTTAATGGCATATGGGCTCACTGTATGCAAGGTTGAATTAAATGAAAAGGAAAATATTGCCATGAGCCCAATTTCCACATAATGTTATTCATTTACATAATTGTTTTTTCAGAACAATTTCAAAGGAAGCAATCTAAAAGTTACTAACACTGAGTTGACAGAGTTGAATGTACTCTTCCAAATCTGACTCCTACTCCCTTCTGCTGTTAAAGGAACATGTAGCTATTGTAACTGTCTTTCCCTCCGCTTTTGCTATTGTTCTTGTCTTACAGCCAGACTAAGACTGGTATGATGAGTTTCACAATGCTATTCACAAGTTTAAGGATGCTTGACAACATATAGTAATTAAAGTCATAGTCACAAGAATACAAATTTATGCCTTTCAAAAATGAGATGTTAAAACCATAAAACCAGTTGCATAATTTCTGCAGAAATATAATTAAATGGTTTTTTTTTTTTTTAAAACCAAGAAACATTATAGAGATCCTCCTCTGAATTACAGCTCTGCAAATCCACTGAAGTCAGTGGAGCTATACTGCTTTAAAAATATTGTAAACATTTGGGACTCCAGCTTTATGGGCTCCTGTACACATGCAGGGAGCCTGCTCTAATGCTCTGGAAATCAAGCACATTGGAACAGACTTGATTAATCGAATCTGCTGGAGCACCGAAATTCATGTGCTGCATCAGCCTTCCGCATCATATGCATCAGTGTCTCCGTGCATCTCCATGCTGAAAAAATGGCAGTGGGGTACTTTGAAATAAAACATGTTCAATGAGCTTTAGTTCAAATCACCCTGCTGCCATTTTTTCAGCACAGGGACGCTGATACATATGATGTGTGGCCGCTTTTAATTGGTGTGGCTCGCTAATTAAAGTGCCCAGTGCCATGTCCCAGAGTATGTACGAAGATGCTGTATGATTCTCAAATCAGGTGAAAGATCATTGAAATGAATATTTTTTTTTCTCTATCTTGGCTGAAAGTCTCTGAAATTCTTTGGGCATTTTCCTAGCTTGTTCTAAAAATGTTTGTAAGTTAGTAGTAAAATATAAAATATTTATTACTGGGGGGGAGGGGGGAACGCCAAAACGATTCATAAAGTCGCAGGCCACAATGTGCCAGGCCTGTTACTTTAGGGTTGTTGGTTGTAGCTGTGTTGGTGTAAGGACATAGGCAGGCAAGGTTCTTTGGGTGAATCTGATATCTTTTATAATTAGACCACCTAAAAAGAGCAACATTCCACCCCCACCCCTTCCTGTCTCACACCTATTGTCTTCCACCCCTCTGAGCCTCACTGACTCACATCTGCATTTTCACAGACTTGCATTTTGTGCTTTGGCTTCTATTCTACACAGGAGAGCACACAATTCACCAGCAGACTCTCTATCTGCCTGAAGAAGGGTTTGTGTGTGCCCAAAGGCTTGGAAAGAATAATTTTTTCCAACTATTTAGTTGGTCTAATAAAGGAGATCACATTTACCCAAAGAACCTTGTAGGCCTGTTACTTTGTTTTTAAATGAGAAAAATCACTAATGTTTGAAGTGTCTCAAGTAAGGTTTTCAATGAGTAATTAACTGACCTCGAAGTACCCAGTTATATCACAATTATCTAATCCTTATTCTTATATAAAACACCTTATTTAAAGTAACTGAAGTTTAGTGTCATAGGTAATCGCCAAGAGTTCCAAGTACAAATGTGATGGCTTCTAAAAATGAATACAGTTAGACATAGTTTCTAGGGTCGGAAGGGACCTGAGCAGATCATCTAATCCGACCCCCTGCCATGGCAGGAAAGAGTACTGGGGGCAAACGACCCCAGCAAGGTGTTCATCTAACCTCCTCTTAAACCCCCAGGGTAGGAGCCTGTGCCACTTCTCTTGGAAGTGGTTACGTCCTTTAGTGAAAGCATTAACTCAGAATGGGATAGTACAACACACACATTGTAATACACCACAGAATCTGTTCATAGGAATAAGCCAAATACCTAATGTAAGTCCTGTTAATCACTTGGGTAATGCTGAGGTTAAATTTATCTCAGTGTGCTCCAAATGTTGCTGATTCTGATCTCATTAATGCGTGTCTTTACCAGATATAACCACCGAACACTGAAATTAGTGTAAAGAAAGTTAGAAACAGGCCCTTCTATTGTAGTGAAGTCCACAATAATCAGACAGACAAGATTCTATTCTATGATAGTCAACTCCATTGACTTTAATATGATTACTTTGATGTATAGTAGTGCAAATGAGAGCAGAATATAGCCTGAGTCACCACACAAGACTAGTGTATAGAGAATATGATACAAAGCCCACTGACCTTGATTCAAGTCTCTTCTTTGATGTGTATAGGCTTTTGATTAGCACACATTGATGAAAGCACTTATCATTTTAGGAAGGATAATTTTCAGAGAGAATTTATCATTCTAATCAGAATCATTTACAGCTATAATTTCCATGGTATTTGAGAGCCTCCAGAAGTGCATTAAACAATTTGACCAGATCATCACATAAAACTGAATCTCTTTCTCTCCAGTTTTCCTACCTTCCTATAGGGAAAATGTTGAGGCTTTTGAAAGATTTATTATTCACTTATTTGATGCCTTATGCAATGTGTATGTGTTATTGAAAGCAAGGTCAGGGAAGTTCTTCATGCTTTTGGAATAGAAAAAGGTTATTTTATTTTAGGTAGTTTGTAGATTGTATGGGCATTTTTTTGGCATAGTTTTGAACTGGACTCAGAGAAAATTAATCTGTAGTAATCTTTACCTTTCCACAAACAGCTTTGTTTTCCCTAAGGGATCAAGTTGCTGACCATGGTTCTCATCCCAATATTATAGGTTTCTTGGGCTCTTTCCATTGAGCATAAAGATTAGGGAAGAGACCTTGAATTTGACTTGATAGTCTGTGAAGAGTAAGTGAAAGAATGGAGAAATACTGTAATAGTGTATTTAGTGACTTTGGGTAATACAGTTTTCAAAGCGATGGCCCACAATGCTAGTAATTACAAGATGAATAAAAAGTAAGTCACATTCTGTCCTTAATCTCACAAAATCATCATTGATTTACACTTACTTATCTGAGGACACCATTTAGCCCTTGCTGTTTCCTGTATTATTTTATGAAATGGAAGTAAAATAACCATTTTGCTGACTGAGCTTATAGTGACAGAGCCAATGAATGATTTTTAAAATCATTATATGCTCTAGATCTATAGGCTGCAATTGGACCTACACAGGTTACATGGGTGGGCAAGTGAGAACAGGATGGGTTTCAACACTGACAAGTGCAAGGTGATGCACCTGGGGAGGAGGAACCAGCACCATACCTACAGGCTGGGGAACTCCCTTCTTGTCACTGCAGAGGCAGAAAAGGATCTTGGAGCCATTATCGATACCAAAAATGAATGTGGGCCTACAGTGTGGGGATGTGGTCAGGAAGGCGAACCATACCTTGTCATGCACCCCAGATGCATCTCAAGCAGGTCCAAAGAGGTGATCATCCCCGTCTATGCAACAATGGTCAGGCCGCGGTTGGAGTACTGCATCCAGTTCTGGGTGTCGCACTTCAGGAGGGATGTGGACAACATGGAGAGGGTCCACAGGAGGGCCACCCTCATGATCAGGGGTCAGCACAGCAGGCCCTACAAGGAGATGCTAAGGGACCTGAACCTGTTCGGCCTCCCCAAGAGAAGGCTGAGGGGAGATCTAGTGGCCATTTTCAAACTAGTCAGAGGGGACCAGCTTGCATTGGGGAAGTCCCTGTTCCCCCAAGCGCTACCAGGAGTGACTAGAAATAAGTCACAAGCTGGCAGAGTGTAGATTCAGACTAGATTTCAGGAGGCACTGCTTCACTGTCAGGGCGGCTAGGATCTGGAATAAGCTTCTAAGCAAAGTGGTGCTGGCTCCTACCCTGGGGGTCTTTAAGAGGAGACTAGATGAACACCTTGCCGGGGTTGTTTGACCCCAGTACTCTTTCCTGCCATGGCAGGGGATCAGACTTGATAATCTGCTCAGTTCCCTTCCGACCCTACCAACTATGAAACTATCTAGAGCATATGGTGATTTTACAAATCATTCATTGGCTCCATATATTGCTTTGGAAATAATATGGGATGAAAATCTCTTTAGGCGGTTTTCTTGTTTTTTTGTTTTTTGATAGTGTATGTGCCCCCAAAATGTTGCTGTTATCCATTGCTAGGGATGTTCTTGTATCCATAAATATCCTCATATCCAATGGATTCCTACTGGCATGAAAATGGTATGTGTTTTGTCAGTCATACTCTTAATTGCAAGAGTAACTCTGCAACAGAAACTCCAAAGGTATCATCATTAAGTCAAACATGACTTTATGAACTGTGCATTTTGGTAGAATATGGGTTTGCTTGGAACATCTAATTAGAAGCTTCATTTGGCAGTACAATACATAAACATACATTTTAAAATGGAATTAGAATCTAATACTCATGAACAGGCAGTTCTCAACACTAAGATTAGACTTCTAATACCCAGCAACATCTGAAGTACTGTGCCCTACTCCATCAGATACTACAGCAGTAAAGCCTTGCATTAAATGTCTGGATATCTTATGAAACTGTTCAATATTATTAACATTTTGGTTTCCGGCTGTACTTGATACTAGAAAATGTTGTCCTTTGACAACTTTTTAAAAAGAGCTATGCAGTGAAATGAAATTACTACTCTATGAACTCAGCAGCACCAGACACTGGTCAAAATTATAGACCTCCTTGCCAGAGGTTTAATCGGGAGTGAGAAAAATGACCTTTATCCAAATTAGTGTCTGGCTTCGAAATATTCTGTGACTGGGAAAGGGAAAGGATAACCTATGAGGACAACAGATATCTACTGATGACAATAACTTCATACTACCTGAACTAATCTGGTTACCATACACCATTGTTAGCTTGCAGCCCTGTCAGCTTTCATTTCTGATTCATAGCAAATAGCTGCCGATAGCAGCAAAGGTAAAGATAGTTTTTCCTATTGGCCTTAACCATCCTATCATGATGATCATTTCTCTATAGATGAGAGAATGTCTGAACATCTATCTTGAGCTCTTTAGCAAACTCGACATCTGATTTTGGGTGGAATGGAAACCTGAGATCCTTCTGGAAAGTACCAGAGTGAATTTTGGAGGTAAGGTTTTTCATTCAGCTGACCTAGGTAGAGAAAAAAAGTGCTTCTTTTTAACAATAATACAAAGCAGGTAGTTTAGCACCTGGAGAAATGTCTGGACAAATGTGTGATCATTTCTGATCAATAAATCTTTTTGAATCTTGAAGAAGGAATGTTAAAGCTACTTTAAAAACATAACTTCAAGAGGTTCTCCCATGTTCCCTGCACAACTTAAGATCTAGTATCTGTTTATTCCATTTAGTGAATTATATGGAATAGAAGTCATTTAGTTCCTTAAAAGAAAAAAAAATCCTAATTTAATTTTGTTTTTATTTTCCTGCCTTCCCTTATTTTTAATATCATATGATGGATTTAACTGTTTCAGATCATTATAATTAAAAGTTGGTCAACAAATAAAAATCTTCTCTTATTTATATACTACAGATCATACTTGGGCAAAATGAACTTCGAAATAATACAGAAACCTTAAAAAAAAACACAGGTTAAGATTGGAGTAAAAGAGAAGTGGGTATCTGATTAAAAGCAGTTGCAATTAATAATGGGTGAAATGGGGAGCAATATTAGCTAAAAATGAATTAGAAAGGCAACAAATATGAATCTGATGCTTGGAAACATTTCTTTATATAACACATAATTAACCTGTAGAATTCATTGCAACAAGATATCATGCTGGCCAAGAGCTTAGTAGGATTAAAAAGAGATTAGACATTTTATATGGATAATTAGAACATCCACACTTGCATTTGATAGTATAAGGGATGTAAGGGCATGAGCCAAACAGTAAAAGAGGGTTATCTGGAGGAATATTAGCATTTGTGTAATATGCTGTAAAAATCTGCTAAAGGGATTTTTTTTTTTTTTCAGCCACCATTCTTCTAGCATTTACAGTTATTCTCAGAGGCAAGATACTGCATTGAATGGATCACTGGTCTGATTTATTAGGGAAATGTGTATGATCCTATTTAAAAAAAAAAAAAAAAAAAGGAAAGAGGAAAACAGTTCTACAGCTATCTCAGTATCCCTTTTCTCTCTCGATAGAAAGGACTTGTGCATGCATACTTAACCCCCAAGTGGTCCTATTAGAAAACGTATTAGGGCTGTGCGAAATTTCGCCGCCAGTTTGATTTTTGACTTGTTTCAAGCTCAAAACTGCGAAATCGAAACAGAACACAGAGCTTCAAAACAGCCTCAAAATGAAACGAGGCAAGTCGAAACGTTTCAAAATTTTCAAAATGTTTTGAGTTTCAAAGCTCAAGCTAGGCTTGCCTACACTAGGGAAACCATAAAGTAAGGAGACAGAGGGGAAGAGGGAGGAAGGAGTGCTTTCATTATTGACTGTGTAGCTGGCCAGTGACTGTCATCCTTCCCTGAGGTCTCTTCCAAGCCAGTGTTCTGGGGGAGGGATAGAAAAACTGCATGAAAGGCAGCATTGTTTGAACTGCCCTGCTTTCTGCCTTGGTGTCTGTTAGTGAGCTGTATGTTCCAGCAGCTCAGTGTCAGACAACTATGGCTCGCAGCACTGATCTTCTAAAGGATTCCCTACTTGCTAGCAAGAGGTATTTCAGATTCAGAATACCTTTTTCTTTGAAGCTCTTTCATTTTATTATATTCATTATAGAATTCAAAAGAATGAATCAATTATATTGGATAGGAGTACTGTAGCATTTAATTTATATAGGAAGCAAGTTACATTTATATTTTATTTCTATACATTTAAAGCTTTGCAGCATACACGTATAGAATGTATATAGGAACAAAGCCATATTCCTATTTGCTTTTATACATTTCTTATTTGTACCACACACCTACCTATGCTCTTGCCCCAGAGTTTTGAATTTATATAGGGGTTAAGCCAATACTTGCTGTTGTGTTTCACATTTTTCTTATTTGCACCAGATAACTACATTTTTTTTATTTTATATAGGAACGCAACTACATTTATATATTTGTAGAAAAGGAAACATGAAACACCATGAAACATGGTGGAAAGGCCAGCCTTCAGGGAGGGGGTAGAGGGAGACCTGTGAGTTTTTTCCACCACACACACGCACCAAACTGCAACACAGCCTCTTTCCTCCAGCTACAAGCAGCAAGGAGAAGGGAGCAGTGCCACTGCCTGTGCCCAGGACTGCATCCGCTCCATGTGCACCAGCTCGACCATAAGCCCCGCCCCCCCTTCATCACCCTGATGGCGACAACAAGCAGCAGCACCAGCACAGCAGCCTACAGCACCCCTATTTCACTTCCCATGCTGAGCCTTCTAGTGCCAGAGGAAGAGCTGGCACTGGATCTAGATCTCAGTGCCATAGCAAAGGAAATTCTGGGGAAGGAGGGGGAATCAGTTGAGTTTGTGCTTGTCGCCCCTCAAGTTTCCCCTAGAGCCAATTCTCCTTCCCCAGAAAGCACATCAGAGGAGGTTGATGTATATGTGGAGGCAAGCGGCTCAGCTGAGTCCGCTTCTCCTCTTGCTGTGCCTATGCCTGCTGAGGAAGAGGAAAGTGCAGCAGCATCCACAGATGCACCCACACCCCAGAGGTGAGTGGGTAGTGTGGGCTGGGATCCTTTTGAGCTGGCAAATGATCCCACATACTCTATCTGCCTGCACTGCTGAGCCAAAACCAGACGGGGCAAGGGAACAAAACATATGAGCACCACGGGGATGCTGATGCATCTCCTCAGGTACCACCCCCTTGCCTTTGCTCTTCCTCAGTCTCATATCAGTGGGAGCGTGCCCAAAGGGATGTCCCCCTTTCATTCCAAAGCAGAGGCAGGCCACCCTGGAACAGTGAGGGGAAAGGGGAAAAAGTGGGGTGCATTCCAAAGGCGAGCAAGCTCACCCAGAGCTTTGGGGAGATGCTTGCTGTTGATGGCCAGCCATTCTCCCTAGTTGAGTGGCCAGGGTTCAGGTGGCTCATGCCACTCATGGCCACATCATGCCAAGTGCCCGCATGCACCATCTTCAGTAGGATGGTGGTGCCATCCCTGTATGAGGCATGCAGGGAGTACTTGAGGGAGAAGCTGCACAAGGCAGGTCCAGAGGTGGCCTTACACTTCACCTTGAACATCTGGGGCAACGGGGGTGGAGATCATGCCTACCTCTCCCTCTACAGGGCACTGGTGTGAGCAGTTAGGCTGTCGGTTGGCTCTCCTTCAAGCCAAAGTGATGGATTTGTTCCACACAGCAACATAGATAATGGGGGCCATAAACTGCTTGGTGCAGGGGTGGCTTATTGAGCAGGGCAAGCTCACCTGTGGGTTCATGGTCACTGATAATGGGGCCAATATGGTCAAGGCAGTCTGTGATGCCAACTTTGTTGGCATCTTCTGGGTGGCACACAAGTTCCACCTTGTTGTCAGGGACACCTTGGAAGGGGGCAGGGCTGCTGGTGATGGTGCCAGCACCACCAGCAAGCTCATTTCCAAATGCAGGAAGGTGGCAGACTACTTCCACTGGAGCATCAAGAGAGGCAAGATGCTGTGGGATAAACAAGCAGAGCTGAACATCCTGCAGCACAAAATCATGCACTATGTGGAGACTTGGTACAACTCCACATACCTGATGCTTGAGAGGCTGGTGGAGCAACAGAAGGCCATCCATGAGATGGCCTTGCTCAGGGAGATTGCGATCAGCAGCCCCCTGAACAGAGCTGAGTAGGATACCATCTCCAAGATCTTGGTGGTCCTTAAGCCCTTCCTCAAGGCTACTAAGAGCATCAGCACTGCTGGTGCCCTGCTTAGCCAGGTGATCCCTGTAGTGAGGAAACTTCAGAGCCAAATGGGGAGCGTCCAGGGATCCGTGTTCCTGGCTGGGGCAAGCCACTGTCACCAGACCTGTAGGTACTGGTGAGGCAGCTGTAGGAAGGCATCAGGAAATGGCATGTGTGACTCTAGAGTGAAGGGCACCGTATGCAGCAGCCAAACGCTGAATCAGCAGACAGAGGCGCTGGTAAAGAAAGTCAGGGAGGCAGAATGGTGGAGGCGGGAGGATGTGGAACAGGGGGATCCACTATCCCATGCTAGCACACCAACCACCAGCCAGTCTTGTCCTCTACCTTGGTTGTGCCGGTATGGGCTAAGGGCATGGCTTCTATGATGGGGTCCGAGCCGTCAGACCCCACCATCAGGCAGGTAGTGCTCGTGCCTTGGTGGCTGCCTATCTTGCCGAGGGACATGGGGTCACACAGCAGCAGCTCCACTTCTGTGGCCTACTGGGTAAGCAGCTGCCAGATATGGCTGGATCTGGCCACAGTTGCCTGTGAACACTTGTCCTGTCCACCAACCAGTGTTCTGAGTGAGAGGGTGTTCAGTATCACTGGGGATGTAGTGACAACCCTACTGCACCTGCTTGGATCCTGGTTTGGTGGAGCAGCTGGTGTTCCTGAAGGTGAACCTCCCACTGCTGGGGTTCCCCAAGCTCCAGTTGCAGACAGACTGAATGCCACCCTCCTCAATCCATCCGCACCTATTTCCTTCTTTCATCTTTTAAAAACTGGTTACTGCCCTGCTGTCAGCTGGAGGGGCACTCATTGCATCACCAGCCAGCAGGGGAAGAACATGTCCCTGCTGAGCTCGCTCCCCTGCCAGGATGAACTTGGAGGTATGGGCAGGAAGTACCTGTAGTTGGTGGGTCTCCTGGTCCCGGACGGAAGGAGTAGTAAAGAAGCCAGAGGCTGGTCTGGCACGTAATGTAGGCAAGAAAGCCAGTCAGTGAAAAGGGAGGCATCAGGGTGTGAGGGACAGGCTGTGGAGGGGGGAGTGGGGGTGGAAGGGGGGTGTAGCAGCACAGGCAAAAGTGCAGAAGTACCTGGGGAGTCAGACGTCTGGCAGGTTGCAGTGTGTCAGAATTCCACTGCCTATATTGAGTCTATGAATTTCTGTACCTACGAGGCTGAAGAAGTTAAGCTCATAGGCCTGGCTGTGAAAAGCGGTTTGTAAATTGTTCCCTCTCAGGATCAGGCCTGAGAGACTGGAGGCAGTGGGTTTTTTTTTTTTATTTGGTGAGGAATGTGCCCCCACAGGTAGTTGGGTTTTGTTGTCTTTGATAGATTCTGGTGTGAAGTTTGTGGGAGTACTGGAGATAGTTGGCAGGTTTTGTGTTTTGAGTTGTAGGAAATTGGCTTTAGTTCTGGTGATGAGGTTACATGCTTGTTTGAATGTACAAACCACTTTTCAGATATGGGACTATGAACTGCACTTCATCAGCCTCCTAGGTAGGTAGTAGGTACAGAAACTCATGGACTCGGTATACACAGTGGAATTCTGGCACACGGCACCCTGCCAGACATCTGACTCCCCAGGTGCCTCTTCACTTTTACCTGTGCTGCTACATCCCCCTTTCTGCTCCCGCACCCACTCCAGCCAGTCCCTCACACCCTGATGCCTCCATTTCCATTTTCACTGAGTGGCTTTCTTGCCTGTATTGCTTGCCAGGCCAGCCTCTGTCGTCTTTGCTATTCCTTCCATCCTGGACCAGGAGATGCACCAACTGCAGGTACTTCCTCAGCCTGAGAGAGGGTTTTTCAACCTGAAAGCTTCCTAAGATGTATTTCTCTATTCCAATTTTTCATAATGAACATATAAACATAAAAACACAAGATAAGCCATCACACACCAGAAGTAACATATATTCACCACAACATCTGTACTTTTTGCTGCCAATTCCTTTATAAAAAGAAAGACTCTGTGACAGTCCAGTTTGGCTACCTTAAATGCTGCTGGTGCTATTGGTGCTGACTGCTGAGTCACTATATTATTTTCACCTGCCATCACTTACAGTGGTGGACTGGGATGAGTTTGTAGGGGAGGAGGCAGCCTCACTGAGGCATACTGCCATGTTGTGCAGAGGCCCCAGTGCCAGGAAGGGTGCACCTGAACACACACACAGTGTCACCCACCCATGACACGAATTTTGCCTACTGGCCAGAGGTGCAGGGCCCCAGAACCCTGCTGCACCTATCTCCTTGACAGCTGGCAGCTGGCGTGTTGTGCAGAGGCCCCAGCACCAGGAAGGGCACATCTGAACACACATACACACAGTCACACAGTGAGGACGCACCTAACAGACATGCACTAGGTGCTCCTACTTGGGAGGAAAGAAGGGCCTGACAGTTCCATTTGGCTACCTTAGATGCTGCTGGTGCTATTGGTGCGGAGTCACCTACCTTATTTTCACCTGCCGCTGTTTACAGTGGTGGACTGGGCTGAGGCTGTAGGGGAGGAGGTGGCCTCACTGGGAGACACTGCCGTGTTGTGCAGAGGCCCCAGCTCCCAGAAGGGCACACCTGAAGACACACAGGTTCATCCACCCATGTCACAAGTTTTGCCTGTCAACAGCCAGAGGTACTGGGCCCCAGAACCCAGAGTCCCCCTGCACCTATCTCCTTGAGAGCTGGTAGGCTTTGTGGCCTCAGCAGGGGCTAGCATGCCTGCAGCTTTCATCATGCTGCACCTTAACACACACAGGGTCACCCATGTCATGAGTTTTGCTTGTCTACAGATTGAGGTTCAGTTTTCCAAAAAGCCCTGAAGCCATCTCCTTGAAACTTGGCAGGATTTGTGGCCTCAGCAGGGGCTAGCATGCCTGCATGTTTCATCCAAATCAGGCCAGAAATAACAGTTATAGGCTGTGTCGACCTTCCCCATTATAGCTTATGGGCAAAATGTTGAAACAGGGTGGATACAGTGAAACTCTTTTGATGAAATAAAATGGAACAGCAGTTTCGAATCAAAATGAAATTTGAAACAAAATGCAGTTCTGTCAAAATGGCAAAATGCAAGTTGAAGTGGAATGGTGCCATGTCGCACATTCCTAAAACATATATATGCATAGATGAGTGGCTCACGTTCCACTAAGTCCAGGAATCTGACCCAAAATGCTCCTCTGTGATCTCCTTAGTGCATGATTTTCATATGGACTTGGAGGTTAAAATTATAGAGGTTAAAAAAAAAATTGCACATTTTCACAGAAGTTTTTTGCCTGCAAATTTCCCTACAGAAGGAAATTTAGCATTTCAGTCTAAAGGAGACAATTGTATTTTTCTATGATTCATTCCTATATGATTTAGGAAATGTATTTCTAGTCATAAGGCAGAAATAAATTTTGACTAATCATTGTCATGACTCTCCTGAGTCAGTGAAAACCTCATAATTAAAGGCAATCCTGCTCATTTTATTTATTTATAAAGTAAGTAGTGAATTAAAGTGTATTTCCATAAAAATAATATTTTTTCTTTAGTTCCAATTGTAATACCTGTTTTAATTAATGGTGGTACTCCATATAGCAGCGAGTAGCTTTTGAACTGCACTGCTAGTGGATTCTAATCCCAAAGATATCAATTGTGTCTGTCCTCAGGAGGCAACCTTCCTCTGCAGCGTGATTCGTCAGTGGCTTAAAACTGGCAGTGCAGTTTTACATTCATGAAAATGAGTCTTTCTGGAAAGATGGGCTATAGGAATAATCTTTTTGGGGTATTGGTGGGAGCCCAATTGCCTGGCACTTTATTTTTAAAGCAGCAGTTGTTAAATCATCCTCTCCTGGCAGGGGAATGAACTGAACTAATGCCTCTTTTCCATGTTTCCTTTTTTACGATTTTAAGTGGGGCAGGGAAGGTTCTAAAATGTGAAAAAAGAACGTCTTTTTCTCATGCTTTACTTCTGAAATTGACTTTAATTTATTTTTAACTAATATTTTCTGACTGTGTAGCTTTTTCTTATGTAGTATACTAATGAACAGAACACAGATTCACCATTTGGTAGAGAGAGCAAATGTTAGACCGGGTTCTGCCATTTTTAAGCCACTTTGTGTGTCATACTTCTGTATTGTTACAAGTATAGCTCACTTTCCAATCACTTGTACCATTAAAAGTGCAATGTTGTACCTACTCTAAGTGTTAATACTTTTGTGTTGATATAAATCAAAATAAAGGATTTGTCAAGGCTTTGCTAGATGCATGCCATCCCTGTCAAATTATTAAAAAAGTTAAATGCTTCTGTGAAGCAAAAGATAGCGCTAATGTATATTTATCCATTACTGCGCAAGGGATCATCAGCTTATTAATACAATAAAATGCTTACATTGTCCCTAGAGCTTTAGGAAACTAATTCAAATGCAACTTTGATGTTCTAGTATAACCAGTTGGGTTACACAAGGGATGTATTTGACTCAATTGATCTCTGACAAAAGAACTCTTAAAACCATTTCTGCATTAAATCATTCATGTGACAGACTTGTTCAATGCATTGTAGAAAATGGGCACAACTTGCTCATCTTCTCTAGTTAGCTAAATTATGATCCTCTTTTCAGAATGAAAAATGGTAGCAATAGTGAAATAAAATAAATCCTTTACTATACACTCGGGGGAACCAGTTGTCATAGATTACATTTTTTAACTCTGGAGGCATACGCAGTACAGCCATTGATGAAACATAAAAGCTAAATCAGAAGAAAGCATCATTACTCCCCAAGTGCCATTCTACTTCATGTTTGTTTCCTTCTCTACTTGAGGCCTTGAGAGGTAATGTAAGAAAAATTTATAGCTAGAAGTGAGCGAACTCCTGTTATTGTATAGGATCCCAAAAAAGGATTCACAATAGAATTATCTGATGACAATTGAGGGAATGAGTAATTCTATACACAGTTCAAGAGTTTGAATGGGATATGGTATATAAGGCCTCTTACCAGATGGTTTGTAAAAATAATAATAATAATAGAGAGAGAGAGAAATACTGAATGACTAGTTATTAACTAACTTGGATAGAAGTTTAATCAAAAATACTATGTAGTCATCTGGAAAAAATGTATCCTAATGTATATAAGTTGTACATGGCAAATATAATTCTGGCATTTTTTAACTTTAGAACTTTTCTTTCTTTCTTTCTTTTGCAGTGTTAATATTGTTTAATATTCTCCTTTTTTTCTGCCTTTAGTATAAAAAAATAATAATGATGTGCAACTCTAAGACTGCCCTTTTCTTAGAATTATTGTCCTTTTCACATGTGGCCTCCACAGATCTTCTCCACTTCCAAGTTGCCATTTTATTCTGACCATGTCTTTCTCAGCATAAGTTCTTTAAATTTTAGCACATCCAGGAATCTGTAGTCCAAAAGTGAACAGTTTTCAACTGGCTGTTGATTGCTGTCTCATTGTTTTTCTGCCTGTCAGTCACTTTTAGCTTTATTCTTTTTTTCAAGTACTTTCTTCCTGAAAGGATCATTTTTGTTTTTGAATAAAAAATGGGAGACAAATCCAGAGCTATGTCTAGCTCTGGATAGACATAGATGTGCAATTACCCTTGTTACAGAGTAACTTTTAATTAACTGTGAATCAAAGCTAGCTTAAAATTCTTTTAGGACAGATTACTGTGTTGCTTTACTGATGTATATTGAACTACAAAAATGAGGACTAGAAAAATGTTATATGCTAAAGTTATAGGGCTTTGTAATGGAAACTAGAAGCAACTCTAACCATAGAAAGATTCCCATTATTTCACATTTGTGCAGTTACTTTTAATACTTATTTAATAATATTAAATTGCTCTTTAGTTACACATTGAAACCTGTCACTTTGGCTAGATACAATGATATATAGTGGGAATTCAGTTTCTGTGCTATGTTCTGAAATCCCCAAATGCAGAGTCCAGAATATTAAATTGAAAAGCACAGCGCTGGAGCCAGAGAAATGTTTCCGAGAACAAATAATCAGTCATAGGTAATTAATTACAAATAGAAAGACAACAGAATATCATAATCTTATATACAGCATTACTTATGTTGTCTTACCCATGTAATTGGATTCTATGAAAGTTTTCTTTTTCTCCCTTCTCCAAAAAAAGTCTGTGTAAATCATGATAAATAGTCAGATTGCTGGTATCCATTAAGTGAAGTAGAGACACTGACACTAGTTATTTCCTAATTGTGTGTCAAATAACATCCCTTGGACATATTTTGTATGTTCAACTCTCTGAATGGCTGCTAAAAAAGTGGGCAAACACCTCTTATTTTGTGGTGAAGAGAGTATGATGTGGACCAATGGCTTGAACTTGCAGAAAAGTAGGTTAGACTAGGTATCAGGAAAAACTTCTTTTCTGTTAGAAAAGTAAGGCCGTGGAATAGACTGCCAATGGAAGTTGTGGAATCTCCATTATTGGAGGTGTTCAAGAAGAGTTTGGATAAGCACTTGTTGGGGATGATCTAGGTGCAACTATCCCATGTTCTTCTATGGGTATTTTACATGCTTCTAGGCTTTGTTGGTAGCCAGATGGGGGCCAGAATGGAATTTTTTTCCTCTCCTGCTGCTACACATGTCAGGGTTGGGGTTTTTTAGTATTTTTGTTTGTCTGTTTGTTTATCCATTCTCCCATTCCCCCAATCTTCCTCAGAAGCATTGCGTGTTAACTGTACCGGAGGTGAAGACTTTTGACTAAGGTGTGCCAATACCCTTGCTGGAACTTAAATGTTCCTGGCTAGGGGATCTTGCCTCTCCACCCAGGGTCAGACTGGTGACCATATTTTGAGTCAATAAAGCGTTTTACCCCATGGTCACATTGGTATGGACTGTGGAGGTTTCTGCCTTCCTCTGGAGCAGGGTTGTGGCCCTCTTCCTTGGATCTCTCAAGTACATCTAACAGCCTGGTTGCTGTAAGACACTGGCTGCTGTGGTCCCTCTGCTTTACCTCTGTGGCAGGTTAAAGTGTTAGGTCTTGTGGTTCCATTTAGGGATGCCTGTAGTTTTGCTATACAATGGATTAGGATGGTTTGGATAGGGATGATCCGACCTCATGCAGTGGATTAAACTAGATGACCTCTGACATCCCTTCTAGCCTTACTTTTCTATGATTCTGTGCTGAGTTGCTTATTCAGGAAATGCAGTCTGATATGCTCACAATAATCTGTAAATTGCAAGACCTATCCAAACAACAAGGCTCTTAAATTCCAAAATAATCAGATTTGACCAGGTACGAAAGGTTGGAACTGGAGTTTGCCTAATTTAACAATTGTAAAGAATGCTTTAAAGCACACAGGGAGGCTCTATTTTAAGATATAAGAATAGAAATTAAAATATGCTTCCCAATTTTAGGGATAAGATACACTTCACTTTTTTTAGGGACAGTAACAAAAACAGATACAGAGTATTGGTCTCCTGAAAATTGGTAGGGATATTGTCCTCATGATTATCAGAAGTCTCAGAAAAGAAGAACTAGACATGTACCATGAAAAATGTGGAAGAATTAAATGTGCTGCTGACTTTCTATAGGTTTTCTACTTGTGACTATCAAGAGAAAAGCTTAGGAGGTGATCCACTAGCATCCAGCTATTTCAACTGCATAATAATAAGTACAAGGAGCACATCTATTCAGGGCCCTGGCTGAAAAGTGCTTAGTCTGACGATTGTTGAGATCAGTGAGGCAAGAAGACAAATGAAAACATGAGTGCTTCTGAGAAAGGAGACCTTTCTCAGAGGAACATGATTTCCTTTTGTGTCTTTCGTTTTTTCTCTTCCCCCTGGCTCTCTTAGTAGTTTAGACTGAAGGATAAGCTCATTATTCATCTGCCTGCGGGAAATTAAACCATTCAACAGCAGGCAGACAAGAAAAACCCAGAAGAGCAAATAGTACTCTTTCTGTGGCGGGATGGAAAAGGCAGTGTTGGGCCAGTTTTCTTGAAATATCTTGCAGAATTTTTATTTTCCTTTAGTTTTAAATCATATAATCCCTCTCCAGAAGGCAGGCTCTAGTGACCCGGTTTTCTTCAGTTTTTCAGTTCTGGACAACCTTGGCAGTTTTAAAAAGCACTGCTAACTGTGTATGAAATGTAAAATATCAAGATAGTGTAGATTCTAAAGTAAGGCACATTTTTTGCCAAATTTCTGTATTATAGAAGTGAGTCATTCTATGCAGATTTGTGATGTTGGAATATCTGCAGTATTCCAGTTGATCTGAAAAGAAAATCTACCTGGGATCTTGTAGATGTCCATGTGTTTCTCTAGCTGGATGTATATTTCTTACAGCACAGTGCCCTACTCCCTCACCCTTATGAGTGGACATTTTGACCTGATAGCTTGAATGTTACAGTGTCTGATGCTCTCTCCTGCTACATCTTGATACCAACATCCAAGCTTCACCCAGCCAATCAGAACCAGCATGCACTGATAAAATGGTCCAGGGCCAGGGCCAGAGCTTCTCTCTGTGGTGCCAGCATTGGACATGCCAGCTTGTCTCGCTGCCAGGGATTCCTTAGCACTTCCGGTTCATCTTTCTCCATGGCAGCTGATCTCTCGCTGTCACAGATCTATACCACCTGAGAGCTCCTCAGGTGGTGGAAAGATAAAGTTTAATTTGGCTACAACCTGATGCCTTTGTAAAATGGATGACTATGAAGAGACTGGTGGGCACTAAAATAATGGAACAAAAAAGCTGTATTTTTAAATAGATGTGTTTTTAATTTACTAAATTACCATTAAACACCTTGAAAAATCTCATTCCTGCATTGCTGCCTGAAAGCGCATTTAAATTTCAGTTTGAGAGTTAAATTCCCTCCATCATCTCTGTCCCTTCATTTAGTTTAACTTTCCTCCATTTACTATATTGGACATAGGGATATTTTTTAAGAGCAACAGTGTCTCATCCATGATGCAACAGTATTACATTTAAAGGGCCAAACAGCCAGAAAACAACTTTGTACCAATTATGTTGTGCTTCTGTCTGGTGCAGCTTGTTGAAATTGGTCACATGATATTATACTGGTTTCTTATTGGTTAAAACCATTTTACGTGGTCAGCTGACTGACTCACTCAAATTTGTGTGACTACCCCTGATACTGAAATCAGTTTCCACATGTAGGGTTCAGGAAATGTGCCAGGACAAGTTGGTGTCCACATTCCCTCCTGTTGTTGCCCAACTTGTGATGTTGCTCTATTGCTCATTCTGCATCCTTCATAGCGGTATGCTAAACTTGCCTATCATGGGCCATATCCTAGCAGGACATGAAGTCCAGCTCAGCAGACTGTATGTGCTGCTTAATACAGTCCTTGTAGTGGAGTTTGGAATTGCCAAGCTTCCTACTGCCTTTTTCAAATACACTGTACAGAGTTCTCTTAGGCAGTCAATTTTTGTCTATATGTAGCATGCAGCCAACCCACATCATTTGCTTCTGTGCTAGCATGGCTTCCACACTGACATGGCTGACAATAGTAGTACTTCACTGTTGGTGATTTTTGTCAGACCATTTAACCCCATTATGCTGTGCTGGTGGCATTGTTGCAGGCAGTTACTTTTTTTGATATGGTGATGATAAAAATTTCTAAAGAGTATAGGAGGCAAGGGAGTGCAATAGGTTTGTAAACTTGGGATTTAGTAGACACTTTGACCTGACTTACCCCCTCCCCCCTTTTTTTTCCACGGTCCTTTTTGTAGGCAACCAAAAGCTAAGGCAGATGACTTAAAGCGAGCTGAAAGTTCTTTGTCAATGCTGGTGTCATTGGTAATTGTGCTACCTAAGTAGCAAAAGGACTTGACATTGTTTAATTGGCTGCCATTCAATTTTATTTCTAATGGTGACTGGGGTGATAGGTTTCAGCCAGGAGGTGGTTGGTACAGGACTTTGGTTTTCTTTACATTAATACAGAAGCCAAAAAGGGATGTATCATAAGCAAAGGAACTCAGTAAATGTGCCAGGTCATTCTCAGCAAGGGTGACAAATAAATGCTGAATCATTAGCATACAGTACATACTTTACTTTATTGGGATTTGTCTTTGGCCTTGAACTGGTGAAGGTTTAGAAGTCTGTCATTAAATCATGTCATTAGAGTGACACCAGTAGTGGTAGTAGTGCAGCAACTTCTAGCACTTCAGCAAGAACACAGTAAATAATGTAGGGGTGAGCATACAACCCTGTTTAACCTCATGAGCTACAGGAATGGCATCAGATGAATCAGCACCCACTGATACGTGGGCCTGCATGTTGTCATGGAAGAAGCGTACAAGGTTAATTAGTTTGTCTCGGCAGCTGAACTTTGCAAGAAGGCACCAGAGAGCAGAGCACTCAACAGAGTTGAATGCACTCAACAAATGCAATGTGCAGGGGTATTTTATTTGGCAGCTGTCTCCTGTAACTGGCTAGTGTAAGTATCATGTCAGCAGTGCTGAGTGATGAATGAGAACCACACTGGGATTCAGGAGGTACATCATCTGTAATAACCTGGAGCCTTTTCAGCAATAGCTAACTAAGAATCTTTCCAGTGATGGAGAGGAACAAAATGCCATAATAATTGCTGCAGCCATGTCTGTCTCCTTTGTGCTTGTAGATTGTTACCATTTTGGCATCATTGAAATCCTCAAGTAAAGCCTATTTTCCTAGCAGAAAGTAAATAGGCCTAACAAAGCTTTGTAAAGTGTAGGACCACTGTATATAAGCACTTCAGCTGGTATTTCATCAGCTCCAGCTGCCTCCCTGTTTGTCATTTCCATAAATGTATTCTTAGTCTCCTCCAGAGTTGGTGGATCTTTGAGTTCCTGTTGACCTGGTCTTTGCTCAGTTGAGTGTACGATTTGATTATTTGTGCTTGACTCAATTGATGAGGGTGTCAAAATGTGCTTTCCATCTTTCCAGTACCATACTGTGCTCAGTCAGGAGAGTGATGCCATCAGTGGACAAGATTGGACAGGTATTAGCTATTCATGGTCAATAAATGGATTTTAACTCCTGAAAAAACCTTGGGTGTTATGAGTATCAGCAAGAGCTTGTAGTTCTGTTGCTTTTTTTTCTCCACCAGTGTGTTGAGTCTCCTGAAGCTTTTTCTGCACTTTAGATTTTGATTTCTTGAAGTCTTCTGCAGCCATGATAGGAGGAGCTGTTCAGTTTAATTTGGTGCATGGCTCGATGGACCATAAGGAGTGCTTGAATATTGTTGCCAATTGCATCAAACCAGACAACATTTTGTTGAGTTGGAACACCAAGGACTTCATTAGCTGTTGTTTTGCACTACAGTCCAAAAGGTGCAACACTTTTCATCAACAGTTCTACTTGCTCTTGCATAGGCACAGTTTGGTAGTGCAGCATGAATGGAAGTTGCTAACTAGGTTCTCCCCTCTTCCATGCAAAGTTTCAAAACATCAACACATTGCTTCAGTTTTGAAGGAAACTTCTGTCTAGGTGTATGAATCCTGATATTCATCTTAGTACAGATAAGCTGGTGCTCCAAACAGCTATCTGCACTTCACATAGCCTTGGTAATGTAAGCATCCCTCATTGCAACGAGTGATGGCATAGCCTAGAAGGTGCCATCATTTTGACTGAGAGTACTGCCGAACATAGAATCGCTTCTGGAATGTTGAAAAAGGTGTTCATAACAGCAGGGTCAAACTTTACAGAGTGTTAGGAGTAATTCTCCATTTTTGTTTAAAGACCCATGTCTGAATTTCCCCATGACTCTGTTCCAAATGGTGTGGTCATCTCCAATTCATGCATTGAAGTCACCCTGTAGTGGGATTTTATCATTGTTGAGCTGATGTTGCTGATTGAAATTGGTCACATGATATTATACTTGTTTCTTATTGTGTAAAACCATTTTATGTGGTCAACAGAAAGAGCTAAACTCATTTCTCAGATGCATTAACAAAAACGGGTTTTTGGCTCAGTGTTTTTCTTAGTTACAAAATATAAGAGTTATTTGTTCAGTTTCTCAAGGCTGCAATTAATTGACAATAATTACACAAGTTGAAGTGCCATTTTTTTTTAATTCCAGTGGACAGAAAAGATGGAGGGCCCCCTAGTGCAGGGGTGGGCAGAATGACAGATCCGGTCAGTGGCCAGACTCCATTTCCCAGCAGCCCCTGCCCACATCACTATAGTCAGTTTCTTTGGAGACCAGCAGCGGAGCTGTGACTGTGCAGGCCCAGGGTTTCCATGGAGACCAGCCCCAGCAGTGCTGGCAGGGTATGTAGCTGGGCCTGGAGCATTTCTGGGGCAGGGGCTGGGATCCTGCAGCAGTGACCACACTGTCACAGCCACAAGAACCTGACCCCAGAGTGGCTCTCCACCCTGCCGCACATCCTGCCAACACTGCTAGGGCCAGTTTCCATGGAAACCCTGGCTCCATGCTGTCAGGGCTCTGTTGCTCCTATGGTCTCCATGGAAAATAGCCACAGTGATGTGGGAAATAGAGTTTGCTGTGGTCCCACCTCTGCCCTACTGGTTAGGGTAGTTTACTGGGAAGTGGGAGCAACAAGTTGAAACCCCCTCTTGTTGAGTGGGACCTAGAACCTCATTCTCCCACTTCTCATACAAGGGCGCTAATCACTTGAGCTTATAGGGAAGGGATTTGAAATGCTGCTCTATGTTCACCATTTCCTTTTGGCTAGCTCTAAGCAGATCCTCATTCAGTCTGCAGTTTTTTAAAACCATCTAGGTACCTCACTCAGAATTCTGGACTCAACTCAGGCAGACTTGTGCCCAAAAAACATTGTAGTACCTAACTAACTCTTATTGGATATAGTTCTTCATGCCCTCAGAGTTTACAGGTGTCAAAGCCCTAGAATGGGATCCAGTTTTAGCAAGGCATTTAATGTCTCTGCCCTAGTCACATTTAACTGAAGACGAGTGAAAGAATTAAAAATTGTATACATATCTAAAATAAGCCTAAACTACAGATACTTTCAGCATTTGGTCATCAGTATTAACGCTAGAGTTGCGCAGAAGACTGAAAATATGAAAAGGGACAATCGACAATTTTAAGTGCAAATATTTGCGAAAAATAGTCCCCCTTTTCAGCCAACTTCTACTGGTCAAGTAGTCAACACTAATACAGTAGACATAGTACTGTTTATGAGAGCACAAAAGTGCTCTTCAAAATTATACATTTTATTAAACTAAACCAGTCAGAGGAGTGTTACCACTGAGTCTCCTTCCAAAAGGAGGTTTGGCAGTGTGAGCATCCTGTACATTTTTATAATTATTAAATTGGATCATATTGGGCTTCCTGAGATACAGAATGTAGTCCTATGGGGAGAAGATAATTGCAGGGTAGAGCTTAGGGAGCAGGATGCATTTTCAGCCTGGTTACTCCTTTAAACTAGATGCAGCTATGGAATGAACAGCAAATAGAGGGTAAAGGTGATATAGTAGAGCTGGGTGATTTTTCTCAATGAAACTTTTAATCTCAAAGTACTATTCTGGGTGAATTGTTATGTTTTGTGAATTCACATCATTTTGACAGTTCCCTCCCCACAAACACTTGTTGCCTTTTCAACAGGGGAACATTGCAAAAGGGCAGCAGCTGGTATGGTCTAAATTGTCATATGCAAGCTGAGTACAATTCCAATGAAGCAAATCCACTCAAACTTTAACTGCTTCAACTTTTTAACTCACTCCAACTCCTACTGCTGCTTTTTTGAAACATTCTGCTTTTGAAAGGGCTGTAACATACGTGCATCTCCAGCCTCTCTCATTTTCAAAATGAAACATTTCAATTTGAATCAATGTCTTGTTTGAACATTATTTGAAAACCTAAAAAGATCTAAGAAAGCATTTCATTTAGCTCCCATATGATTTTCCCCCAACTTTTGGTTCACTCTAAAATTAAAACAAACAAAATTTTCAGTGTTCTGAGGTGAAAATTATATTTTGACTCTCTTTGCATATCTATAATATAAGTGCTGTTTAGGTCATTTGCATATGTGAGATATGGCATTATCATATATTTCTTCAGCTCTTTTTTTTTTCCCACCTTGTCCAAAATTAGCTATCAAAACCAATTTGTTATATCAACAACACACTACAAAGAATGTTTTCGGTGATAGTAACTTTGAACTGAGTTGTCCATTCATTCACTGCAATCACATGCATGTGCTTGTGCATACACGATGCACACCAACACCCATCACCTATCTTAATGAGATGGATATGAATGACACTCGCAAAATGCTTATGGGCAATTGCATTCTCTTCTCTACTGTACAAAAGAGTCTGTAAAGCAACATGATGGTGCTACTCAGCGATTATAAAATGTGAGATGTGATCAGCAGGGATCCTGGTTTTCTCTGATTAAAAAAAACAACCATTTTTTGGATTAAAAATGTAATGCAAAATCCACTGGTTTTTCATTTTAATCATGAAAAAAGGGGATTTTAGGTTACTTTTCTTAATCTAAAAATTGTGGATTCTTTTACCAGAGAAAACCAGGATCCCTGGTGATCAGCAGTGTAACAAGGGGTGAGGAGTGAGCAAGACATCAGCCCTGTTCACCAGCTTACAGAAGGTACCAGTATGGACTCCTCCTCCAGGCATCTTTACTGCAGCAGGGGCAGCCCTGTGCCACCCAGCCACAAAAGCCAGGTGGGCACAGCTCCATGCACAGTAGTGTGTCTGGGGGAAGAAAAGGGGGGTGCAAGATGCCCTGCAAGAGGCTTTGCCACAAGAGGCATAATCTTGTGCCTGGAGGGTGTGGGGAAATGAACAGGGTACCAGGACTGGCCCCTGAGGAATCCATGCTTCTTTCTATCCCGCAGTAACAGCAGCCCAAGCCCCTGCTTCTAAAGCCACAGCTGCAGCAGTAGCAGCTTCCACTGAAGTGAGGAAAGCCAGCAAGGTAAGACTCCTTTTCTACTTCTGCCTCCACTCTCCACTGGTGAGCATAATTCACTGCACCCTTACCTCTTCCTCAAGCACTGAAAAAGCTTACTATGCCATTTGCTTTGGAACGCAGATGAAAAAGTGTTTCTTGAAAAGAAAAAAACCCTGCCAGCTGCAGTGGATATCAAAGTATCCAACAATAAATTAGCAAACACACTAACTTTTTTACATCACTTGCCAATATTTCTAGTTTTAGGAGCATTGCTCATTAAGTATTAATAGGCCATTTTAAATAAGCACTAATCAGGATTGACTATTTTTCTGAATATGCAAACAACTGCACTCAGATGTGTTATCAGTCTGCTCTTCTCTTCTGTGCTAAACTGTGCCCCTTAAGTAAGCTATTAACTTGGTGGTGAAAGTTTCATGATATGAATTTATTTAGCATTTTTATGTAATCTGTTTCTTTGAAAATTAACAAAATAACTCAGTTATTGCCCAGGCATACCTGAAATATTTTTTCAGCACCAAATACAGTTGATAATTGCCATTGCTATTAATTATATTCTATTTCTTTCAAACAGTAAAATCTACCCTCTAGCAATGGCTTTGTGATTAGATAATATAATTGCACTTTGAACCTATAAATCCAAGAAAAAGACTAATTTACAGCCTTGGTTTGTCTTGCATCAGTTATCACCTATGTGGCTGCTGTATAATGACATGTATCCTTCCATTTAAAATAAAAGTTTGAGCTCTTTTTCTGAAGATACCTCTCACTTGACTCATGTATTCAGATTATTCTGATACTAGATTTCTTTTAGTTCCTTTAGCTGTGATGGGTGCTTTATTTTTAAAATCATTTCCCTTCTTAAATAACTTGTAGTTCTAATAGCTGTTGATGATTTTTATGAAATCATAATTTATGGCATGTAGAATGTGGCTATGTCCAATTTCTATATAGACACATGGAAATTATTATTGCCCTTTATTTCCAAACCGTGTCTCTGGCAGCAAGGCAAAGAGTATAGATTTAGCCATCCTGTAAGGAACCCTTCTATAAGAGCTAAAAAGGTTATATTTCACCTAGTTGCTCTCCTTCAGAACTGGTGATGGGCCCATCCACAAATCTGGTGTGGTAAATTAAGTCCCCTGGAGGAAGTGTAGAACCAGGGAGAAATCACAATTTAGTCAAAAAAAAATGGTACAACATCCTTAGTATGATTAGCATAAATGTACGATGTTGTTATGAGAGAAGGAATAAATTGTACTGCTACAAGGTGCCTTTATAAAAGCATAAATTCATTCAAAAAGGTGGTGGTTTTGGTGTAACTACATTGGTTTAAAACAAACAAATTGCATTTGAAAACAAAATAAATACCTTGATGTAAATACTCATTGTAGACTAGGCCATTGTCACGTTTTTTCCCCGAGACTTCTGGATTAGTGACAAGTCAGTGATGGCTATTTTTTTTATTTTAATTTAGGTTAAGTTTGAAGGTTCAAGATGGTCCTCACTATTTTTTGGAGGTGTATCAGGGCATTTTTAATCCTTAAAGCTGCTGGATGAGCTTTTCAACATGCACTTGCACCTGTCTCTTGCTGATAAGTGCTTTTCGTGACTAATAAAGCTATATTAAAATGTTAATAAAAGTGAACAGTTTTCAGGCGAAGGAAGGGATGGGAGGGTCTTATATGATTAAGGATTATTACAGTATTCTGTTCTGGAACAGAAACTCCAGAATGTGATTTAACTTTGGAGGAGGATTAGCAAGGAGACTGATTGGTGTTACTGTGTTGTCAGGGAAACACCTTAAGAAGAAACCAGGTACCAAAATCACAGTCGATTTCATGGGCTGTAGCTGGACAATGATGATAAAGTATGTAATGTATAATAAGAGACTGGGACTTGCTGAGGAAGTGTGTATGTGTGTATGTGTAGGATATTAGAACCTTCTTGCAAGGGTCTCAAGATAGGGTGTCTAGGGTTGGTATACTAGTATAAGCTGTGATTATATGACTGTTCATATGTGCTATTCTAGCCGTGCAGGTGTAGCAAAACCATTGTAACTTTAATCCAGGCCAAAGTTATAGCACTTTGGTTACTTAAAATGTAAGAGGAGCATGGCGATATACAAGTTGAATCATAACAACCAATGCACATTCCTTCTTTTATAGCAGTTGAAAGTTGTATTTGTCCATAGCCTGTGACACACAACTATTGTAGGTATTGATCCTTCAGATTCCAGTGATTTCTGAAGTACTTTTATTTATGTTTAAACTCTCAGTCATGCAAACATGCAAGTATTCGGGTGCTATTTTAAGTATGCGAGTAATTTTATTTCAGTGGTGAAATAAATTTCATGCATAAAATTAAGCAGGTGTGCACAGAGGCACAACTACTCGAGTCTGCACCCTGGGCCACAGGAGCAGCAGCTGCCATTTGTGCACCTCTCTAAGTGGGCTCCCAGAACCTGTTCCGATTTGCCTACCCCTTATACTACTATAGTTTCATAGTTTTAGGGTCGGAAGGGACCTGAGTAGATCATCTAGTCCGACCCCCTGCCATGGCAGGAAAGAGTACTGGGGTCAAATGACCCCAGCAAGGTGTACATCTAGCCTCCTCTTAAAGACCGCCAGGGTAGAAGCCAGCACCACTTCTCTTGGAAGTAGTTTCCAGATCCTAGCTGCCCTGACCGTGAAGTAGTGCCTCCTGATATCTAGCCTAAATCTACCCTCTACCAGCTTGTGACCGTTATTCCTGGTCACTCCTGGTAGTGCTCGGGGGAACAGGGACTTGCCCTGTGCCTGCTGGTCCCTCCTGGCTAGTCTGTAACAGGCCACTAGATCCCCCCTCAGCCTTCTCTTGTGGAGGCTGAA
>NW_017729032.1:251662452-251665808 GCF_001723915.1 Gavialis gangeticus
TGGAGGATCGTCTCCTTAAGGAGCGACCGCTCCCCTTGGACACCTGGCTCCCCTCCCCTCCCCTCTGGGACCTCAGTGCTTCCCCGACTATTTTCCTTAGCTCATTGAAGTCCTCCCTCCTGAAATCTAGGGCTGCTGCTTTGCTGCAGGCCTTTGCCACCTTGCGCTGGATGGTGAATTCCAGCAGGTGATGATCACTGTCGCCCAGGTGGTTGAGCACCTGCAGCCCCCTCACCAAGTCATCTTCCGTGGCCAGCACCAGGTCCAACAAGGCATCTCCTCTCCTGGGGCTGTGCACCTCCTGGGTTAGATGGAGGTCCTGCATTCTGGCTAAGAACCTACATGAGCGGTCAGATCTGGCTGACTGCTCTTCCCAGCAGATGTCTGGGAAGTTCAGGTCCCCCACGACTACCACGTCCTTTGACTTCACTACCTCCATGAGCTGACCTAAGAATTCCTGATTGAGCTCTTCCCCTTGGTTGGGAGGTCTGTAGTAGACCCCCACTGTTAAGTCTCTTTCCCCTCGGCTGCCTTGTATTCTAAGCATATTTGAATACTATGAATTAGGCGTAAGAGAAGCGGGCCATATTCGATCTGGATTCAGATTCAGCCCGATTCAGGGGACAGTGATTTGATTTGGGTCATTGTTCCAATTTGATTCGGCAAAATCCAAAACTGAAGATTTGATGCTGATTCAGAGAATCAGCAATTCGGCCATAGAGACACAGCTTTATATGTTTTTTCTACATACCTCTACATACCAGGTGCGGCTCATGAACGCTCAGCTAGTGGGGCAGATGTAGCTTCTCACAGCAGTACAGAGGCTCGGCAAGCAGCCACAGGGGGACCCCCGAGACCCAGAAGGCACCAGCTGCTGAGCAGGGGAGAGGGAGCTCCCCCACATGCTCTGTGGTTGACCCAGTAGTGGACCCCCCTGCACTCCGAGGGGATGCTTCATTCGCCCCAGCATCTCAGCATTCACGAGCCACCTGGTACCGTGATGTATGTAGAAAAAACATATAAAGCTGTGTCTATGTCCGAATCATTGGAAGCTTCCGATTCTGTTTGAAGAGATTAACGGGTCTCCTAATTCAGTTTAGATTCCGAAATTCACCTGCTGAATTGGGCCCAATCTCTGCTGAATCAAATCAGTGACTGAAGCTTTTCACAGCCCTACTATGCATGTGTTTTCTCGATCTTATTTGGAATGAAAGTTTAGAATTCAAACACTAGATAACTAGGGTTGAAATTCTGGCTATAACAAAAAGGTCAGTTACAAACCACTACACTAAAACCTGATTCTGAAAATTGCAACTCATGTAAATAACTCTTACCCAGAATCCATTGTAGTTAACAGAATGACTCATGTAAATAAGGGACTGTTCACATTAACAAGGGTTTGCAGAGCTGGAGCCATTCTGTGTAGTAAAGGATCATTTCTACTGGCTTGTGCTAAGGTTAATTTAAATATTATCAGTTATGTATTTTTTTTTTTTTATTCTAGTGTTGTATTTGTCCTTTTATGAAGCAAGGTGCTCCCCAATATATACTCTGTCCTGCAAACTGTTCAAAATACTGAAAAGACAGAAAAAGTAGTTGTTAAGTCCTATTATAATTACAATGCATTTTCAGTACTACTTTGTGTGTATTAGCACCTGTGTGGTTAACCTTATAAAGGACATTTTATAGCCATATTTCCTGCTGCATATTGCAAAATGTTCAACAATCATGATTGATGCTGTAATTATAAAATAAACTGTTATGTAAGTCATTGCAAAGTCATCTTTCAGTCAAGCGCTAAGTTTAAATTTAGGAAAAAATGCAGGAAGTTGTTTGTACTTTCAGCTTGGCAGGTAATGCTGGTCTTAAAAAAAAAAAAAAAAAAAAAAAAGATGATTGATATGGTTGCCAGGATTAGGAGTGTTGGGTCTTCAAAGAATATGTAGATGACTAGTCAGTCTCTCGCATCATCACTTCTGCTCTTCTTCCACATAGTCCCCTTACATAATTTAAGTTCCCTGCATTAAGTGTCAAAGATCCTAGTCTCTTGAGGAAGTACCTCTTATATCCACTTTTTTCCTACTGTCCTTAGTAGATTTTTGGGGAGGGGATGGCTGTATACCTGCCGTTAAAGTGTCATTTCCTCTCCCCTCTTTATTCAGTGTTTGGAAAGCATCTAATGCTGTGTTGGGTTCTACCAGAAAATAATTAATATAATTTTTTTTTTTAATTCCAGTGGTACTATGAATAGAAATATGCTAAGCTAAATCACAAATTAATAAGTGTTTTTTCCTAACTTGACTAAGATAATGCTGCCAAATGTTTTCCAGTCTCAGTAACAGGATGATAGTTAGCTGGGGTATATTTTTTGTAGATTAGCCAGCACGTAGTACAATTGAGGAATTTCAATGCACAGAGGATAGCATTTTCAGAACACTCAGGGTTGGGTAGTAGACCATAGTAAATCCATGAAATGATAAGCAGTGTTAAAGTTAGAACATGCTGTGAGCAGTTGCACATTAAAGTTGTTTCTTGCCTGCACAGTTCAGACTTGCCACTAGAGGGCTGGTGAGCAGGGTTATGGCTAAGAACCAGCACACCTGTGCTCAATTCTTGCTCTGGGGGGTTGGGGAAACAGTGCATTGTGTGATGCTAGAGGACTGTAAATTGCTTTTTTATGTTCATGAAGCAGGCTGAAGTTATCCTAGCATGAGCTAGGTAGCATGGCTCAAAGTTAATCCTTACCTGCAGTAGCATAATGTTGAGATGTTCAGAGGGCCCTTAGTACAGGTTTAATGAGTTTCAACATGTGGATGCTTGCACTTTAAGTGCCCCTAGTGTGGTCTAAGTGACATGTGTAACTACCTTCAGAAATAGTCTCACTTTGCTCCCACCTAAATAAACAGGTATGTCTACACTGAAAAAAGGTATATTTGTAACGTACTGCTTTTCCCATGTTAACTTCATCAAGCTAGCATGGGTAAGAATGAGAGTGAAGAGGTATTGTTACAGACTTTAGTCTATGCTAGGAACCTAAATACATGCACAAGGTCCCCAGATGACTTGTATTCTGGTTGCTAGTAAGTGGCTTAAGTGCTGCACCTCCCATCATTTTATTACCAGAGTTTCCTAATTTAGACTTTCACAAGTAAAATGATGTGCTACAATTGTACCTTCATTTTCCTCTGTAGACATATCCATTATTAAAATCTTATTGATTTAAGTGTAAGCTGGTAGGCCAAACCTGATCATCTTTGCAAATTACTCCCATGTATGTTCCCTCATTAATTTTTTACTCCAATAGCAAACACTTGTAGTTTTCACTTTATAATACTACTTTTAAAATAGTATTCTAA
>NW_017729032.1:251670808-251707495 GCF_001723915.1 Gavialis gangeticus
ACCTGATCATCTTTGCAAATTACTCCCATGTATGTTCCCTCATTAATTTTTTACTCCAATAGCAAACACTTGTAGTTTTCACTTTATAATACTACTTTTAAAATAGTATTCTAAGTGTACACATGAAATAATTATGGAATTTCTCAGTGACTTGTCAGTGTTCAGGAAGTTTGCCTTTGTTTTGTCATTTTTGTTTTGGCTTTGTCCCTGGGAAAGAACATTTTCCCTAACCTGTTACATGTATCTGTTCCTGCTTAATTCAAAGTCAGGGTGATTTTGTCGTTAAGACAGGTGAAAGGGATTGTTTATTTGTTTGTTGCGGGGAGGGGGGTTCCTTTAACACGGACTGCTTTCTGTAGCATTGGCAAGTCCCCTAAAATCTACACCTTAGCTTCTCATATACAAAATGGGCACAAAGTATCTTTTTTTTTTCAATACTTTATTTATACTGTAAGCCTTTGGAGCAAAGAGTGTCTCACCTTGAGGACGCAACCACACGTATAGTATCCACATGATGGGTACGTCTCCACGTCACCCTATGGGAATGCTGTTACTGTGCTGTGCTTTAGTACTTTCTTTTGGAAGTCCACATAATGAGTGCATCTACACATTGCCATATGGCAATGTTGTTTCTATGCGGTGCTTTAGTACTTCCTTTTGAAAGTACTAAATTGTGGCGCAGTAACTGCCCGTAGTTTGCTGTGCATGCAACACGTGGTAAGTTTTCACTGCTACTTCACCATAGTGGTGTGCTAAAATCAGGGGAGTGTGCCACTACAAGGAAGTAGCTGCCAGTCATGTGAGCTCATGTGATCATTATGTCACTGTAGTGCATTTCATGGTGAAATAGCGCATCGCTACAACAACTTAGGGCAACGTGTAGACAGACCCAATGAGGCCTTAATTAGTGTTTTTAGACTTTAATACTAATACAGGAAAATATCTATCTAGTCCTATTTCTAAGAGGTCTGTTTTCTTAAGTAAACCTTTTTATGTAAGTTCTTTCAACCTTCTCATATGCCATCCTCATTCACACCTTTCTTGCTTCCTTGCCTTGGGACTGTCTTCTAAAGAAAGAAAGTCTGCTGCCTAAACTAGTTTCAGTTCTCTGACTTCAGCAGTTGCTCCAGAATTTTCCTTGAAGCACTTCAAGAGCAAAAGGGATGTATTTAAGTTTTCTATCAAGTGTTTTCATTGTTGAATAAGTTGCGTGGGATCCTGTGGGTTTGTTAGACTTTTTTTTTGTTAGACTCCTGTCAATCTGTTGTCTTGAAAATTGTTTTTGAAATGTTTTACATGAGCCCAGAGGTTATAATAAATGCACCCTAACCTATCTGTAAAAAAACAAAAAACAAACAAACAAAAAAGATGCAGTACTAATATTTGAAGTCTATCATCAAAGAGAGAGAAGCATTGTGTAGTTTGATACCAAGAAGTGTAACTAGGAGTAAAAGCCCATTTTTTAAAAAAATCTGTGGCAATTTTTTACATTGTTTTATTAATCTTGAAAATAATGCAGTCATTGGAAAACTAAAAATAGTTTTGGTAATCCAAGTTTTTTTATCCCAGAAATACATTTGTGTTGTCCTGTTTGCAAGAAACATATTTGTTTTAGAAGAAAATAGCACCATATGATTAAGTTGGCCATTAAAAAGGACAATATTTCTTCCTTTTCCTCTCCTCCCAAAAAATGATTCGACTTTTATAGAAAATGGGTTTTCAGTAGGAAAAAAAAAAAGTTTTCAAATATTTCCAGTGAAATTTCCCCCTAACAACTGTGCGTTTCTTCAGGCTATTTCTGTTTTGAAATGCCAGGTGAACTTCCTCTCTTTGGGTTTTTTATACCTCTTTCACACTGAAAGACAGGTTTGCACAAATATGCATGGGCAGAAAAAGCCCTTTGTCTTATTTCATTTGTGAGATGATAATAGAGTTCTGGTTTGAAGCTATTTTCTGTTACTTTAAAACATATTTGCAAGCGAGATGAATACTATCAAAAAGGAGAAAAATAAATAAAGTTGGCAGTGAAAACAAGATGCTCTCATTAAGGTTTTCTTTGGCAGCTGATAATATTCTTATTTTTCTATATTTATGTTATGAAACAGTTTGACTTAAGACTCTGTTTTGCTACTTAATAAGAAATAGTAGTCAAATTATTCTAAGTGGTGTCTAATTTTCTCCACGTGAATCCCACATGTAGGTATGGGAAATTATGTTCACAAATCTGATAATTGTGAGTTACAACATAACTTACCAGGTCTGGCCCACAATTTTTGGGGGCCCCCTGCAAGAAATAATTTTGGGGCTTCCTCATCCATTGAAAAATCAAAATTGTGGTTAAATGCAGTATAAACTCAGTGAAGTAAAATAGTCAGGGCCAGGCTGCACTGTGGGAAGTGTGGGGTGCAGGTAGCACGTGCTGGGGATGCCTGGGTAACCTCCCCGGGGCCAGGGCCGGAGCAGGGGCCAGGGCCGGAGTGGGAGTGAAGCTGGGAACTCCTCCCCTGCTCAGCTGGGAAGGGGCTCCCTGTCTGCATTGAACCCTTTAAACATGGCTCAGGTGGCGGGGGGTAAGCAGGACATGGCCCCTTAGCTGTGAGGCCCTTTGCGGATTCAGGTTCCACAGGATAGGACAGGCCGGCCCTGCAACTTATACATACAAATAGCTTTTGGCATACAGAAATATGGGTTTGTGCGCTAAATTTGGGACTTACAGAACAGTTTATGATGAATCGAACATTTCACTGTAATTCTTTTTTTATGCCATAAAAGCAATGCTTGCACTGCAAATAACTGGGTCCGTTGAGATCTTGGCATATATGAAGCTAAAATAAAAACTGAACAAGGCTGTCAGAACTTGATCTTTTGAAATATGTGCTTTAGTTTTTGTAACCTTATAAAATTTTAGTTTGACTGCTGTTAAATGAGAGAGACTTGGTGAAACAGATTTTTGGGCCATTGCTAATTGTTTTATTTTATGCAGTAAATCTGAGCATGGATGCAGATTAAGTTTTACAAGCTTGATATTTCCTATATAGGCTTTGTTTATCTTGCTAATCTATTTTTTTTAAAAGTACTAGCATAGTTGCCAGCAAAAGTTCTAAATGTAACCAAACAGATAGATGGCTATTTAACTTTGTTAATCCAGTGACATACCCTGTGGTTTCTAAATAGTTACATAACAATTTATTCCTGTCATTTCATTTCTCATTCTAAATATACATTTTTAAAGATTTGAGAATCTCACGATGGTCAAACTAAAAATGTATTTCACAAGATTTGAAGAGATGATTATTTTATATTGAATACTTAGTATATTATATATTGAATGCTTAGTGTTGCAATGAATACTACCATAATGTGGCCAGGAGATTTAAGCATTAGCGGTAGGAGGAAGGCTTGGCCAGTCTCAGCCATGCTCTTATCCCCCTGAGAGAGAGACTTCTTTAAGCCTCACAGAGGGCCTTGGACTATATCTTAATCAGAAAACTTAAATTGATACAGAAAGTAGCATGCCAGGCAATAAGAGGTTTTTATCAGTGGGTGTGTTGCATACTGGTATTCCCTGACTTGTAATGGATATCCAATTGTTTCTTGGTGCTGTTTAATTATACAGTTTTAATATGACTCTAAATAGCTTTCTGCCCTTGCAAATTGAGCCACTCTCTGTCCTTGGAATTTAGAGAACTGCCATAGCTGAGAGAGTGAGCCTCCTTTGTTGGGTGTACTTGCTTATGTTTAGGGGGCAAGTATCCTTTTGCTTATTCTGCGATATGCTTAAATAATCTTCATCGTGATTATTTCACACGTCTGTTTGACTAAATAGCTCTGCAGTAAACATGTTGGTGTCTACATGTGTGGTCCTATTAGATCTCAGGAAATTAATAAACTTCAGCAGCGTAGAACTTGTAAATACAAGTACTACCCTGCTGCAGAGTTTTTTACTTTGCAGCACCACATGTGTAGATGCTGATGCGGCTGGCTGGGGCATGAGGGTTTTTTTGTGTGGTGCCTACTTGCCAGGTAGGCTGACCCCCTGGGCCTCCTGCCAGCTGGGGCTGCTCTAATCTGGCTCAACGTCCTACAGTCCCAGGCACGTATGTAAATACAGTGTCCAGGAGCAATAAACTCTGGTGCAATATGTTCTGGAGTTTGTCTCATATGATTATGCACATGGAAATGCGTCCGCTGAGGCTAAACATCTGATTTCCTCTTCGGCTCAGACTCCTTTGCAGTGCTTTTCCTTTAGTTCTCAAAGGCCACCCCCTTCCTGAAATTTAGTGATCCTGTTCTAATTTTGGCACAGTTCTTCCCCTAGAAATTCTGAAATAAATTCCTCCAGGAATATTGAAATAAAGACACGGATAGTTATGATGGTTGTAGTCCCACATGGGAACTATTATTTCAGCTCTGCTCTGTGCCAGGGTGACTCCCAGGTCTGTGCACCTGGAGATGCTGGCTTATGGCATAAAAGCACTTTTCCACCTCATCACTTGGGTAGTCACTGTATTGACTAATTAGGGCAACTGCTAACCTCTTCTGGCCCTCCTCCCCACGCTCCTGAAATGGTGTTCCCATCTTGACCCGAGACTGTTTCCCTTAGTTGGGGTTGAAGTAGCCAGGTGGTGGGGCCCTTCCCACATTGGCTCTGACCCTTAAATTCAATTGAGGATGCTCAGCTCTCCTTGCCAAGTCTCTATGGGCTGTGTGAGGACTTTCTCACATTGGCTTTCCCTTCTCACAAAACAAAATAAAGGAAACCCTGGAACACTTCAAGTGGCACTGTGGTGGGACAAGGATTCACGTACTTGGTGTCTGGGCTCAATCCTGAGGTGGGTCCCACCAGTTGGATACATACTTCACAACTTATCTCTTCAGGGGCAGGAACCCCTCCAAGTTCCCTTTGGTCTATCTTGGCATCAGTTCTCCAGTCTCCCTGTCAGGCCCTGCTGGGTCAGTGGAGGAACTTCCTTCTGCCTATGAAGCTCCTGCTCCCTCCTCAGCAGCTGCTGCCCACTGAAGCTCCAGATGTCTTTTTATGGCGTCATTTTCAGCACGCCCTCCCACACACAGAAAGAGAGTGTGCTCTTAAACTGATGCAGCAGAGGTGTGTGTGCCTCTGCTTCTGAGGCTTGGCTAACTGTGGGTAAGTAAAGCCAACCCTCAGCCCTTTCCAGGCCTTGATCCCCTATCAACTGGGGGGAGGGTACCTACCCTGCTCCTGGGATATCCAGGAGCCTTGTTGGCCGGTAGGGTGACACAACGTAAGAACCTTGCCGTCCAAGCCACATCTCATCCTGGCAATATCAGGACTAGGTGCCACTCCTGTAGTGATCCAGGGTTGAAATGACTCTTCTGCAAGGGAAGGACAGGGGAGGGGAGTATTGCAAGAGCCCCACTTGCATTTCTCAGCATGGTCAGTCCCTGCCCACTCTGGGGAAGGTCCAAGTCCCTGCAGCAACCAGGGTCCACCGAGGGTTATTGCCCACCACAGTGCCTGCAGAGGGGCTCAGGCCCTACCTCCCCAGCAACCTTTTCTGCCCCACTGCAGGTGGGGAGCAGCACAGCCAGGACCCATAGTCTCCACTGCCAGATGGAAAGCAGCTGCATGGCTCCCAGCCCTAGGCAGAGGAAGGTCTAAACAGGGAATTCACCATGGCTCCCTTGGTGTGTCTGCCTGAGTGCTGAGATAAGTGATAAGAGGATCTGAAACATTTCTCTATACCTCACTTTTATTGCCAAAAGTAGCACATAGACCCTGTGTCTCCATTGTCTGCAGACTCCACACCTGTGCATGGGAGCTCAGCACATGGCGGCCAGAATTGTGGCTTAAGGCCAAAAGGCTGAACACCTGCAGAGTGCATACAAGCTACGAGTAGGAGTTGCTGTTGAAGTAAGGAAGAAATGTTACAAGTTTTGGTCACAGCCTCCTAGCTGCAGATGTGCGCTGCAGACTCCAGGCACCAGAAGCTGAGGGACTGGGATGAGGATTGACTTGAGATGTGGAGTGGGGAAATGGATAGCTTGAGGTATGCCTACGCACATGTGCTGAGACATAGGAACAGGGTGTCATTGCCTAGGCACGTGAGTGGTGGGGGTCCAGATGCTCATCCACTGTTTGGAGAGACAACCCATATCACTATGAAACTGAGAGTCTATGACATCGTGGCCTGTGACCATGAAGGCACATGCCATGGTGAGCCACTGTTGCATCAGGTCTAGGTTGGCATGTGTGATGTTCAGCTGTCTGTGGCAAGAGTCAAGCAGGGTGACCAGGAAGACCTGCTGCAGCTCCTGGGTCTCCCTGCTTGTGCATGGGTGATGGGATGCCTTGGCGGACCATGGGCAAGCCAGGCCACAGACATGTGCATCTAACAACATTGGGTGCTTATGCTCATCCTGGGGCTCTCCTGGAATCCTGGGGCTGATCATGGGGAAGGGTCTGCGATCATGCAGCAGAAGTTTGGGGATATGGTGGCCCATGCACAGCAGGCAGTTAGGGATGGCTTGCCCATTCAGCTCTGCTTAGGAGTCTTTGGCACCCTGGGTAGCATACAGGACATGCAGGGAGGCATGGGAGAGTGCCCCCTATCTGCTGGCCTTGGACAGTGCAGATATGCTCTGAGCCCCCACAAGGTCTGTTATGTTCAGTTCTGACCTAACCTAGAGTTCTGTTAGTACACTGTGATACTTAAAGCACTTCTGCTTTGGGCTTCTTGAATGTCTGTACTTAGCCTATATTTCCAGGAAGACTTGCTTTGAGTCCTCTATACTAGGTCCTCTATACTAGTCCAAGGCTAAGTACAGATGTTACACATAATCTGAAATAAGTGATCAGAAATCAAACCAAACCTGTAACCATACAGAAGTTCAGGGCACATAGTCTGGTCTAAAAATGACAGAAACCAGTCTAAGGCAGTTCTGGATCAATGTGCACTCAGACTAATTTGAATTAGGTTTGTCTAGTGCATTGAACTTCTGCACCAGATCCTATATTGAACCATGTTAGATCATTGTTTGCTGGCATCTCAGATGCCTTTGCAGCCCTCACTTATCTTAAGGCATGTTAGCCTCAGCCCATGCTCAGCTGCTCTGGCTGAGCACCAAGGTGGCCTCATTCCCAGGCTTTCACAGAGTGGAGTTAGCACAGAGGAGTGGGTGGGAGGGGTGCTCTGCCATGCTCTGTAGCTCAGTGAGGATCCGTGGGTCTGTGCCCACTCACAGGGAGTATGTGGGTCCCTGGGTGGGAGTGCAGGAGCCCACCCAAGGACTCCCATGCAGACTCAGTGGCAGGGAGCAGACCCAGCTGCAGGGGATGGGCAAGCACAGTTGTCTCTGCTGCCCGCTTGCAGTGGGAGGAGATGTGCTTGCCTGTGCCCAGCAGCCAAACAGGGGTGGACACTGGGCTGTGTTCATCAACCTCTAGCAGCCCAGTGAGTCTGCAAGGCATGTGGGAATGCCCCAAACCTGCTGCAGTGCAAGCAGCCTGTATGCTCCCCTCAACCCCTATTGAAAGGGTGAACTTGTCTTCTGTTTGCTCCTGAGCTAACCTTCTTACAGAAACCCACATAAGTTTCATTGATCTGCCTCGTGCTTTTTAAATGTCTGTCCCTAGTAGGCCTGTGCAAAGCAGCTAGTGTTCGCTTCGGATTTGGCCAATTCGAGGAACGGTGGTTCGATTTGGTGATTTGAATCAGTGTCCCAAATTGATTCAGCCAAACCTCCGGATTGCACAGGCCCCATCCCCCACACATTCTCCCAGCACCGCCTGGCCCCAGCTCCCAGCACTTTGGGGGGAAAAAAAGCCCCCATTCACCAGTTGCTGCCAGGTAAGGGGGTGATCCCTGCTGCCCAATGCTGTGGGGGGCTCTGTCATGAGCCCCTAGAAGCACCGAGGCCACTACAGCAGCCGGTGAGTTTGGGTTTTTTTGTGTTGTTCTGTTTTGCCCAAGGGCAGCCATGGGGGGGGAGGTGGGGTCTGGGAGAGCAGGTGGAGGGTCGGAGGGTGCTCAGAAGGGCTGGAGGAGCAGGCAGGGAATAGGTCCTGGCAGGGGTCCCCCCATGGTCCCCTCCTCCAGCCTCTCCTTGCCCACCCCCTACCTAACAGTATGGAGTCTGGGTCCAGCTCCCTGCTGTAGCCAATGGGGACTCTCGAAATCACTGAAGCTCTCCAAATTGATTTGGCGAGCTTTGAATTGATTCAGATCTCTAGACCCAATTCTGTGTGGATTCAGAGATTCAGCTGCTGAATTGGGCTGATGCTGCTCTGAATCAAATTGGCATCCAAAGCTTCGCATAGCCCTAGTACCTAGCCCATGATACTACCAGTAGCCCACTTGCTGCTTCAGTGCACAAGCTACAGTGTTTAGCCAATATCTATGGCTTTGAAAGTGTAACACAGGACTCTGCCATCCTGGCAGTTGCATGGCACTAGAGTTACTCCTTGAATTAAGTTCTTTGTTACTTAAGACTACTAGGCACAACTACATATGTAATGAATACTTCTGAATAAGCTACAGCACAGTTAACACCAGAATGTACTGCTCCTGAGTACTATTTGCATGTACACCTGGAACTGCAGCACGTTGAGTCAGGGTGGAGCAGCCCTGGCTGGCAGGGGCCCAGGGGGTCAGCTTGCCAGCCTGGTGCTGCTGTGACCTGGCTCAATGTGCTGCAGAGGGGCTGGTTGGGCTATAAGGGTGCTTCAGTGTGAGAGCTAGCCAGCAGGCAGTCCCCACACTGAAGCACCCTTGTACCTCATCCAGGCTCATCAGCATCTACACATGAACTGCAGCAGAGTAAATAACTCTGCCATAGGATAGTACTTGTGTCTGGCAGTATTGCCCTATGGTCGAGCTAATTACTTTACCGTCTACACGCATGATGCTATTAAAATGGAGTAATGTTTTATTGCAAAGCTAATTAGTCAACTCCAAAGTAAAGTTCTCTTGTAGACATGCTCGCTGAAGATTAGTTTAATCTCTACAATGTTCTAGTATTCCATTAAGCAGTCAAGAAATTTTGATCTGTAAACCATGCCAAGCTGTGAATCTTCAGCACTTTGTGAAAGCAAAGTCAATTTTTACTGTTTGTTTGACCTAATTGACTCTCTAATTTTTTTTCTGCTCAAATTCCTTTTCCCACATAATGTAGGATACTTTTATTTGTCTTAGTTGGAATTGTATCCCTACATTATGAAAGATGATTTGGGTCATGTAGTCCCCCCAGGTTATGTTGGTTTGTGTATATTAAAGGTGTTTGTGAACTGAAACTTGCCTTCCCTATAAGACTTTGCATTTTGGCAGGGGAGAGAGGGAAGAAGCATGGGGGATATTCAGTTAGGCACATTTTTTTTTTTTATGCCAAAGGAATGAGAATTCCAGTTTTGGAAGAACTGAAAGGGACAACCTTCCAGCAGATGGGTGCAGCCCCTGGCTAGCCAATCTATAGGAGATTGGGACTTCCAGGCTCCCTGACTCTCCATGTGAGGTGTAGCCAGTTTTCCCAGGTAACAAGGTATGGTAGCCCAAGGTATGTCCCTGAACACCAAGAGAATTTGGGAACCTTAGTTTCCTGGGAAGCTATATAGGTAGGCTAACAAAGAAGTAGGCAAGCTGGTAGGAAACCAGGTGGGCTTTCATAAAAAACAAACAAACAAATGTGTTCCTACAGACTGTTTGGATTTGAATAATTTGACATTTTCTGGTTGTGGAAAAAGCACACGTGTTCATGGATACATTCTTGAGGTATCTATTGTAGAGCAGTGGCAAAACAAGTTTTCTTTTTTTACCATGGAGAAGTCAAAGCATTAGTAATACTATGCTGTATTCCCTTGTTTCATGTTTTCTGTGCTGTCATGGTGAATGCAATGATCCATCAAAATTATTTAGATCAAACAACTGTTATTCTAACAGTTTCATAACCGTTCTTTATGTCATTTATAACCAAGGCCATTTTGTCATCAGCTTTTCAATTTCAGAGCCGGTACCCATCATTTATCTGCGTAACTGAAACCAATAGTAAGCAAATTTCTGCCAGAGTGAGACTGATAATGACTTCTGTTAAAGTCTTTTCAAATGATTCAATTCAGAGTGGCTCTACCCAATGAAAGGAAATTCCATTTCTTTTTGGTTCCCCCACTCTGCTCCAGACAATTTAATTATTGCTATGAAAAACAAAACAGAAAAATACCTGCTTTATTTATAATATCTTTGGCTTGGAAAATCAATTTGTATGTACAATAAAAGGATAATGTTTCAGTCTTTTAAAATAAATATGGTAATTGAAAAACAAGTAGCACCATATAAAATGATTTTACCAATTTAAATTATTATTACCCTAGAGGACTCTGTCTTAAACTGGGTCAAGAAATCCTGAACAGAAGATTAGTGTTTTAACTGGCTCAGTATATGTATATTTATTGCACTCATTATCCTAGTGTTTGAATGATACGCATATTCAAAGGTTTATATTCAGTAGTATCAAATATTTGTATTAAAAGGTGCAATGTTCATAAGTTAAAAGGCTGGTACACTTTCTCTCTACAGCTTTTAAAACTTTTAGGATATTATTTTTATTCTGCCTCGCTTATTGTGATTCAGGGACTCCGTTTATACAGTGATCAAAATTAATGGCATAATCTTGTGGGTTCTGCTCATATCCCCACAGTGCCAGTGAATGGCCTTCTGTTGTGGCACGCCACACATTGCAAGTTTATCCAATGCAAAGGAAACATTTTGTCAGGATGCCCAGTGGCTTTGATGTTCTTGTATTCAGGGCACTGGACTGTGTTAAGGAAATCTGGTTTAAATTTCCAGCTCTGGCTCTGACTTTTTTTTATCACTTTTCTGATGCGTTTAAGAAGTCATTTAATGTTGTATATTATATGTCATGCTTATAGTTATGCTTGTAAACTATATCATTCTCAGAAAAGGAGTTGTGGGGTCACAGGAGTTAACTAACTCGCATAAGCTCCTAATACAGTGAGGTACCTAAAATATATGACAGGAGGACTATGACAGAGTCTCGTACAGTGGGGTTGTAGTCTCTGATTAATTTAATTATAAGCATGGGAGTAGTGTGTGGAATTAGGGAGGTGATGTTACTATAGTAAATAGAATTGATGAGTCAATTACCATAACAGTATGTTCACTAATGGTGTCAATACTTCAAAAGAAGTTGAAAAATTGGAAAGATTTCAGAACAGACCTGCAAAATGATTTGAGGTCTAGAACACTTGCTCTTTTAAAGAGACTTTTAATGTAATCTACTCAATGCATTCCAAAGACATTTGAGGTGACAGACTGGCAGTTAAGTACCTGCATAAAGAAAAGATTTCTAAGAGCAGAAAGCTATTTAGAGATGCACCTTCCAATGGCTAGGGTTATGCCTATGCCCTGTTCCTGCCACTGCCAGGTGTACACACTACCACGTATGTTCTGCTCATCCATGCCAAACATGGAAGTATATATCAGGTGCAAATTTCAAATACTGAGGGATAGTAAGCATTGGAACAATTTGCCTAGGGATCTGATGGATTCTCTATCATATCTAAATTGCAACCAGATGAATTCCTAACAAATGTGTTAAAGCTGAAGTTACAGGAATGGTTTGTTACTTTCTAAGTCAGACTAGATGAGGATAATGGTCCCGCCTTGATATAGAATCTATGAATCCCTTTGGGTCTCAGTCTTCCTACAGAAGGTCCATAAAGACTTTCTGATGAAAATAAACAAATACACTTCTTTTATTTATTGTTCATCCCTATGAAGAATGGCTGAACATAGGGGCAGATCCAAGGGTAGGTGCAGAGGTACTCTTCCTTTGTTTAGCACAATGAGCCCCCCCCCCCCCCACTTTTGAAAAGAAAAATAGAGGACATAAAGGCATCTGATTTCATATCAATAGAGGACAGAAGACAACCAGACTGTCCTCTATGATGGCCACCCGAACTCCAGGTGAGGACTGTGAGGATCACCTGAGCAGGGTGGCAGGGACAGCAGCAGGGGTGGGCAGCCTCTCCTTGTCCCCTGCTCCCTGCCTCCTCTCCTCAGCACCCCCATAGTTCTGGGAGGGGCCTCAGGCTGAGCCTTGCCCCTGCCCCTTTATAGTCAATCTGAAGCACCTGTCTCATTGACAGGGTCCATTTTAACAATCCTGGATCCACCTATGGATAGACAGAAGGAATTGAACATGAAGGAACAGATGTGTGTCAGCTTATTCTTGTAAATATGAGGGTATATTGACTCGCAAAACTGATAGCCAGGAAATTATTCAAAATAAGAATGAACACAAACATACTCTCCTGGTTTTAACATCCTCTATAATAACATGTTAATGCATTTGAAAACCATACATTACTTTTTAAGAAGTCGTTATATCTAAGGTATAAAGAATTAGCAGGAACTTGCACATCATTTGTTATGCAAGCTTCCATTATATTTATGGGGCTTTGCAGCTCCAGTTTGTCTGAGATTTAAATGTGTGTTTTCTGGTAGTTCCTATTACATTGCTCTGTGGCAGATCCTCAAACTGTTCATTTTATCTTTTAATACCTACTTTCAAACTACTTTGCCATATGCTTTTTCTGCAATTCACCAGCAGTTGTGATGTACACTGCATACATGATAGCAAACAGCTCCCACATAAAATTAGTCACAGGTTCATTGCTTCTTGTTTGTGACAGTATTATCATGTATTCTCACCTCTGATTAGACACTATTATACTGTAATATGAATATCCCTTGGTGTTTTTCTGCTTGACCCAGTCTGCTGCTGTAGATCAAATTTTTGTATTTCATTTCCTTTGGGTTTTGTTTTTCTTAAGCTGGTGGCCTGGTCTGAACCCTGACCTCACCTTTCTTGCTGCATTAGACACTGTCAGGATTCTCAGTGCTGCTTCATCTCTCATCAGTGCACACCCACAGTTAAAGAGACTAAGCAATGTGACACCAATTGGTTTTTCTTTCTGTGCCCCTCATGATTTCACCTTTGGATGCTAAGATATTTTATATTAGAACCATTGTACAATGCAGAGAGACTATGAAGCCTTTATCTTTAATGACCCAGTGTTGAGCTTTTGCAGGTGTTACTAGTAAATCCGACATGAAAACAATATTGAGTCCAATTATCTGTGCTTTTGCTTCCATGTATCACACAAGGTCAGCTGTCTTTTTTTGGAATTCTTCCCAGTTCAAACAGATTTTCTATTTCTATACAACATCACACCATCTTTGGCTCCTTTTTTATGTGCTCTTTGTGTGGTTTGCTAAGATATTAGTCTTTTGTTTTAGCAACTTATTTTTCAAGTTCTATGCTTTTAGATGGCTTACTTGACTTATTTGTTCCTCTCAGCTACTTTTGGTTAATGTTCCCGTTCCTTGCAATTTGTCTAGTTCTGTTGTTGATATATAAAGATATTCCTTGGGGGGGGTGTGTGTGTGTAAGCATCTACAGCTAACTAGAGAGAGAGTACAAGCAATTTTGGTAAGAAAAGACCATTCAAGTGTCTCCTGTAGCCAATTACGATTCTATATTTCGACATGTTGTCTTCCTTATTGTACTTGCATAATTAAGCAATAAGACATGACAGGGCAAGAATTGTGGTGCATTAATTTACACCTACAATGTTGTTAGGCATGAGTCTAGAGTCTTCTGTCAGCAGAGCTATGCATGAATAAACACAACATGATTCTTGCACAAGCAGATCTTACCACAATTTAAAAACCTATTTTTAAATGTAAACTGTGTCTGCATATTTACATTTCTTAGGAAACTGACCAGTCATTGCAACCAGCTATTTTTTTTTGTTCTTGTTCTATGTGTTTTTTTTATTAAACATCCTTAGAATCTATTCCTGCCAGCACAGTTTTCAGCTGTAAGTAGTGAAATGAGCAACTGAGTCACAACTCAGAATTATGACCAGACCATCATGCCTCTAGACTTCTCCTGTCTGTTTTATAACGAGAAATATTTTGGTGATCTCCACAGTTACTGACATCTTTGTTGTGAGCATTCTAACCAGAATAAAAAATTAGCACAACAGCTGATTCAAGATTTATGAACCAGATGGAATTCCTCCTGCTATACGGCTGAGCATATACTTAATCAGGAAGCAGAATCTCTGAGTACAGTGACACCGAGGAAGGCATTGTTCTTTATTCTGTCCAATAGACTATAAACTACCTGTTTATGAGAATCACCAAGGAAGTCAGAGCTGTCCCAGTCTGCTAAGTTATTTTCAATCATAGGTATAACCAGTGAGAAGGTATGAGCCATGCGGGATATGCATAGCATTTCCAAACTTTTTACAGTCTTTTAAAGTGCTTTCTCCATGCAGCTGCTGGTCCTGTGCATTTATAGCTCTGACTTTTCCTTTCACCACTACTTTTTACTGTAGTTTCAAATTCATACTCTCTTAACTGATCTTTAGTTTTTAAAATAATATTAATATATTTATCTTAACCTGATTTGAAGATTAAGGTTAGGACTCTCAAATGTACCTAATGAGTTAAGAGTCCAAGACCCAATACTTTTGATGCTCCTATATTTCTTTGATGTTGTTGGGTTTTTCTTTTTGTAATTCCGTCTTAAATAGTCAACAGATCTAAGATTAAAACCAACAGACTATTTAAAAGGAAAGGGGTACATGTCTACTTTTTAAAGAGACATTAAAAGAAGTTTAAAATGATTAAAAGAAAAAATAAAAACATTACAAGAAAAGTACTCATATACGGGAGGCAGGGGGTTACATGAGAATTAGGGTTGTTTGTACCTTACCTTTCTACCTTCTACATATACCTTACAATATTTTTTAATTACATTATGTCAACTTATTCTTTTATACAAGACCTCTGTCCCAAGTAGTGTATTGGATGGAGGGTACTGTCTTGGAGAAAGAACATTTCAAGTTTTATTTTTCATCCTCCCCACTGAATGCATAGCCTTAAGCCATACCTTCAGTACAACATGCAAACACCATATTTAATAAAAAAAATTAATTTCTTCATGGGTTTTCTGTGCTCTCACCCTAATCTTTAAATAATTCATAAATGTTAATGAATTTATTTCCAGAGCATCCCTGTGAGATGGCTCCTCATCTGCGATGTGGGAACAGAACTGAGGAGCAGATCAAATTCCATTTGCCTCTGTCTGCTGAAATTATCAGTTTTCTTGCCATGTACCTGGACATTTTTGCCTTAGCTCTGTGCTGTGGATACATGAGCATGAGTAGTAGACTACTCATTGCCCAGCCATGTACACAGTTATGTTTGTGTGCATGTGTTCGTTCAAATGTTCGAACCCCAAGCATTGATTCTTCATCCTTGATTTCCACAGCATCAGCTGCTTTCTGAAAAAGTGCCCTACCCACTCAGGTTCTGGGGGCTGAAACAAGAGCAGATCACACTTTCTCCTCCATCTAACACCTCTTGGTCACAGGTTTCTGACTGTCTTTAACCTATGTATGCATCTAGGGAAGGACATGCAGACATGCAGTATGGCCGCTGTGGAACATACTGTGCTCAGTCTACATGCACATGCTTATGTACCAAAAATTGGCACTTCCACAGCAATTTGGAAGTGCAAAGGAAATAGAATTATGTCCAAAACTATAGTGTCCTCTAATTTTGTCCACTCAGTGTCAGATACTTCTGGACTGATTTTTTCCAGTACTTAATGTGATTTATTCACTTTGTGTTGAAAGCACAATTCCCGCTGACTTTGGTAGAAGTTCTGCTGGCTAGAGACTAAAGACCTATGTACATCCAACCCTACTTCTCAAGTTGGAAGCCTAGAAAAATGACAAATACAGTAACTGACAACATACTAATAAACTGTGAATATAAGTGACTTGTCCTATGTGTCTCTCTCACACAAACGCATGAGGTAGGACTGTTATTCATTTTCCCGAGGTGGTATTTAATTTGGTTATACACGTTGATGTTCTATAATTCTTGGATTCTCAACCTTGCTCACCATATACCCTCTGCATGAAATAAAGTAAAAATCCTAGAAATGGCCTACACAATCTTCATTAATTTCCAGAGCACCATCCACTCTGTGGGCTGAATGAGAGAGATGTCTGGTGAGAGGGTCATATTTTATTTTTTAATCAGAAAATAAAAATAGATATTCCATCTGGTGGGACTGTATGACCCCCCAATTTGGTAATCAAGTCAGCACAGATTTCTTTTACTTAAATAAACTGGGGACCTCATGGCAATAGTAAGCTTCTGTCAATTCTCTCAGTCTGTCTAGTTTCTAAATAAGAATCAGAAAGACCTTGTAACTAGACTTCAGTGCTATTGGCTAAGGAGCAGAGGAAGGATGAGATTATGGGAGACCTCTCTAAATATTTCCACTTAAAAAGATATCCCCGTAAACCCAAATGGCATGGGAATTTTTTTAGGCTAAGTAGGTAAAGTTTGGTAAAATTATAAGGCACTGAAAATCCAGACATATAATTGAAATTATCTGGCAAACTTTATTACAGGTGTAATGTCCAGTTCCACCAATAGCAAGTTGCATGCTCATTCAATAAAATAATCCCTTTTTTTTGGTAAAATTTCAGCCCTTGTTTAACTCTAACTAAGCAATAGGTACCTTTCTGAGAAAATCACTGAAGGAAAGAAAATAAGGATTTAAAACCCCGGTACTGCTGTCTGCTTTGCATTATAAACATCTCATTGACTTTACTGGGGCTACCTACTGTGGTAGGAATATGCAAGCACAAATCAACTTGTAGGACTGTAACCTGGCAATGGAATTATAACAATGAAAATGGTCTTATGGGTCTAACAAAAGAAATGTGTACTGCTGTGGGAAATATTTACTGAATGCATACTAGATCCGAAGATCGATTGTCATATTGTGACAGTTGCAAAAAAAGGAAAGTACCCAGCCAATGCATATGGCTCTAGTCAATTGAGATTTTCCTTAAGAATGTTATAAGGGGTTGAAATCAAGGGTTTACCGGGAGAAAAATTCTTGCAGTCCCTTAATGGTGAAGTCATAGTGGAACTTAAATCCAGAGAATGCTTATGGGGTGTGAACCTCCAGAATCCAAATGGAAAATGGTTTTTCACAAACCCATGTATGTGGAAGCTGCTCTAGTTTTCATAGTATACCCATTGCCTTTTACAAGATTCAGGGCAATAACTTGGAAGTTTAAGAGCTGAGTTTCTGTTCCAGACTACATAAAATTAAATGTTGCAGACAGGTACTAGAATATATATTCAAGTAGTTTAATGCGCCAGTTTCTAGTAATGTGCCCACGCTCACATGTAGATGCTGACTGGGAATAAATTGTATCGGGGACCACAGAGGGTGGGGAGACCTGGCCCTGCTTGGTGGGATGTTGCCTACCAGCGATGTGGAGACTGGGACAGCGCTTCCCAACCTTGTGGAAAGCAGAACCAGCCTCTGTGCCCCCTGCCAGCCAAGGGCTGGCATCTGGGAGAGCCTACGGTTCCCTCCGCCTGCTGAAGGGGGGCAGAGCAGCGCAGGAACAGCCCCAACCTGAACTGCTCCTGTCTTCCTGTCTCCTGCTTCTTTCTTTCTGCACAAAAAATTAAGGTGTATTAATTGTACATGTAGACATGCCCAGTGTTTCCCCATTGGCTGGCATAGACAACTTCTTACTCAGTATGCTGTCTTTATGGGAGGAGTTCCCACTTTTAGTCACCTGACTCTTTCTATATGTAACAGAGGCTGTGTACCTAACAAAAGGTTTACAGTTGCTCTTGGGCAGTTGGTCTCCCCTTAGAATTAGGCATGGAAGTGAGCAGCACTGGCACAGAAATAAGTCTGCCTTTTCAGGGTGTGGGTCTCTATGTTAAATGCCTGCGGGTTTGTGTTCCCCAAGTTAGCAGCGTGAACTAGGCAGGGATGTTCCTGAGAATACTCCATCCACCCACTTCCATTCTCCACAGATATCCCAGTAAGATCACCCTGAATTCATCCCCATTCAGATTATCCACACACACACGTGCACGTGCACATGTGTGTGTATACATGTACATGTATACATGTATGTATGTGTGTGTATACACCCACACAACAGTATACTAATACTACAGTAAAAGCTGTGTTATCCAGCACTTTACTAAACTGGCATGCTCTGTTAACTGGCATGCCAATTGATGCGGCAAAAGAGAAACCAGAAATCCCACCATGGCACTTCTGGTTTTGCTGAGTCCCACTTCTCTGACTTTGGGCCATGGCCTGGGCAAAGCAGCCTGAGTGGGGCCCCTCTCCCTGTCCCCCAGTACACTGATGCCAGGGACTGAAAGCCCTGGTACACTAGACACAGCAGGAGGGATGGCAGCCCAAACAGGCAAAGATGCCTCTCGGGTAACCAGCATATTTGATTAACCGGCACTCCCCATTCCCCATGGATGCCAGATAACACAGGTTTTACTTATATTATAGTAATAATAATTTATATTAATCAAAGTTTTTTTCAATTTCTTGTGCGTGCGTGTGTGTGTGTGTGTGTGCAATGAAGTACTAGAAAATACTTTGGTAATTTCAAATCCAAATGTTGCCCCCCCGTACCCCGACTGTGTGTGCAGAGAATGGTAAATATAAATTTATTAGTATTCGGAAACTAAACCTTACTGCTTTTGTAGAAAGGGTTTGTTTTTTAATTAATAAATACTTAAGTTGGTCAAATATAAATTTTAACACTTATTTCTATTACTAATGGAATACACAAAAGGTTCCAAAAGATTTTTCTGCCCACTGCTACAGCAAGCAGATTAATATTAAAATATGGATGCAAAACTGATTTCAGCTCTTAAATATCTGTATAATGGATGGAATTTGGTGTTACTCTGTAAGCTGTGTACATGACCATGTGGATAATTCATATTTTAATATTGATGGCAAACATTTTCACACTAAAATATGTATAGAAAAAAGGAAATTGACTATTAAAGATGTATGTAAAGAGACAAATGTAAATGATACTTGGAAAATTACATGCCAAGTATGATCTACTCTGACAGCTTCTCTTTTTAAATTTGCAAATTAGAATGAATGAGATCAGAGTACAAGAAAAACTATCACCCAACAGTGGTACTGGACAAAAAATTATTCAGCTCAGTTGTAAAAAAACCCTTTGTTACTTAACATTTGGTAAATTAAATAATAAATGAAAAAGCATAAAGCAGTCACACTGCAAACAGAAAGTGAAAGATTGAAACCTGACTTAAATCTAAAAATAGTCCTCCATTCTTGCAGAAATCACTGTGGAGAGATGCTTCTGGAAACACATAAGTGACTGCTTTAAATTATTTCCTTTTTGCAGTGTACTTTTTCAGCTTCGGTTCCAGTTAAGGTAAGTGTGTACACAAAGAAGAGCCTACTCTGGCAAACCGTGGTCCCAAAGAAATATTGAAGATTTGACTCTCCCTCACTCTTGATGGATATGTACAGACATTTGGAGAGGTTAGGGGGAAGTTAGATTGAGTAAAAAATGGCCACCTGATCTAAGATAAGTAGGGATGGTGGGACAAGCAGAATCCAGAGGGGTTCAGGGAGTAAGTGGGGTCCACAGGGGGATCAGGGGAGGGCTGGTAGAGTCTGTGGGGGATCATGAGGGCTAGTGGGGCCTGTGGGGGGCGGGATCTGGAGGTTCAGGGGAGCAATTGGAGTCTGCAAGAGGGGAGTCATGGGGGCTAGCATAGTTTGTTTGGGGGGCTTGAGGGATTTTAGGAGCAAACAGGGTCCCTGGGAGGTTGCTGGGGTCTAAAAAGGTTTGATGGATGAGAAGAACCAGTGGGACTGTTGGGGTTTGGAGGGATGCGGGGGGGGGGCTCTCTCTCCCTGAACCAGGAGCTATTTTTACCCCTCTGACCCCCCACAACTTTAGATGAATGACCCACCCCATTTCTCCTTACCCTTCCTGCACCGTTGACTTACTTCCTTGGTCCCAGCACTGGAGAACATTGGTTAAACTGGGAGTAGGAGCAGCTTGTGGGATGGGGTATGTGGCTGGTCTCGGGGGGGGGGACAGGTGGGGGGTTGTCTGCATGGAGGAGGGACAAGGGGCTGAGGAGCTAAAAGAAGCTCAGTGCCAAGGAAGGGGGCAGGAAAAGCACAGCCCTGGGGTTGGGGCAAGTGGCTTGGCTTTCCCAGACCTGGGGCTTTTCTGGAACTGTACAGAAGTTCAGTTAGATCAGTCTCACATGACCCAATTCAAATTAGACTACCTCAGACTTGCAATTAACTCTGTACAGTTTGCACTCAGATCCACCTAACTGGGACTTTTAAGTATAAGGTCCACACCTGGGCCAACTAAGGTAGATTGGGTGGCCATTTAAAAAAAAATCTAACCTCCCCTTAACTTTCCCGAATCTCTGTCTGTGCCCAATATGTACGTTAGTGTGCAGGCATGTGCAGCACTGGGTTCTTGGAAGGCATACTACAATGTGACGTGCACAAAGTATATACAGTTTCTAAATTGTCAGAGCCTTGTTATGTTGTAGTCTGTCTTTATCAGTGCGAAGATTTGCATATACTAATCACATGCTTGCACAGTTTTTGCTTACGGTTGGTATATGATAAAATTTCCATGTAGGCACCTCTTTCACACATAAAAGTATAAACACAAAATTTCATATACAGAAATAGACATGGGTTACAATAATTTTTTTAACTTTGCTTGTGTCTAAATTGAGACTTCATAACAGAGTAAAATGTTCCTTCTAATATTGACTAAACTAATTTGTTGTTCTCCGATCAGATTCTCATCAGCCTTTTCTCTTGTGCTCTGGAATTATGATTGGAGAAAAAAGAGAGATCTGAAAAAGGCCTTAGGGATAGAGGACTTCAGGTGTTGGCCTTGTGCATCCAGGTGGCTGGTTAAGTCCACTGGTGTAACTAGGAACGAAAATTCAAGCGAGTCCTAGTTTATAGTGATTAGGCAACAGCTAAAGTTTTAACACCTCAGGAAATAATCTTTATTGCTTGTTAACACATTTATTTAAACTGGGCATTCACACAGGCTCAGATTTTTGGCACTCTGGAAATGTCTACATGTTCATTCACATGCTTTAGGTGATATGCATTGTGTTTAGTACCTCCATTGTGAGGTACTAGAAGAAGGCCCATTAGCCTTTTTTAATGTACTTTAGCTAAAGAGTGTGTTTTTTTTGTGATCCTTTAATGCCCATTAAAATAGGCTAATGCACATTAAAGTGCATGTGTAGACGTGCCCCTTGAGTGGTATACATGGGGAATGATCCACTTAGGCCATCTCTTGCTTACTCCCTGGCTAAAATTCTGATTTGGCAAAACACTGAAGCATATCTTTCCCTGGCTAGCAGAGTACTTCATTTGGTCTTATAAGCATGTTTAAATGCTATGCTGAAAAGGGACAGAACTACCCATGTTTTTATGCACAAATTTAAAGTTAGCTTTTTTTGCTGTGAAAGGTCACCAACAAGACACACCTGGGGGTGAGTTAGTGAGAAGCTATAAGGCTTGCTGGCATGGACTACAAATGGAGGGATGCAGCTCATTATCCTGTCTCCACAACCCACAGCATGATCTTGTACTGAGCTGCTCAGCCTGCAACTAGATAGATAAAGCTGATAAATAGATGAATCTAAACATTTTAATTAGTGCTACATTGCAGCTTATTCACTCGGAAATATCTGAGGTGAATTTTATTATAAAAGTAGTTCTTTTCCTTTCAAATATCAATAACTTTCTCTTATCTTCTGTGTTGTCACTGACCAGCACAGGACAGCCATCCTAAGTATTGCTACTTAATTACTCTTTCCTCTCCCACAAGTTAAATACAATTATTGTACCTAGAAGATAGTGTCATAGAAACTGATTAAAAAAGAAATACGATGGAGAGGAAAATTAAAGTCCAGTATCATATTTTGTATTAAATTTGGATAGTTAATTCAATGTCAGATGCCATGCCCACAGTAACCTGTGTATAGTTCAATGGCACTGAGTAGGGTAAACTTAATAAAGATAAGCAAGGTGGATGTCTTGCTGAAGGGTCTACAACCAATTGCTTTGGCTCAAAAAATATTTGGTGATGGGTCAATTTGAGTTCCCAGCCTCTGAGGTGATTAAGAGCATTTCTTAGGCAATTATTATCAGAGGAGTTTATATGGGCTTTTTGGCAGTATTTAATACTTCACTAATGGTGCAGACAGAAGTGCAGCTCCCAGTTGGAACTCAGAACTATTTTTGCACAGCATTTTGAATTACAACATGACCCCAGACCAAACAGAAGTTCACTGTTGGTTCCAGGGGGACCAGGATCCCATAGTAAGGGCCATAACTCTCTGCCAGTGCTCATGGTTTTCAGAATGGTGGCGGGGGAAAGGCAATGGAGGGAGCTCATTCTTGGGGTTCCCCAGCTACTGCTGAAGGGTGGGGTGGGTGAATTGGAGATCCTCACCTTGGGGAGGGAGGGCTGCAATACACCCAACCCACCCTCTGGGGGACTGAAAACCCCCCAGACTGAACTCCTACTGCTCCTTTCCCCCCCTGCCATTCTGAAGACAGTGAGAGGCTAGGAACTCTGCAGATGAGTTACAAAAGACGCTGCATTTTGTAACATCTTTATCTAATCCTTCATGCAATGAAGGGTCAGATTTTCAGCCAAATGGCCATTTTTTAAGCTGTTTGCAACTGTGTACTTGTGTTTGGTCACAGCTATACATTTTTTTTCTGGCCAGATCAGGTAAAAATTGCCACTCCTCTCTGCACCCTAAGGCTAACATAAATGGAAGAATGCTGGGAGGCAAGAGGCAAAATAAGAATTAACTATTCCCAAGAAATTTTAAGCCAAAAGGAAGAACTAGTGCGACAATCTCATTTTCTGTTGTCCATGAGGAAGCTAGGAATTAAAATGAAAATACTGATGTTGCAGTTGAGGCAGAGGCACATATTATGGAAATATTTGAAGAAATAGGAGATGCATAAAGTAAGAGAGATTTTGGTGACTGTCTTCAATGGCAGGAGTTTTGGGAATATAAGGCATGAAATGAGCAGAAAGGAAGGAATTTTATCTTAATGTGTGTTTTTTTTTTTGGTTATAGCATCAAATCTGGGGTCTCAGCCTGACCAGCTCAGCCTCTTGTCCCAGTCAGCCACCCTACAGCTGGCCACCCAAGCTAGTCAAGCTAGTAGCCCTTTGCCCACTCACTGGCACTGGAGTGGCTGGCCAGGGTTAGCGAACTCTCCAGTTCTTCCATATAAGCCCCTATGTGGAAGAAGTGCCCAGGCAAAAGGGCTTGATGTGGTCTCAGACTGCCTTGCTGTTTCCTTCAGCTTCTGCTCTGACTCTATCTGCTTCATCTCCTGACTTTTCAACCTAGCTTGCTCTCCCATCTGCCCGATTCCCCAGCTTTCAGACTTGGCCTGTTCCTAGGCACTCTTTTCAGATTAACCTCCCGGCTTCCTGAACTAGCTATTTCCTCCAATCTGCTTGCGTCTCCCTACCCTGGTAAGCACCTATATCTCCAAGTGGCCCTGATCACCCTGACCATCTGTAACCCATCTGTGCCAGTTTGCCCCAACCACCAATGAAGAGGCTATATGGAGCCCAGTCCCCTGCCAGTACCTCAGACCTATCTGACTTGGATGTCACAACTCAGGGAGACCAGCAGACTGGGCCAGCTGAATCAGCTGCTTCTACTCATCAAGTATTGAAAATCTGGGTGCAGCAGTTTCTGGTGGAAAACCAATCCCTCCAGTCCCAGGTGGCCTACCATCAGAACAAGAGACAGCACTAGTGTAAGAAGGCACACCAACTTTTCAGTGAAATTGTGGTGCTCCAGGCTCAGTTTGTAGTGCCCCTGCCGCTAGCTGACAGGTTTGATGAGGACTGGCAGCACTTCAGGAGATTACTTATCCAATGCTACCTTGGATGCCCAACTTGGAACCTATGAATCTTGTTAAGGCAGCAGTCCAAGTCAGAGACCATTGAGAATACAGATTGTTCATCTTTGGCATCCTGCCCCATGGAGTGGTAGATTATCGCTCACTGCTCATACTAGGGCACCGTGGAATGCTATGCTTTGAGGCAGTCTATTTCCACATTATCTCTTGATTCTGTGCTTTTCCTGATTCATCTGCCATGGTCAGGTGGAAATCTCAAAAGGTTTGCTTTGATTCCAGCTTCTGTCAGTAGCACTGCAGGAAACCCAAGATGGATGCCTGCCTGACATTTCAAGAATGGATCATGCCTACTGTTACTCCCCAGGGAACACAGCCTACTCCCCAGAGGCTTACTCAGCCTGCATAAAAATACCAGGAATATGCCAACTTATTTGAGAAGAATAATGCAGAGGTTCTCCTTCCACACTGGGATTATGACTACTATATCAACCTATAGCCAAGAGCAAAAATCCTTGTAGGATGTATTTATGACATGACAGAGCATGAACTTTATGCTCTCCATGAATATCTGTAGGAAAACCTGTCCAGGGGAAGCCTAAGAAAGTCCGCTTCACCCTCTGCAGCCCCCATCTGATTTGTCATGAAGAAAGATGGAAGTGTTTGCCTCTGTAAACTATTGGGCCCTGAACCAGGGTACCATTTTCAATTAGTACCCCTCACCTTTCATTCCAGAGATGATCAATCAACTAAAAACTGCCCATATATACACCAAGTGCAACCTTTGGGCAGCATATAATCCAATGTGAATCAGAGCTAATGATGAATGAAAAGCTACCTTCCAGGCTTAGTATGGGTATGACAGGTTACTTGGTGTGTCTATCACTTTAAGAGGAGAAGCTGCCTGAAAAGCAGCCTGCAGATGGTGAAGGGGTGTTGATTGATTAGAGTCACCTGATGAGAAGGGGGCTGGTCTTGAAACATATAAACCCAAGGCCTGAGCTAGTTAAGCAGTCTAGCCCTGAAAAACCATAGGGATAGGAGCTTCTGGCAGCAGGGCTTCAATAAGGCTCCTGGGAAAACACTAGAGCTGGCCTGGGAATAGGGAAATATTACGTGGGGTAAAGAGAATGCTGGTTAGGCATGCAGGTAGCCATTATTTAGGTATGGACCAAACAGGGGTTATTGGTGTCTGCCAGAGGGTTTACTACTGAGGTTACAGTTTTAATTTGATATTTGTAGAAGGGACTAAGGGGAGGTAAGGAGATCCCAGCTGCACCAGAGATAGAGAGGTGGGGCAGAGGAATAGAGGGCCTGGGGTCTGAAGCCTGGCAAGGGTGGAGGTGGAAGGGCTAAGAAAAAGATGAGTGTGAGGAGGGCCTGAGAGGCTGGTGCCAGAAAGGGTGAGTAGGTAAGACCAAATGGTTTAAGGTCAGAGCCCAGGAGGAGCAGGTGTCAGCAGAACCAGGGGGCCCAGAAGGCTGTAGCCAGGAGGGGTGGTTGTGAGCAGGGCCTGTAGATCACACTGACTCAGGAGCAAAGACAAGGCCTAGAGATAGGGGGAAAAAGGCTGAGGAGTGCCACAGCCAAAGACTGGAGGGACCAGAGGAGCCCAGGAGTCTTGACTAGCCTAGGAGTGGGACCAAGGCCTAGAAATGGGAGTCAAAGACTGAGGCTCACAGGGGGTGACCAAGGGGACCAAGGAGCCTGTAGCCCAGGAATGGGCAAAATGGCAGATCTGGTCAGCTTCTGGACTTCATTTCCCAGCAGCACCTGTCTGCATCAGTTTCCATGGAGATACCAATAGTGATGATGCTGTGACAGTAGAAGGCCAGTGTTTCCATGGAGACCAGCCCCAGCAGTACTGGCAGCGTGCGTAACTGGGCAGGGAGCTGCTCTGGGGCCAGGACTTGGATCTTACAGTGGTGAGAGCATGGTTTGGAGCCAGGGCAGATCTATGATCTGCTGCCTGAATGCCTCTGCCCAGGGTATGCAGGCAGTGGATTGCAGCTTTGCCCCAGCTGTGGACCACACTGTCACCGCTGCTAGATCTCACCCTTGGAACAGCTCCCCATCTAGCTGTGCACTGTACCAAAGTTTCCATGGAAACCCTGGCCCTGATGGCACCACAGCTATTGGGATCTTCCTGGAAACCAGCAATGCAGGCAGGGGATCCTGGGAAATGGAGTCCACTGGGGGCCTGATCTGGCCCATGGGATAGACTTTGCCTGATCCTGCTGTAGACCAAGAGGGGCAAGGACTGGGGCTGGGAGACCATAGCCCAGGAAGGGTGCATGTCAACAGGCAGGAGTATCATCTGCAAGGTATGGATGTGGTATAAGGGGTGGTCGGAGCCACATAATTGGCCCTGAAGACAATGACCACGGACACCCGTGGTCATCAGAATAAGATCAGGCTTAGGAATCCCTGGGGAAGCCTCCCTTTATTTAAAAGATAAATACATCAAAGCATGACAGGGAAGTGAAGGTGTAACTGTACAAAGAAAGCAAAGTCAGTAAAGGCTGAGAAGACTCCAGAGGCATCACAGCTACCCCTGGAGTAGAACCCTGTTACAATGTGCACTTTGCTGAGTCTGTTGGACATAACTAAATAGCTAGTGTCCTAGCTACATTGCAGCACTTCACCAATGGTATAGTATGGGACCTCTTGGACCCATTTGTTTTCCCCTGCCTGGATGACTTTGATTTTCCCAGAAGACCCTGACCAATGCTTATCACACATCTGGGCAGCTTTGGAAAGGTGCACCAACATGTTCTTTATTCTAAGTTGGAAAATTTGCCTTTTACCAAACCTCCACTGAGTTTCTTTGATTTATTTTATCCCCCAGAGGTCTTAAAATGGACACCTGGAAAGTTCAGGCCTTCCTGATTTGGAAGGCCCCTCAGAACATTGAGGAACTCCAGGGATTCCCAGTGTTCACCAATTTCTACTGGCAGCTTATTGCCAAATTTGCTTAGGTGGTGGCCCATCTCACCACTGGAAAATAGTCCAGTTTTACTGATCTGTGGAAGCCCGATGAGCGTTTGAGTATGTAAAGGTAGGCCTTTACCTCTGCCCCTCTGTTATCCCATGCAGATCCAGTATTGCCCTTTGCAGTGGAAACAGATGTCTCCAGCACTTTGATAGGTGCAGTGCTTTCTCAATTGCAATGCCCAGAACAGACTCTGCATCTTCTTTTCCTGCAAACTCAGCCCAGTGGAACAAACTTATGTGATCTGTGGCAAAGAGCTCCTGACCATCAGTGTTGCTTCTGGGGAGTGGTAATATTACCTTGAAGGAATGTTCCACAAGGTGCAGGTTCTTACTGACCACAAGAATTCAGAGCATTTCTGAAGGGCTAAGGTAATCTTATCAGAGGCATCTTTAGTGGGAACTCTTCTCCCAAATTGGGTTTCTAATAACTTACCTGCCTGGGCCTGGAAATGGGAAGGCATGTGCCCTTTTCTGGTGAGCTGAGCATGAAACACATTCATCACAAGAGCTACAAAAACCCAGCCTTATTTTGAAGCCTTCTAATTTCATTGGTGCTGCATTGCCAACACACCTGCTCTCCATGCTTCATGCTGTCACCCAAGAGAAAATACCACCAGAAGAGGAAACTATCTTCATGCAAGAACCACACAGGACCAGGATGGGGCCACATTCACCCTAGGATTGGCTAAATTAATTGTTCTTTGCCTAAGCCATAACTCCCCCCTACCAGGGCCCCTAGAACAGAGAGTGCCTTATCTCCTGCCACTTTTGGTGGATTTGACTGCACAAGTCTGTGAAGGTCTTTATCCAATCTTGCAAAGTTTGTGCCCACACCAACACCCACAGAAGATTTGCAGACTCCCAGTCCCTCCAAACCTTGTCTATAGTCTGCTGTCTCCTTGGATTTCATCATCGAGCTGCCAGTCTCAAATGGTAGCTCTACAATCCTGGCCACAACAAGACAACTCACAAAAATTACCCACTTCATCCCATGGCAGGGCCTACTCTTGGTGAAGGATACAGCCTGGACATGGTTGAACCACTGGTATGCCACCATGTCCTCTCAGATTGCATTTTTTCAGATCATGGGGCCTATGCATCCCTTGATTTTGGCATGAAGTCCTTCACCTATTGACAGCCTGTGCATATCTCATGTCAATCAACCAGTCCCAGACAAATGGTCAGGTTGAGAAGACCAACCAGGTCTTAGAACAATAATTTCACTGTTACCTTAATTTTCAACAAGATAATTGAGCCTCTTTCCTAACACTTGCAGAATTCTCATACAACAACTCCGAGCCTGTCTCAGCTGAGCAAGGACCTTTATCCACAATTAGGTCCCAACCCTGGTTGCATCATGCCTTAAGCACACACTCCGACAACCCTGTGGCAACAAAATAGGTATGCCATAGCCAGAGAATCTAGGGACAATTAAAGCAACAAGTAGAAAGGGGAAAAAAGGCCCATAAATAGGCTCTGGCTGAAGGTGCTGGTCCTCCTTCTATCTACTCTGTGCAGCAGAAAGTATGTCTGTTGACTGAACACATCAATATGGACTGGCAGTCATGGAAACTGGATCACCATTTCCTTGGACCCTTCCTCATAACCCAACAAATAAACAGAGTATCCTTTGAATTAACTGCTCCAGATGCTGAAAATCCAAGCCAATCATAGAGAATTCTTTCCTGTACCACACCCAACCTCCACAACCCCTGCTAATCCATGGAGAGAAATAGTATATAGTCCACGAGATCTTAGATTCAAAGTAGAGATGGGGAAAGTTGCACACCTTGATAGTCTAAAAGCGATATGGGCCCTTTGCAAAAATTGTGTGTGAGAGCCAGGAGAAAATATCTGTGTCCCTGACCTTCTGAAAAAAATCCATGAAGACCACCCTGGGAAACCTGGACCAGCACCCTCAGAGGCTGCCGTTGGGGCGGGCTGTGTTAGGCCACAGCCTTGAACCTGGGTCCTTGACCTAATCAGCACAGCTGCTACCTTACAGGTGGTCACCCAGGCTGGTTAAGGCTGTCCTGAAGTCACTAGCAGGGCATAGCCTGATGCTTACTCACTGGTAGCCCAGTGGCTGGCTGGAATCAGCTGACCCCCCAGGTTCCACATATAAACCCCTGACCCAGACCAGGAAATGTCTAGGCAGCAGAGCTTAAGCTTATCACAGGCTGCCTCCCTGTTTCCTTTGGCTGATGTTCTGAATCCACTCTTTGCCTGATCTGGCTTCTCCACCCCCATTGCTCTCTACCTGATCCCCCAGCATCCTGACTTGATCTGCTCCTGGACCCTGTGCTCAGATTACCCTCCTAGCTTCCTGACTTGGCTTGTCCCTGGAATCTACTTGATCCTCCTGACCCTAGTCAGCTTGTCACAAACACAGAAATGCTTCTCTTGGAGAAATTTAGATGAATGAAGGGAAGAAAAAACTTTGAATGTGATGGCTTAAAACAGATGGAGGTGGTATCATGAGGAAGATCATTACAGAGGTAGTGAAAGATGTGTGCAATTAATTATTGGGGCAAAAGGTAGGAAAAATGGAATAGAGGAAAAGTAATGGGAGAGAAGAATGAGAAACCAAACTCAATGGGTTTCTCCATCACACAGGAGGGCTGTGCTGAAGCCATTGCATAGAGAGAACAATTAAAGAAGTAGGATTGTAACTAGAAAAGGAGAAAAGCAGAGAAATGAATGGCTGACTTTATTTTTGAAATTGCAGCATCATATTACTTAGGGCAGGACCTGTCTTTGGATACAGCATTCACCACAGTGGGTGATGACCTGGGCTTAGAGTCCTAAGGACCTCCTGAAATACAAATAATAAAAAAAGTAATCTCCATGTTGAGGAATCTCTTGCAGCTTTGTACATCTTAAAGTATTGTTCTAAAAAGACTGAGCTACAAGTGGCACTGTTGTCACATTTGTTCAGAATGTTAATTTATGATAGGCAATCTCGAACAGAAAGAAAAAAAAATTGCTGCAATTATAGAGGTATTGTATTTTTTTGTCCAGGAAAAGGGAACCATAATAGTTTTGTTTGCGTATTTTCAGAATTGTGATGAAAGGAGCTGAATGATTTCATGACAATGAATTCTCATGGAAAAACAATAAACTTCATTGATTTATAATTACTCATACTTGTTCTGATAGTATCTTTCATTCTGATTTTGTCAGTGCATTTGTTTTTCATTTCTGGCTTTTCTTCAATTCCGATTTTATATAGGCCTCAGCCGGTAAAATTGGCAGAATTCCTTTGGCAGCAATGGAGCTATGTTGGTTTACACATGCTGAGGATCTGATCTGAGTTTCTTTTCTATTAGTGGACAGCAGTCAGTTATAGTTTACCTAATATCTTCTCTTCTCAGTAAAACCAATAGTCCAAATCATTTTTGAGTTATATATATATATATTTCTCACATGCAAAAACTAATTTAAATGCAATTATTGGGTCATGGAGAGCTTTCTGGTTTTATTCTGTAACTAGTTTTGTGGGCAGAACAAAGAGAGTCATAATATTGGCAGGGATTTTCTTAGCAAAGGGCTCCATTTGTTTCTTATTGTTATCCATGGAAAATGTAGGTTAAGGAGTTTAACACTGGTTAATATATGGGCAATAACATATAGAAAAATAGGGTATATTGCCTGTCTCCAGTTGGAGTATCCAGGTCCATGATGTTTGGACATAGTGCAGGAGGCTCAGCAGGACCTGGGAAGAAATTAAATGCGACATAACCAGAGTTTTAATGGTCAGAAGAAATGAATGTCCTTGAATATGTACTGTATGTGAGGAAATTACTTTTTTTGTGACTTGAAACACTGTCAAGACTAATGAAAGCTACCAGTTACTCTTTGGCTCAGTTGTCTTGAGTATAAATGGAAATGAATCAAATTTGTATAATACTTATAATTATAAAAGCTAGGTTTCAGCTTAGCCACACTACCATTTGGGCTGAAATTTTTCATTGTGGGTGTCTGCCTCAGACTGCTGTGTGGTATGCATTTGTGTTTTGGTTATTGTAATTGGAGCCAAATTGAATACAGTGGCAAAGGGACTATCCAGCCTGGTTTTGCTAAGTAATAAACCTTTGAAAAATCAGTTTGCATTTGCTCAGGAAAGTCTGTAGTCTTTTAATGGTATAATCTTTGAAGAGTCCACCACCACTGAGGGCACTCTATCTTCTCATATTTTCTAATGTTAACAACACTCATCTACATAAAAAAAAAAAAAAAAAAAAAAAACCCACCAAGAGCCTGGACAGGTGAAGTGCTTCATACGTACACATCTTTAAAGCATTCCAAACAGTGAGTATATAGACACTCATGGACAATGTAAGAATTAAAAAAAGGCTGTAGTACTTTAAAAAATAAAAATAAAAAAAAATCCTCAAGCATTTAAGACCACCTTTGAAGTTTTTCCTTTTGAATTTCTTCCTGAAACGTGTACACTCTACAAAACACAACAAGGGTGTGGCATAGTCTTTCAGTATCTCAGTGTTCTGCTCCCCTGCCCTCTAACAGTGCAGTGGGGGAAGGTCAGTGCAGAGCTGGGCAGATGGTCAACGAGTATTTTCCTATGCGCACAACTCTCCTTAGCAATTTCTAGACCCTAAGAGCACCTACATATGTGACCGATACCTATTCTTATGAATTCTATTTAGAACATGTCAGAGCAGCCTTGAGTAATCAAGTCTGCTGAAGCATGCTAAATAGCATGCTCAAGAGGCTGGTGGGGGTGCTTTAACTAGAGGTTGTTCTATGAGTTTGAGTTTAAGCACCCACTGCCATTTTAAAGCAAGGGATGCTAAATGCAGGAGATGCTGTGGGTGCTTTAATTAGAGTGGCTCCGATAAGCTGCTCTAATTAAAACACTCCCCCATCACCATGGAGTATGTGTAAAGATGCCCTAAGAGGTATTCAAGGAATTCTTTTTTCTAGCCCCAGGACTGGAGTGTAGGAAACCCAACATTCCTCCTTGCCTCTACAATACAGAGGCCAGAGGCTCACCAGACAGGAGAATGTATACAGTCTAGTTGCCTTTCATGCCGGGCCATCAGTGACACTCAAGGATCAAGGAGCTAACCAGGATTGGGAGGAACAAGTAGATTCCAGGGACAAGCCAGAATCTATAAAATGCCTAAACCTAAGTGGTTCCCATAAATGCTCTTTCTCACCCTAAGAAATTACTAACAAAACTACCTTAAACCAGCATTGTTGAGGCTGTAGTCAAGCGCACACAACTTGAGAAGGGCCAGAATCTGAAATCTGGAATTCACCCTCCTTTCTACACATTGCAGCTGAATAATAATATACTATAGTATGATATAAGAGATCTTTAATTATGTGATCATGCAGTACTTCTTTTTTTTTTTTTGGTATTGAATGTATATTACCAGGATTTATGTAGTGCGCACTATTTAAACCCTGTTCTGAAGACGGACACAAAAATCAGCTGGCTCATGGGATTTTCTATGCAAATTATATTTGTGGTATCCTTTTGCCTGACAATTGATTCATTATTTAATGAACTAATTAATGTTACAAAACATTTATGAAGTAAGGGGATGGTAATAATCCCCTTTTATAGGTAAGGAGCTAAGCCACAGAAAGAGAAAAGTAAAAAGGTGTCCACTGTTTTTGAGACACCCAAGACCATATTTTGCTGAGTACATAGGATTAAATAGAACTTTATTGTCAAACACAGTTTCTGTTGACTTTAGTGGCAGCTGTAAGTGATCAGCCCCTCTCAAATCAGACCCTACCATTTCAAGTCAGGCATGGAAAAATGGAGAAACATACTTTATTCCTGTAATCACTAGTTGTATGTTTTAAGAGCCAGATCCAAATTATTCCCACAGGTGCCTAAATAGAGCTTAGGTGCAGTTCAAAAGCTGGAGTTGCAAAATATGATCCAGACTGCACCTGTTCCATCATCCTCAAAACTGCTTAAGAGGCTATGCTCTGAGCTTTGTCCTGAAAAAATCCTCTTCCCCTTATGCAATCAAGGCTTCCTTTTTATTTTTGAGATCTTTACAAAATGCTATTTTAAAGTATATTCAGTATTTTGATGTCAAACTGCCCAAAAGTAGGTGTATGGGTTTGCAGGAGATGGTTTGTTTTAAAGTTGAGTTTAATCCAGAGGTTTTGCCCCAAACCCTTAGATTTTGGAAACCCTGAATATGGATTAATCTAGGATTTTGAAAAGGTGGGTGCAAGTTATGTGGCACATCATTAGATATGACACAATACATATTTTTGCTATATTATTCAGTTTAAGAGCAAAAGCAAAAATAAAGTTGCTACATTACGTATTATGTATTAAAAATCGCAACAAACTAGGGCAAAAGTAATGAAAATATGTTGTTTCATTAATCCTTAAATCGTTAAAATGAAATGGATATCTCTTTCAGATTCATAAAACAATATCTAGCCCAGGGGCAGGCAAGATTTTTGGCTGGAGTGCCAAAAAACCCACAATGTCTACTGTAAGATGCTGGAGTGCTGGCATGCCAGAAAAACAACCAGGGTGGGGATACATGGCAGGACACACTGCATATTAATATAGTTAATAATCATAAATGTTTTCTCTCTTTTACGGTAAATACCAGGTTTTCTAAAAATTCTAAACCTGGTGACAATAAATAAAACTTCATATACTACCTTTGTTCTTGTGTATTCTTTTTTGTTAAGCTTGTTGTGATGAGAGAGAGAGAGAGAGAGAAAAAGAAGAGAAATAGAGGAGAGAGCAAAAAAGGAGGAGAGTGAAAGAGGGTAAGAGAAAGAAAAGAATAAAAGAAAAAAGCTAGAAATAAAAGAAGAAAATAGAAAAAAGAGAAAAAGAAAAAAGGAGAGGGGAAAAAAGAAGAGAAACAAAGATATGAGAGAGAAAGAAAAGAGAAAAAAGATGAGCGAGAGAAGAAGAAGCAAAAGAGAAAAAGAGGATATAAAAAAGGGGTGAGAGAAAGGAAGGAAAGAGAAAGAGGGTATATCCCTCACTGCCCACATCTCCCACTGCTACCAGCTGTGGCTTGGGCCCACTGGTTCAATGTAGTGTCCAGCAGAGAGAGGTAGCGGCACCCCAGCAGCAGCTTCCAGGGTCGGGAAGCTCAGGCCTCCGTGATGGTCTCAGAGCAGAGGGAGCCTGGGCCCATGGCTGGGAGGGAGGACCCAGCCAGGGTGAGGTTAGCACCAGGGTGCTGAGTGCTGGGGCCAGGCACTTGAGGCAAGGTCCTGACAATGTGTGGAGAAGCAGGCACAGAGGGAGGCACTGCAGGCAGGCTGGCACAACCGGGCCCTTGGGAAGGTGGCAGCTGGAGGAGAGATGGGGCTGGACAGGAAGTGGGGGCTGCCCTGGGGCTGCCTGGCTCAGGCTGTGGTGGGTGGGTGTGGAGTGTCCAGTGGCACCTGAGGTGGGGTCCAGCCTGCAAAAAGATGCCACTTGGCTGGGGCAGGACACTGGGCTTCAGGGGCTCCAGCCTCAGCCTTCCTGCTCGCCAGGCACATCAGGAGTGGGACAGAGCCATTCATGGTGCAAAAGCCTGGCTGAAAGAGCTCCCTGGGCCTCAGGAACAGCCACTGTGGGCAGTGCTTGGGACCAAGCTATCGAGGAGCCTCCAGTACAGTGGCCCTCCACAGCACCTGTCCAGGCCCTAGCCTTGCCCACACATGGCTCCCCTTCAGGGGCTGGGCAGAGCTGGGCTGGAGGGCACAGCCCTGGGATGGGAAAGGGCCACAAGAATGCAGACAGTGTCCTTATCTGTGTTCTCCTGACTCTACCCCCACCCCACCCCCATGCCTGCCATAGCTCTGGGACCTCTGGCTGCTTCAGAGAGCCTGGAGGAGCAACTTAAAAGTTAAAAAAACAAAACAAAACAAATTTCTCACACACCTCCTGGCATGCTAAGGAAAATATCTCTGTGTATCACTAATTGGCACGTGTGCCAGGGCTTGCCTATCCCTGATCTACCTTTCTTGAGCATCTGTGCAGTACATCCAGTGTTTCACTGAAAGTTATTTCCACTCTTGAGTTAATATTTTTAGTTAGAGTTAAAAACAGTCTTCAAGGCTCTGAAATAGGAGCTACATTACTAGGAGCAGCTAACAGACAGCAGAAATACAGAAGAAAGAATAGCTTACTTAGTGGAACATAAAGACCATTAAAAAGGAGAAAGGCTTGTTAACACCTGTGGAATGAAGAGTTTGGAAGGAATCAGGTGGAGTATAAATGAGCCATGAAGTCAATTGATTCTGTTAGTGCTGTCTGAATAGAAATGCTTATGCCATTGCCAAGCAATTGTTTTTAAACTTTGGGTGGACCAGAAATCAAAGTCAGGTGTGACTACACCACTGGATCTGCCCCTGCCCTGAATCCCCCCCACCCTGTGATAAACCAGCATAAATTCAGTCAGAATTCTGCTGGAATGGGTTTGACAAGAGATCTCTGAACACAAGATGTTTTGCATGAAATATTTTAGACTCAGTGAACTGGCATTTCCAACAGCTCTGTTTAAGAATGACGAAACTCAAAGAAGTTTGGATTCTGATGATGATAAAATTTTACTGAAACGAATGTTTGCACAGAAAGTGAACCCGCTGAAAAGTGAAGGAAATGAATTGTTAAGGAAATAATAGCAAGATAATGATAAATACAAGTTAATGTTGCTTATAGTCCATGAAGCATTATAATAATGAACAATTCTCTTCATTTAGGCTTTTTTTCCTGTGACAATTTACCATGCTTTGTTCTCTTCTTTTGAGATTTTTTTTTCCTGTCATCCACAGAATATTTCTTACTTCTTGAGTTTATTTTAAAAAGTGTTTAGTTCAAAATAAATAGCCATAATATCATTAAGAATAATGGAAGATAGAAGAAATGTGGAAAAACACCATCCTTCAACTCGTTGTCACTGAACAGAAAATTTAAAGCTCCACAGTTGTTTTTCAATCTCCTTTACAACATGGCCATTGAGAAACAGTTATAGCCCATGATATTAAGTTTTAATTTGGGCATTAGCACATCAAGGGCACCACGTGTTATTGACCAATGTGTCATTTGCCTATTTTTTCTGGTATGTTTTTCCTTCCATCTCATATTTAGAAGTGAAGCTGACATTACATAGACTACTAATAGTAGAGTCTAAATAGTCTTACTATGTTACAGCTAACCATCCAGAATATATTTTTTTAAACTGTTTGCATACCACCTCAGCATTGTGAAACACAATTATTTGGAGATAAGTAGAGATGTTAGTGTACTCTGTCCTAGCAGTGTCTTTCTATCAATACTCCCCAATACCAGATCAGTGTACTCTCCTCCCATCCCCAAAGGTTTCTCCACTCAAGGACTTTTTGCTGTGGTGAGACTTTATTTCCTTGTAAACTACTAATTAGCTGGATACTATATTAAAGATTCTTTTATTGATATCTTTTTACTTTTTTTTGCCTTTTCCAAGGTCACATGCCCCACTCATAAGTATGTAGAAGGCAGGCTGCCTTCTGCCTGGTTTCAGACTAAGAGGGCTAACTACCTCTCACACTTGTCCTCAATGCCTAGCAGCATTCTTTCCTTGTATACGTTAATATCATGAAGAGCTGAATGACTCCAGTGAGGGGCTCAATGCCCTTTGCTGCCATTAATTTCATTTGTTGTTAATCGTGCTTGGCATCCTGCAGGAGGCTCTCAGAACCTCACAGCTTGAAGTTGTGTTTCTCTAAGATCAAATGTTGAAAGTTTTTCCTCTCCAAATCCAATGTTTTGATTTTTATCTGTTTCAGGGGCTGGAGGAGCAGGCAGGGGACAGGGCCTGATGGGGGGGGGGG
>NW_017729032.1:251712495-251739382 GCF_001723915.1 Gavialis gangeticus
TCCTGCAGGAGGCTCTCAGAACCTCACAGCTTGAAGTTGTGTTTCTCTAAGATCAAATGTTGAAAGTTTTTCCTCTCCAAATCCAATGTTTTGATTTTTATCTGTTTCAGGGGCTGGAGGAGCAGGCAGGGGACAGGGCCTGATGGGGGGGGGGGTCCCCCATGATCCCCCCCCCCACCACTTACTGGCACAGAGTCTGAGTCCAGCTCCCTGCTGTGGCAAGTGGGAACTTCCCAAATCTCTGAAGCTCTCTGAATCTTCCAGATTGATTTGGAGCGCTTCAAATTGATTCAAACCTTTTTATTGGCCTCCCGATTTGATTCAGGTTTGGAGATTCAGCTACCAAATTGGGCCGAATCTCCTCCAAATCAAATCAGCACCCAAAGTGTCTCACAGACCCACAAAACAGTTTAGTGAAAAAGTTTAGTCAAACTAAATATTTGATATCTTTTTTTTATTCACATGTACTACATATATATGAAGTGACCCCAAACTTTATATTATATATAAGTTGTATTTTATATCTACCTATCTATCTAGATATATCCAGATAGATAGTCTATATAAATTTGGGATCACTCCATATATATGTAATGCATATGATTTTTTTTTAAAAAGGTATCAAATATTTACACAACTCTGAACCAAGTCTAAGTAACATTAATTGTTTATATTGTCATAGTGTCTGAAATCCTCAGTCATGGAACAGGACCTCATTGTGTTGACTAATGCACAAATACAGAACAAAAAGAAGAACTTCACCTGAATGAGTTTATAATCTAGGTTAGCAGTGATTTCATTGTTCCTAATACAGGAGACCATGGGTGTTTTTAAGTGTTTATTAACTTTCTGTAATAGTTGTGCTAGATACGTTTACTTTCATGCTGAAGTCTTTTCAGGACTTTTTATTCTGAGTTTGATTCAGTGTTTTGGTATAAGTACATCTTACTTGATACTTTCTAGTTAAGAATATCCAACCTGACACATTAAAGTATTTTAGAGTGTTTAATTTTCACAAAGACCAGACTTGCTTGTAGGATGTAATCTGAAAGAGCTCCATACTATATTAAATTTATATGCCTCTGAATGAAAAGGAGATATAAACCCTTAGGACTCTGCACTTGTGGTTGCCAGCCAATATTGTCTTTGTGAGCAAGAGGAACTTTGACATATTATTGATAGTATTGGCTCACCTTTTTTTTTCTTGGCAGTGCTTACTTTGCATGGGTCAAAAGAGTCTGTTAATTTATATACTCACTATAATTAACTTCATACCTGATATATCTTCTTTTAAATGTTGACAGTCTGTAGAAATAGCATTTAAAATAATGCTGTCATAACTCCGGGGGTGCTGTGGTCAGCAGGCAAGCAGTTAATTATAGTTCTCATTCCAACCCTCATTTCATTTATTATTATTTAATAGTACTTCCATTTTTGGCTGTGGCTAATATACAGAATAAATGGAAATGCATTAATTGTGTACTTTGCTTTGGCCTCTTTGCTGTTAAATCAGAGAGAGAAAATTTTACCCCCCCACAACTTTTAACTTTTATTTATATATATATTCATTCACAGTCGGGGGCGGGGGAGTGGGGGGACCTGTATTTTTCCATCTTTGATTTAACAGAAAATAGGCCAAAGCAAAGTGCACAATTACTCACATAATTACTCACATACTTTTCAGACTTCTGCAAATGTAGGCAGCTTTCACTGTATCTGTACACTTGAGTCACATATTCCTAGACATACAGTTCTCTTTTTTGTCTTTTAAATTTTTGCTGAGACTGTCCACGTGCTATCCTTTTTTTTTGTCTATTTCTTCACATCCTGCTGTGAATAAAGATCATCTCACACATTAGGAGATTGTCATGCAGATCCCTTTGTATTCACTCATTGCATACTTATCTACCTATGGCTCATTATTTGTATTGTGCCTTGTAAAGTTCATCCACATATTATTTTTGTTTTCTGATTAGTTAATTGAGCTCACATAGAAAGAAGAGTCCTATAAAAGACAAAGCTTTAATTTCAGGGAGACAGTGGCTTAGAGGAAAAATATTTTAAAGCGAGAATAAATAAAATACATAGGTGATAAGCAAGGCTTGTGCAATTCAGGACATCTTAAAACTTTTTTTTTCTTTTTAATTTAGAAAAGACACTGTGTTTTACTATTTTTACCCTCCTGACTTAAAATACTTAAATTCCTTCCCTTATGTTCTTCAGCAATGATTGAGGTAAGTAATGTTCTCTGCTTTCAAAAGTTACAAGCACTTGTAGGAGTTTTAAGGTTTTGGTGCCCAACTTCATAGGTTTAATTAAGGTTACTTAACCAGTTGCCTGGTCAAGTGCCTGTAAGGTCTCTGATCAATATTTTCATATGCACTGCTATGAAGCTGACAAAACTTTGGCAATGGTTCAGTGATCTGAGTGCCAGGACTGCCACGCATTTTTAAGCACTGGTCTGGAGTGCTAAGCTGCATCCGAGTATGGTCTTTTATTCTTAAACTAGAAGGTCTTGGGAACAGGGATTGTCATTTTGCCCTGTGCTTCCACAACACCTCATGAGATAAGGCCATGATCACTGGCTGGACCTTGCGCTCTACTAGAATGCAAATAATAATGCGTGTTTATAAACATCTTCTGGGAATGGAGGGAGACACGTTTTAATTAGAGCAGCTCTAAGAGCTGCTCTAGTTAAAGTGCCTGAAGCATCTTATGCTTTAGTTAAAGTACCTCTGCCACCATTTTTCAGCATGGGGATGCTGATACCTGAGATGCTAGAGTCCGTTGGAGTGTGGTAATTACCACACTCCAGCAGACTCAATTAATTGAGTATGCTCTGACTCACTGTAATTACATTAGCAATGAGGTAGGTCCGATGTGCTGTAATTACAGTGTGTCAGAGCAGCCTCACTGCTTGTATATAGGCACCCAATAGTTTTAAATGGAATAGTGCAGTCTTTTAGGGAGAGTGGTTTTCCATGAAGGAAAAGAAACTATATTAACTCATAAAAATTAATTTGTCCGTATCTTCCCTAAAATAAGGGAAGAAGACATATGGTGTTGAAATACATTTGATATTCAAAGGTCTTTTAGTATATTTTTATACAGATAAAGAAAGCAAAATGAAAGAAAATTATTTTTAGCCTTATTTATTAGGATTTCCTAAAGTTCAACATAATCAATTAGTAAATTGGTAGTTTAATTTAAAGTTCTCCTCTTGATTTTTTTTTAATTAATATGGTTCCCATTAGTTGAATGAATAAATAAAGATTAATGAGCCCTAGTAAATATGTTAATTATACTCATAGAATGGACTTGCCTTGTGATGAAACCTTCATAAATATGTGTTTATGATTTGTCAACAATATGCTCTAATCACTATGATGAATCTAGACCTAGGTACAGGCCTTACACTTATCGTGTGATAAACATGCAGAGCAGATACTCGTGGTACATAGAGCACTTTAAAAACTGCAGATCTCATTCTAATTTAGCCCTGAATGGATGTGATATCAGACCAAAGTGCTTTACAGTAAAGCACTTCATTGAACGTTCCAAATGCCATCACAAATCAAGGCAGGTTTGTATTGTGCTGGCGCATTCTGCCTGCATCCCAGGTGACTTTACAGCCTCCATGCCTCGCTCTCCACACACAGAAGTGTGCTGGAACTTGGCTCACTTGGTTGCTGCAAGCTGTGAGCCATTGGCGGGGGGGGGGACAGGAATGTCTATATTTCTGTATTTTTCTAGCATTTTGCAAAGTTCCTAGGTAGGGCAAGGGCACTTCACAGATGGAAGGAATGGGCACCTTGGCAGGCAGCAGGGCATGGCAGGAGAGGCAGAGCAAACAAGTGGCAGCTGCAGGCTGCTGTGCCCTGTGTGCATGGGGCCAGGCAGGTCCATGGTGTGGCTCTCTGCAAGGAGGAAGACTGGGACAGAGGGGTGTTTATATGGGTGTGTGCATCTCCCGCCTGGTTCTGAGTGGGTCCATGGTGATGGCAGGACATGGGGAGCATAACTGATGCTGCCGCTGGCTCTGAAGGGAGCCAGGGCAGACCTATTTCTTCCTCATCATCTTATAACCAGCTGGTGTTTAATTCATTCAGTATAGGAGCTAAGGGCACCTACAGATGTACAGAGAGGCTGCACCAACACATTGTAATTACAGTGCACTGGAGCATGGTAATTACCATGCTCTGCAGACTCCAGCATCTCATGCATCAGCATCCTTACGCTAAAAAATGGTGGTGGGGACACTTTCACTAAAGCTGGTTCAACAAGCTTTAGTTAAAGAACCCCTGCCACCATTTTTCAGTTTGGGGACACTGATACACGTGATACTTTGGGTGTTTTAATTAGGGCGGTTCTCAGAGCACATCTGTAAATGCCCAAAGACAGGGGCTAGGTACAGACATTCAAAAACCCTGAGGCAAAATGGGTCCAAGTTATGTGGCTTTCTGTAAGCAGTGTAGTTTAGATTGGTAGTGAACAGAACACGCATTCACTTTTAGGTGGGGGAGGTGGGGTGCAAAGCTTAGACCAAGTCCTGCCCTTTTAAAACCAGTCTGTGTGATGAACTTCTGCTCTGTTATGGGTAAAGACCAGTTTCTGATCACATATACCAGTAAAAGTGTAATGTCTGTACCTGGCCAGGGAGTTCAGCCACCCTGTCACAAGCTGCTGCTTGCTTCCAGCCGAAACTAAAATTCACGTGTGTGTGTGTGTGTGTGTGTGTGTGTCCGTCATCCAGCCTGGCCCTGAGCAGTCCTTCCCTTCACCCCTTCCTTCCACACCCCCAATCCATGGTAGATCCAGGCAGGACAGGCACCCCAAGCCCCCATCGCAGCCCAGGGAGATGCCTGTGCCCAGCCTGCCCCCACTGGTACTCGGCAGTTGGTCACCCTTACCTGGATCCCAGCTTCTGAGTGTCCCCAGCCTGGCCTGGAGGTCCCTCCCAGCCCTGGTATTCTGTGACTCCTGTTGCTGACAGGGCAGTGAAGGGGACTGCTCCCCAGGCAGCCAATTGGGGTGGCTTGCCCATTTAGCTACAGTCAGGAGTTTCTGGCAGCCAGGGGAGCCCACAGGGCAAGCTGGGAAGTACACGAGAGCACTCCCAAGCTGCTGCTTCAGCCATTGCAGGCAGCTTCTGACCCCTCCCCACCAAATAATGAATGTCTGTTTTTCTTGCTCCTGACATAAACTAGGGTGCTTTGAGTAAGCACAATACTTAGAGTGCTTCCACATTGGGCTTTTTCAACATCTGTACTTAGCCTTGTTTCTGCCATCTACAGCATATGTTTTTGAAGGACTAAACATGCCAGTTGACATCTATTCAAGATGACTGTGAATGAGTTCTTAAATATAGATTGTCACTATTTTGATCAGTAATGTTTTTCAATACTCGGTGATGATTCCTTCTATTGCTATGTATCTCATGCTTCTAGGAGTTCCTGGTGTGTATTTAGGAAGAGGAATTCGAAGAGGAATTCCTGTCACTATAGGAATGCTCAAGTGTATATAAAATGATGTTGAAAATATTCATTGTTGGTAAAAAGTGTCAGTGTTGAAACTTGTGTTTTCAGTCTTTTTTTTTCTTGCATAGAAACCAAAGAGAAAATGCTAAAACTATGAGCCAGCATGTAAATAAAGGTTAGTAGTGAGTGCAATAGTATTCTATACCGGTGAAACCTGACCAACTTTACTAAAACTGTGTCAGAGTCAAAATTTGAATTAGGCAGCCCTCAGCTTTCAGGAGAATCTTTTTTACTACTTTTTACTTTTAAGTGTCATATTGTTTACATTTCATCATTGTATAAAGTGAATAACTAATTTTCATCCCAAGTTTTTATTTCTTGCCCATGGTTTCTTATCCTAGCAGCCAAGAACAAAATTGTTGATCTGGAGAAAATAGAAAATCAAATTTCTAGAGTTCCATAAAGCATAAGGGTGACTTTCTGCCACTAATGGATTTGTTTATTTTTTGTATGCTGATGTTAATTGTCGAACTACAGAAGAGGCTGTCATTTTTCTTGGGACTTAAAAACCAATCCTTTGCAGCTCTAAAAAGTAAAGTTAGCATTTTTATTTTATGTTCTTAATGTACTGGCTGACATATATGTTCAATAGTGCCTCCTACTTAACAGAATTTCAGATCATCTTATGAGGTTCCTTTACAGAAGGAATATGTTGTACTTCTAGTACAAGCATTGGTACAGACATTTTTCTTTAGTGTAAAAACTACCTTTTCTAATAGCTACAAGTCCTATGTTCTGACACCAGTGCCAACTGTATGCAGTTTAGCTTTTGAAAATAATCCAGTTTTTGTAGCTTCAGACTTATTATTGCATGATTTTTACAGAGCTCTATTTTTACCCTGTTAAAGGCAGTATTGTGGAGGTTGTTACTTGTGTGAAATTTTAAATAACAAACCAATAACACGCTTATTTTCTTATGTGTGAGCTACTTAGTGATAGTTATCCAAGGCAGAAACCATAAGTATTTTCTACCCTTTAAAGCCATCTATTCATATGACAGAGCGCTGTTCTAATGCATGCTAATTTGCACGTGCCAGAGCATGTGAATCTGCTGGAGCATGATAATTAGCATGCTCCAGCAGCCTCCACATCACATGTATTCAGAGATTCTGAGTCTCAAAATGGTGGCGGGGGTGCTTTAACTAAAGCTCATTGAATGAGCTTTAAAATGCCCCTGCTGCCACTCTGAAGCATGGGACACTGAATACACATGATGCTGTGGACGCTGAGAGCCACTCTAATTGAAGTGCGCCCCCTGGAGCATGTTTATAGATGCCCTCAGTTACCTCCTCTGAGGCAAATAGGACTCATGTGCTGACTACACAAGTTGTCTGAAAAAAGAAAGCTGAATATACTATGTCACTGAAAACTGCACTAACGCTAGTGACTGATGATATTGCTAACAATAAAAAACAAAGTGTGTAATGAAAATAAGGAAACGATCCATTTGTCAATCACTAGGACACTACTGAAGTTAGTAGTGAAATATTAACTACCGTTCTCCTCAGAATATCTACCTCTCAAGTGACTCTAGCCTCTGGTTCTCTCAACTTGACTATGTTCAGTACAGCAACATGTGGAGGTTCCTTCCATTGACATCCAGGTTCGAGAGTGATGTGAGCGGTGTGTCCTGGTAGTGACCTTCAGCGAGCAGGAAAGAGAGCTACAGGATGAGGTGTCAAGGCTGTGAAGCATCCACCACCATTAAGACTTCATCAGTTCCATGTTGGAGAAGACCTCTAGGACTATGGAGGAAGAACTGTCAGAGGTGGTGCTAGAGAAGAAAAAGGACATGGACTCCCAGGAAGGTGGAAGCTGGAAGCTTGTGATCACTGACATCAAACAGAAGTCTTCATCTCCACCTGCAGAAGTTTGCCTGAAGAAGATATGAATCTCTACCAGTAGAGGAGGAGGGGGGAACATGTTCTGTTTGTCGAGGAGACCAGGCCAGGCACCCCCAAAGTTGGGAGGATTAAGACCACTACCATGAAGAGGAAGTGATGGGTGTTGGTAGGTGGAGACTCCTTTCAGTGGGGGATGGAGGCATCCATCTGCTGGCCTGACCTGTTATTTCAGGTGTTCTGCTTGCCCAGAGCCTAGATTTGAGATGTCCTGGAGGGGTTACTGAGACTCATCTGAGCCTCTGACAGCTACCCCATCTTGTTCATCCATGTGCACACCAATGATACTGCCAGGGGAGATCCAGAGCAGATAAGAAGTGGCTACAGGCTCTGGGTGCAAGAGTGAAGGGGACAGGTGCTCAGGTGGTATACTTCTCAATCCTTCTGGTCAAGGGGAAGGGTCTGGGCAGGAACAGAGGCATCCTGAAAAAAAGTGCATGGCTGCACAAGCAGTGTTGCCAGCAGGCCTTCAAGTTTCTTCAACCATGGGAGGTTGTTCCCAAAGAAGGATTGCTAGGAAGAGATGGACTCTACCTGACACAGATGGGGAAAACCATCTTTTCAGACAGGCTCGCTAACCTAGTGAGGATGGCTTTAAACTAGGTTTCCTGGAAGATAGAGGAAAAAGTCCTGAAGTAAGTGGGGAAGTGAGTGACTTGGAGGAAGCACAATCGGGAGGGGGCAATGGAGAGGCGTTTTCATTCATCTGAGAAAAAAGGGCAATCTGCTAGTTACCTCAGGGGCTGTACATGAATGCATGGCACCTGGGAAATGAGCAGAAGGAATTGGAAATCCTCACACAGGGAACTATGATGTGATTGGAATAATAGAGATGGTGGGATAGCTTACAAGACTGAAGTACTGTCATGGATAGGTACAAACTGTTCAGGAATGACAGGAAAGGCAAAAGAAAAGAAGGAGTTGCACTTTATGTCAAAGACCTGTATGATTGATCATATCAGAAACTCTGTCTGGGATTATCTGTGGAGGGACTGTTCAATCTTCTGCTCTAGAGGGGCCACAGAGGACAGAAAGTTGTTTTAAGCTGAAGGGCTAACCCCAATTTAATGCCCTCCCAAGAGACTGTTGAGCTGTGACCAGAGATTGTGATGACACGTGGAAACCCCAAGTAACATAAACTCCAAACCAATGTAGGAACAAGAAAATTATGTGAGGGGGCAGGAATTGTCCTGGCACCATTTTCATCCATCAGTATTCTAATACCAGCTAATACACTGGATGTAGCAAGGGAGGGATACCCCCATAAAGAAACCAGGGAAGTGGGCCTAGAGGATCACCTGGAGGGGACCTTGCTCCCAATTCAAATAAGATCAAGTCCTGGCAGGTAAAAGACAGAATCTACCAGGTTACCTGAGTGATGAGTTCTAGGAACCACCCTGTCATTGCCAGGAAGCAGGGCGTTGGCCAAGAGAGGACTGAGGCTGTACAACATCTAGCTACCCAGAAAGGAACAGGCTACCCAAAAAGGTTGTGGAATATCCATCCTTGGAGGTTGTAACAGAGAGCCTGGGGGGCTCCCTGTTCCTTTAAGAAAGAAGCAGCCCAGGGAGGGTACAGGCAGGGCACAGCAGCTACAGTTCACCATGGCAATGGGGCACTGAGGCAATTAGTAGGCACCTGCAGGCAGTCCAGGGTAGCCTGCTGGCTAGAAGGAGGTAGGGTGCTGGAAGATATATAAGCCTGGGGCCTGAGCTGGCAAGCTAGTCATCATAAGTTGCAGGGGTAGAAGCTCCTGCCCAGGAGAGCTACCTGGGGATGCTAGACTGACTGCAATGCTATCTGTGGTAACAGTGGGGCTCAGGGAACTCACCTGGAGCCCAGGGCTGGGCTGTATGCTGGTACAATGGGTGAGGGAAGGTTTTCCTCTTAAAGGGGCAGAAAGCTACTTCCCCCTTTATGTTTGTTATAGCCCAGGGGCCTAGTATTTGTGTTTAAGTTAAACCAGTGGTTTGGGTTGGGACTGTAAGGGGTGGTATATGGAGGTCCCATTAGTGCCCATGGAGCATGCGATTGCCTTGAGACCTGCCAGGGGCAGGCTCAAAGCTCAAGTGAGGACTGAGCCTGGAGTGGAGGTTGAGCCTGGAGTGGGCAGAATATGAGGCCACAGAGCCACACAGGGGTCAGGAGCCTAAAAGGGCTAGACCAGAGCTGGTTCCTTAAAGCCAGGTCCAACAGAGTGGGCCTGGGCTAGAATGCCTACCTGAGAGGAAAGGGGCAATGGCCAAAGAGACTGAAGCCCAAACAGGAGAGCAACATTACAGTAAGACCTGTTAGGCTTGGGGTGTGGTACAAGGGAGGGAAGGAGCCACACAATTAGCCCTTAAGGCTATAGGTGCCCTGCAGTGGCACAGTCTAGAGAAGCCCAGTGAGGGCCCTGGGAGCAGTGCAGTAGAGACCAGTAGGGTGCTGGGGAACCATAGTGGAGTGTTCAGCTAGACAGGGGCCCAGATAAAGGCTTGTGGGTAGCCTCCCTTTTAATCTTATTGCATCAAGGCATTGTGGGTAAAGCAGAAGGGATTGCACCATAAGGGCATGGTTTCAGAGCCAATAGGGGACCCCCTGGACCACAACATGCTATGGAGATTTTTAAGACCTGACTAGACAAAGGCTTGGCTGGTGTGATATATTTGGTTGTTCCTGCTTTGAGTAGGGCGTTGGACTAGATTACCACCTGAGGTCCCTTCCATCCCTACTTTTCTGGGATTCTGTGATTCTATAACAGACTCCCTATTGATAGGTTTAACCATTAGCTCAGCAACTAAGTAATTCAAATGATACTTTTCACATTATTGCCTTTTCCAAGATTCCAAATTAGCTTCTACTTTACAACAGTCACTAAAGCCATTGTTGAGTTGCTGCTACTTTTGGAATGGAAGTTGAGAGTTGTCTAAGTGTGCTTTACACCATTTTACCAGATGAAGTGAAAACAGTGTCATCCAAGCAGGAAGAATTTATGTAAACCAAATATAATTGCCTAGAAATATATTCAGGAAGCTGGAGTTAATGCCTTTCATTTTACTAAGGTGATGTAAAATCTAATTCAAGTGCTGGAGTGTCTCATGTATTAGTGTCCCTGTACTTCATTTAAGCTTTGGTTAAAATGCTCCCACTGCCATTTTGAAGTGCAGGGACGCTAATACACAAGACACAGAGGCTGGCTGGAGCATGGTAATTCACACACTCCAGCAGGCTCAATTAATCAAGTTTGCTGCAATGCACTGTAACTACAGGCATCTGAGCAGCCCCGCAGCATGTCTCCAGGCACCCTTAAACACCATAAACAACTGGGATCTGCACCTTACCGTAAACCAAATTAACTTTCCAATTGACAAGCTCTGTGAAGTGCAGAGGTCTAGTAAAATATAAAGAAGGAGATAGGGGGTGACTGGAACAAGCAGCCAATTGGAACAGGTTCACAAAGTTTGTTTTATGAAACTTTAACTGTTCTTTGGACATTTGGAAGTGTCCTGGTTTTATCTTCTTCAGTAGCTGCTTCCACCATTGGGGTCATTGTTTCGCTTCTCTTCCCATAATGTGGTGAAGGGAGGGGGATTATCGTCCTGCTTCCAGAAACTGTAGAATGGTACTGGGGGATCCTGGAGGCAGATATGGCTTTGGCATATTGCCTGCCCCACTACTACAGCATCCCTGCCTTGATTACTTCTGCAGGGGGTCCTGCTGGCTGGCATCATATTTGTGAGTCTTCCAGTATTATTTGCTTAGAGATTGTGCTCCATGGCATAGTTGAGGTAATGTTTCTTGTATGATATATGCCTACCATACTTAACTACTGATTTCTTAGTTTACTTGTTCAATGTCCATGTTCCCTGATAAAATGTTATAGATGTATGCATTAAGAGATCTCTTGGTATTAAGTAACTGTTTCGAAACAGTGATTTATTTTAGCTACCGGTACTTTTTTCTGTAAACAGCTACTGTTACACAACAATGATTTGCATTAACAAATTGCTTTTTCAGCTTGAAAGTAATATCATTAATTACTGCTATAATTCTTTATATTGTTCTTCATTTTGTTCCCGATTGTTAATTACAATGTGAATGTTCTTGGTAGTACAAAGCTGTGGGAAAGTCTTTTATGGAAACTTTCTATTGAATTTAATTTTAAAAATATCTCTGTGGTGCTTGGTGTGTTTTTCTTTGTGTTTCTGTTGAACAATTTGTACAGAATAATAAAAAATAGTATCCCTGCTCTGGCATTCTGTAGCATATTTGAAAAAAAAATCTCCATGTTACTAGATCTAGGTAGCTTTTAATTTTTATATCACCCCATTAAATTGACCTCTTGATTTCATCTTTATCTAATTCTGTAGGACCTCTTCCATCAGTATAGCTTTCAGAAATTGTCATTGCAAGACTATCAAACTGACAATGAATAGAATGCTTTCTTCAGGCTTATGCTTATGTATCCGCACCTCGACCCTTCCACAAAAGAAGATCCTTTGCAAAAAGAAAACACCATCTGTTATGGGCCTCAAAGTGGTGCAGTGTACCACAACATTTGTCTAATTAGCTGTAATTGATTTTTTTAAAGCAGGAAAAGCAGCTTTGTTGCATAAAATGTCATTGACAATAGAGCTAAAATAAATTGTATTACTAAAATTGGAGCTGAGTGGTCACAAATATTAGAATACATGTAACAGGGAGCACAGCCTCTCAAAGAGAGCTGGTATCTGCTTTTATGAAGTAATGCCAAATGAATAATAGTCTCAGGATTTCAGAACAGTTTCCAACCAATAAGACTTTAGCTTGCCTTAGCAGGCCTTCTTCAGCCTGATAAAATTGTAACAGTTTTCCAACAAATGTGTACTCTTATATGCAGGTAAGTGAAGAGGAAAGGCATTCCCTCTATGAATCTCTTGTCATGTCAAATTACATTTTAGCCATTTGCTCTTACAGTGGCATAGGGCCGATAGTTAGGAACACTGCCAAACTGCCCTCTAGAGAGACATTTCTGCCTATAATAGAAATTCTGCACTTAGTAGCTGGAATAGAAATTTGAGGTTTGATCTTGCTCACATGTACATGGGCCCACGCAGACTATATTAAAAGGAAATTAACATCAGCAGTTACTTCCATGCTGAGCTGTGAGGTTGCAAGAACAGTAAGGACATAAGGACATTTAAAGAGATACGTAACTACTGTACTTCATAGCTGTCTTTAAGCTGCCCATTATTTCTTACACCAATTTTATTTCTACAACTCTAAAAAGAACGACTCTTTTCCAGGCAGGACTGTTATTTGTTGTTTAGTGTATTGCGTTTACTTTAAAGGTTCTTGTATAGTATTAGTGCTGTATGTTAATAATAGCAGCAGTACAGGGCTAGACTGAGACATCAGGTATGATGCTGAGCAATCTACCTCCCTGGGCAGTGCACCTAGAAGGCATGATGACTCCATCACAATTCCTCCTGTGCTGTCCTCCTGCTGAGGGCAAAAAGTAAAAGAAGATATTTCTTTCTGTTTCCAGATTTCCTCTCCCCACTCCCTGCAGTTTTTTATTTTGCTGTTGCTATTGAAGTGAAGGGGAGAAGTCATGGATTTAACCTCTTTGGTCTGGGACAGACATTGCATAGACCAGTTTGAGTTCAATCAGTTAAGTCTGAAACTACACTCAACCAGGTTTACCTCAAACCAGTTTCAACCATTTTGAAACTGGGTTTATGTGCACTGAACTTATATTCTGTTACAGGTTTAAACCAGTTTCTGATCACTTAAACCAGTTTATGTGTAATGTCTGTCCCTAGCTTTTCTGGCTTACGTAATTAGGAGGTAAATATTCCACCTAACTTTGTCACTGGTTGAGATCCTGCCTGACCGCAAGAAGATGGAAATGGACCTTCCCCTTATTTTCTCTGTGGCTGTGAAAGAATGGGGCTTTCTTCTGTCATCATTATAAAGTAGAACCCAGGTATTTCACAGGGTTAGGTTTCTCAGCCCCCCTCACCTACTGCACCCCATGCTGCCACCCTACTTCCTTTAAAGATATGGGTTTGTGAAATAACCAGGTAACCTCCATACAGAGCGCCAGAAAGCAACTTCATGGCACTGCACTAGCTATTTGCTGAGGCTTTTATTTCAAAGGGTGCTGCTTCTCTAATCAGGTGAAGATCATTGATGGACTCAAACAGCTATCTGCTCTTTGAAGTAAAAGCCTCAAGAAATAACTGAGCATCCTTAATTTGGAAGCCCAATGTGAATTTTGTGAGTTGCAAAGCACCTAGATGTGAATGACCTAGGTTCTACTGTATCCAGAGTTAACTTGTTTTGGCAATTTATTGTTCAGCAATTGGAGACTGAATAATGCTCTGCACTTAGTAGTTGCTATTATGACATCATACTTTCAAAAGCTTAATACATGGCTCAGCTTCTTATAATCTTGTTCCTACTTTTTTTATATTTTCACTCATTCTTTTAAAATGATGAATTGAGCATCATCAGATTTTTTCCCAGTTCTTCCAGTGCTTTCACTAAACCAAGACTAATAATTTGATTTCTTTGTTATTGAGACAACCATTAGTAATTCTGATTTATGGCTTAATCCTAATATTTTGCTGTAGAATATAAAACAAGATTTGTATCCACATTTTGTTAAAGTATGGAGGGTATTAAGTCAGTAGCACTTGAAACCCATCTCTAAATGGGAAGTGTATGCTTGAATTTTAAATCTGTTCTCTTTCTAGGGTATGGCTGAGTAAAGTGATTTCAAATTGTTTGCAAATTGCAGAATGTGATGATTTAGCACTGTGATGATTTGAACTGCCTAGTTTTGTTGTAAATCTCTTGTGTTGAGAGACAGCATATGGTCAGAGCATGTAAGTCATGAGCATGCATGCGAGCACTGGCTATTGAAACCAGTTGTACCTCAGCATTTTTATGATCAGAAAGGTAAAAATCTATGCATGCTGGAAAAGAGTTCGTTAGGAGTCTGACTTCTCATTTTGTAACTTGAGAGAATCAGAAGTTAGTACCATGGTGACAAGTTTAAGAACATGAATTTCATTATTTAGTGAATGAGGAATAGTTTTGTGGGGTTTTTTTAACTTCAGTTAAGGTATTAAAAAGTTTGTATGTGAAATGGAAAATATTAAAAATATTTTAATAAAATTGGCTGCTTTTTAAAAGGATTTGAAAATGTTAGGTACTTCTGAAATCTCAGGTTTGTGAAATATGCTGTAATAAATTTAGTTAGCAGGCATAAAGTATCATCTAGAGCAAATTTTGAACTATTATATTTTTTGAGCTATTAACCTATGAAATTTGGTCACGTTAATTTTGAGTTGTTTTTCTGATGATGGTTCTCATTCCTGCTTCCCTGTTTTACCTAGCAATTACTTTCTTCATTTTCTAAACCACAGCTGCCTGTTTAGTTAGTATTAAGAAGCCAGCCTTTGTTGTTGGGAGTTTCTTATACTGTTTTTAACTGCATATCCAGTAAAGTAATGTTGCCACCCCTAAAGAATGAATCTGTATTAATATTATAGATAATTGATTTATGCTATATATTGTAGTTTCCTGCTTCCCAAAATTAATTCTTGGTTCTAGAAGTTCTGCATAGCATCTGATCTATGTCATCTAGAGGGAGAGAAAGAGATGCCTATTCTTAACATAAAAGAACCTTAGTAGAAATTAAACTCGTTTTGAAATTCTCAAGTTGTGATGAAGATCTCTTTCCTCCAAGAGCTGAAAGACAAAGGTTTCAAGATTCCTAATAATGTACTTTCATACTATCTGAATAACTCATTGGAGAGTAAATGGCTTACTTCTGGAACAGGTGACATGAGCAAGGTTAATTATTTTTTACTATTTATTGTATTTCTCTGATGACACTTCAAAATATAATGAACTATGTTGGGAAATGTTATTAGGAAACTATAATCCAAATATACTTTCCAGAATTTCAAACCCCAATGTACCAGTGAATGTCCTTAAAAGCTATGAATGTGTGTAGGGGTAAATCCAGAGGGGGTTCAGTGGTATGGCTGTAACCCACTTTGTGACCATATGGCAGAGGAGCAGGTGTGGTCTTCTTTAACTTCTCACAGAAGGTAAGAATTCTATCCCTCCCTACCCCTCCATCCTCAGAGGCATGTCCTCTACCCTCCTCCCACACCTGCTGCTGCCACTGTCCACATTGTCCTGAGGGACAGGGCATTGCCTGTCCCATTTCAGACAGATTGTGTGTGGAGTGGGCTCAACCTGAGACAGGGTCAGCAGTGGCAGGCAGGCTGTGTCTGGGAGTTGCTTATATGAAGAACCTTGAACTCCCCTTCCATTTTTGGCATAGGGACTGGGGCTCCTCCAATCCTAATGCCAGATCCCATCCTCATGCTGATGGGCCATCTGGATATGGGTGATGCATATTCAGTTTATGGCACCATACAAAAATACTTCCTGTCAGTCTGAAAATTGTCACAAAGATGTTCTATGTTGTTTGTGGAATATCATTGTGGCTGGTTTGCTATTTTATGGCACCATAAATCAGTTGAATATGCAGCACTGTTACTCTTAATGGCACAATTATTACCTTAATTGTGCCTAAAATATAACATGTGCAAGGGCCTAAGATGCAAGGAGAAGAAGCCATGGAAAAAGCCAAGGAGACAGCTAGAACAAGTTCTAGGAACATGGCTATGAGGAAAAAGCTTAGAGAGATCTTTTGGGTTAAATGTCTGCAAAATGGATTGCAGCAGTAAGCAAAATATTACTTCCTATTATTTGATTCTGGTTATGTTCAAGAAAACAAGACTTTGTTCATTGTTTGTAATGAAGTAGAATTTTGCATCAAAGAAATACTGAACTTAAGCATCAGTTTTTCCTCCTAATTGAAATAGACCCACTAAACTCAATTTTTTGTTAACCCTTTGTGTTAGGAAGGGATAAAATACTATTAGCTGCAGTGGTTTCTTAATATTGTTCAAATTACATAAGCCACTTTCATAAAACAAGACACTTACAAGCTGCAGTCTTGCAAATGGCACACAAGAGAATATTTCCTTCTTTCAACTTGCTTAATTCCCATTAATGATAATAGAACCAAAGTATGCATCAAAGAATAATATGCCCTGAGGAGTTAATATATATTTGCCATTATGGATAAAGATCCCCATAAGTATTATACAATATTGTACTTGTACAATATAATTGTAATTTGTTAGATATTTTTTTCTAGAGTGTAAAACTTATCTATGTCTGGCTAAGGGGTGACTTAAAGTGACTGCTTAAGAGTTATAAGAGTGGGCCCCTCTATACATTACATTTATACCACAATTAATGTGTTAATTGCATCATAAATAACAAGGGTGTTACACATGCACTGCATTTAAAGTGCCACATAATGTACAACATTTTTTATGGTTCATATGGTGCCTTAATTGACTGTGTAGATTATGGCATGCTGTGGACACTCAGTTTTCAACTTCAAGTGCAAAGAGAGCCCAGGACCATGAACCTGGGCTCTCCTTGCACTAGCAATAGGAAGGGGATAAGATCTGATTGTTGATTCCCAAATTGTACGTCCTGTCACGCACCTGTCACACAGCAGGCAGTTTGATTGTTGGGATTGGGGCTCAAATCCCATGATTCCATTAAATGAATGCATGTTAGGGGCCAAAGACAACAATCAACTTTCCAAATAACTTGAACACAAAAAAACCCCTTCTGTTTGGATTTTGCCTTCATATCACTAGTTCATTATAACCCTGGTTCACCTCATGTAAACTGTTGGGGTTTGGGTTAAACCTTGGGTAAGAACCTAGAATAACTGTATAGAGAAGACAAATTCTTGGGTCTATTCACAAGCCTCTCTAATCAAAATTTTCTTTAAAAAAATCTATCAAGATCTGCAGTACAGATTATTCAGGTTCCACCTAGTTTACAAAGACTTCAAGGACTAACATACCAGAAGGCGAGCTTTAAGTAGAATGGTACTGCTCAACAGTACCTTAAGTCCTTGGAGGATTAAAATTAATGATCATATTTAATAATCAATTGCAACTTATGGGGCTAAGTATGTAGCAATAGCGGCTAGAGGCATTGTCATGAAGAAGTTTGATGAAAAACTGAAACCCCATAGATGAATCATGGGTAAACTCAGAAGAGGATGAAAATTCAGATAAAAAAATGTCCAGGGAAATTCTCAGGATGTTGATAATTTTAGCTGGGCAAGGCAATACTTATGTCCACCACTTCAGCTTACAAATACTAGACATTCATTAGGAGTTACTCTATGAAATTCTGTAAGTGAGCACAGGCATCAAATGTGATGGCTCCCATTTCCATCCCCTCCTATTTTGCAATAGTGTTCATTCCCTCTTCTGTCCTCTTTCTCTTCTCCATTATCCCCCTCCGTTCCCTCCTCCCTAGCAGATCTCTTCCACTTCTGTCTCTCTCTACCCTCTAGGCTACATAGCATATTTTTCACACAATTATTCTTGTTTCTAACCACTTCTTGTTATAAGCCATGCTCTTCAAGGGAAACATTTTGGCTCCATCTTTCTGTGGCTGATGCAGGAGGCTGATTCAGCAATGCAGACTGCAGAAGACAGCTACCATTCAGTACCAATTTATTTTTGCTTTGGATAAGTGGCTGCACCAAAAAAGACAAAACTAAATATTGGATGCCTCAAAAAGCTACTGGAAAATGTTGTCGCCCATCCACATACACACATATCAATTGTTCAGTCTGCAAAGTGAACTCCCTCTTTCCTATCCTACCCCAAATTTTACCCAATATTATATCCTGCCCATTAACCTGTAATTTTTAAATTAAAATTACTTACAAAGTAAAGTAAATAGAAAGAAAATGGAACAATAATATATTTGAATATATCAATCTCTGTTATATAGCCAGGAAAGTAAAGAGTAAACAGTTTTTACACAGTTTTAACTCATGTTGCCCCATCACAGGTGATAATTTGTGCACCATGTTTTAGACCAACATGATTTTAAATGGCTGTGAAATAAAACTGGGATATATAAGGTAAAAAAAAAATCATCTTTTATTTTAACAGCTCAGGAAATATGTTTTGGCTCAGAGGCAGGCCATGGTTCTCCATTCTCTACCTAATGTCTTCTTTCCATATCAAAGAGACCATGTAGCTTAAATGATTGCAGAAAATGACAACTCTCTCTTTAGGAGCTTACAAACATCTCCCTCCCCCTCTCCCTCCTCCCCCTTGTAGTAGCATACCATCTCCAGCATACCATCTCCATGTTATTTGCAAACCTGATATAACAGTACAGTGAGGGATTGTTCATTCACCACAACTCCTATTATGATTAAATGTTAATATGTTCATCAGACCTGTTTAACTAGCAAAAAGAAATAACACCCTCCCTAATCTGCATTATTTTTTAAAAATCCTATCAAGTTTACTTCAGTATGATTCATAGGGTCATAATTATTCACAGAATTTCAACAACCAACATTCATGAAAATATTCAGTAGATAATGAATAATTACCTAATACACTTGGGATTTGTTTTCATTATTCATTAATTTCCTGTTTAAATAGCTTCAGTCATCCAGTGAGGGAGTACAAGCAATGTCATGTGCCTTAAGTGAAATCTTGGAAGAATCGAGATGCACTGAATGACATGGAGATTAGGAATATTTTCATCCAAAATATGTATGTTTCAAAAACATTCAAAAGAAAGTAGGATTAGTCTCTCAACTTGATTTGTAATATACACCAAAGCCAGAAATCCAGATTCAAATCACAGTTGAATCTTCCAAATTTTAAGTATATCTGAGATGTCACCTAGGAAATGAATAGAATCGTAGTCATTGAACTTTAAAAGTGCAAGGGATACATGGTTTTATTTTTGTCCACTGTGGGTGTATATATATGAGACATTTACTGTGCAGTAGACATTGCATGTCTACACAGGCGCCCCTACTAGACCGGAGTAAACTAATTTACTCCGCTGCAGGATAGTACTTGTATGTATTTATTTATTTATTTGTACTTACCTACAAGTACTATCCTGCAGGGCTGGCTGGGGCATGAGGGTACTTCAGTGCAGAGGCTGCCTGACAGCTAGCCCCACAATGAAGCACCTTTGTGCCCCAGTCAGCCCCTCTGTAGCATATTGAGCTGCGGGGAGAAGCCCCAGGCTGGTAGGCTGACCCTCTGGACTCCAAGCTGGCACAATGTGCTGTGCTCCAGGGAACATGTAATCACATGCCTGAGAGCAATAAACTGCAGTGCGATGAGCACTGAAGTTTATTCATTTGCATTAATATGTATGTCTAGATGCACCATGTATTAGTCTTTGTGTGGTCCTGATTCTGCATAATGTATTAGAACTGGCCCTGGATATATATGTCTGTCCAGTTTCTCTCTCTCCTTCCTTCTCCCTTCCCACCCCTCTCTTCCCACTCCCCCATAGATATATTTGTGCGGTTTGGAGAATATAGAGAGGTGTGTGTATAGTGAGAGATGTATGAGTGTTATATACATTTATGTGTATGTATGTACATACATATATATGTGTGTGTGTGTATATATGTGTACATATGTGTGTGTGTGTGTATATAATCTATATTTAAAATCTATCTATTCAGTGTGTATATATAGATACACACACATATGTGTACACTGGCATAAATACAATGTGTAGTGAATAGAGGTCAAGTGCCCAAGTTAATTCTACCTCTTTACTTGACCTTTTTCCTTGACCATGAGATAGGGACTGAGGACACATTTTTTGAGAGAAAATAAGTGCCTCCCTTTAAGTCCAACCAATAGAAAAAATGTATTTTTCTTTTGTTCCAAAAGGAAAGCCATTTCTCACTAATAAAACTAATTCCTATTAAAAGGTTCATTTATAAATATATGAAGAAATGGAGAAAAAACCCAAACCACGGACTATTCTATAAAACATCTAACTTACCTGTAGTAGTAATGTGTCAGAGTTCAGTTGGTCTGAGACTTGCTAGTTGCATAGCGTGCTAGTTACCGAAGCTAAGAGCTGATGTAGAAGAAAATCTGTACTAGACAACTCCTAGGAGTCTGAAAAGGCAAAGTGCAACTTAAGGTTAACACAGAAGAACAACATTGCAAAGACTAGCAGCTATAAATATCACACAAAGAAAGAGTTGTATATCTGTTTGTTTCTGTACATTCACACTCAAAATGGTCTGGAGTTTTCACTGTAATCTGATGGCCTGTGCACCCCACTTGAGGTTTCTGCATCCTTTCCTTCAGTGTTTCTGTTTTAAGTCTTCACACTGAACCTATTTAACAAGTTCATTTTCTCAGCTGTGTCATTTCTGCATGACCCTGGGGTCTTTTGCAGGAATCTAGCTACTTCCTAAACTCTCTGAAGGCTGGGTGGCTGCCTAGGAAGGAAGATGAACTTCAACTCTTTTTACCTTCCTAATCTCTGCTCTCCAAGACTGCATTCCACTGGCCATATATTTGGGACTCCCATATGAACTGGGGTGTTTTCTCCGGGCTCCATGTTCTCAGCAGCTATAAACTAGGATACATGCTGGCTATAAACTAGGATACATACATAAGGATCAGTTTATTTGTCAAGTTTTCATCTGATCTAGGCTTCACAGCATCATCTGAGAAGCAGCAGATCACTCACAGGCCAGAGGAAATGCCTAGGTTCAACTCCTTGGGAAAGTCAGCTACTGTAACTGCATCAGTATTAGAGTGGTACCAGCAGTAATTCTGGTCTGTTTCTTTGGTAGGTGGTTGAAAGATGAAATACTGATCAAGCAAGCATTCGTTTTCAGACTGATAGGAAGTGGCAGCAAATCTGGAGAGCATTCTGGTTTTTGTGACTATACGCTTGGCTTGTGACCTTACTTCTGTGACTTGTGCTCAGAAGGGTTGAACCTTGACATAGTTCAGATGCTGGGCAGAAAAGATAACTGAAAGGATGGGGTTGAAGGAAGCTGAAGGGTATTGCAGGAAAAGGAACAGCAGAGTCATTTTCAGAACCCTGCGGTGGTTTGAAGAGACGCTGTTCATTAAGAACTCTGTAGCCTTAGATGGTATGGCAAGGCCTCTGAACTAACATAATGGATGCATCTATACAGCAGGCCTGGGAATTAAAGGAGCTACTAGAACAAGAATGGCTGGACATATACTGAGGCTTATACTGAGCCTTGAAGAACGGGGATATAGAAGGGAAAGGCTAATGTCTTTCTTTAGAGCTTTGATGGGACTGAGGACAAGGAAAGTCCTGTTGACATAAATAACTGGGGGGCCTTTTAGCCCTGCACCCTCCTGGAGAGCCACTCTGATCCCTTTCTTCTGACAGGTCTGCTGCTCTATTCTTGGCTTTCTGTCCTGTACTGATAGGCAAGGCACTTCAAAATGCTGGATATGCAGTTTTCGGGGCTGGGCTGTACATGCAGTTTTTGATGTCCCGTGGCACAGGAACTCTAGGATTCTGGGTCCCCAGTACCCTAGAACTTCTAAACACTGTATATGTAGCTGGCCAGTCCCTGAAACATGCCTGACAGTCAGCTGATTGTCAGCCCTGGCCCTAGGAAAGCCTGGGCCTCCAACCAAACTGGGGGCTGCCTGGGGCTGAGGTGACAATCAACCAATTGTCAGCCCCAGCCAGCCCCAACTCTTGACCTGGACCTGGGGCTGTCCAGAACTGGCTCAACAAACTCTGATTTGTTGGTCGTGGATCAGGATAGCTCTGGATCTGGAATCAGTTCCGGGCTGGGGATAGCTATGGGCCCAGGACAGAGCTTCCCCCTGCCCAATAAGAAGAATTGGGTTGGTGGCAGCTCAGCAGTGGTGAGAATTGGATCAGAGGGATTTTATGCTCCATCCCAAACATTATGCTTCCTGCTATGCACGTCTGGAAATCATGTAGTTTACATAACTAAATTAATTTTAGGTAAATTATGGAATCGCGTCCTTACCTTCCTATTGAATTTTCACAGCATTATATTCTATATGGTTTCAAGTCAGGCACATATATAGTAGCCACTTGTCTAGTATATTTTCTACCCACAGCTTTTGAAAGGCATACATGGAGGCCAGATTTCCACAGTTCTTGTGTTTAGGGAATTCTCCCCACTCCAGGTCTGGAGCTCCTAGTGTCTTGCTATATTACTTCAGCATTTTACCTTGTGTAAAGTGAAGGGATCGTGGGTGACATTTTCTTGCCCTACCTCTCCATATACCCTGTCATGGTTTGATATATGTGTAGGCCTGGTGTACATAACTGAAAGTGCCATAGGCAAGAAATTCCTACAGGAGAGCTTCTTTTCCTTGGAATGCACTTCATTACCTTAGTCCAGATCTGAAATTGCTGAAAGGCATAGGCCACAGATGTAAAATCTGATTCTTCAGCATCTCCAACTGCCTTAATTTAAAACAGGTTATGAATGTTACTGAGAAAAAAAAGCTAAGTTGGTAAAAGCATATGCATGTGTATTTTTCAAAAGCATATGTTAATACTTCGGTGGAAATTCATGTGTTTGATTACAGATGCATAGTGTTATGACCCATTGAAATCCACCATATATTTAATGGGCAATTTCTTAGTGAGTTAGATTTCAGCCAGTAGGGCCTACAACCACATGTCCTGACTGACTCCATTTGGTGCAGTGTACACTGAACAATATACGTATCTGTAAAGGTGTACAGAAATAAGACAGCACATCACAATCCCATTTCAGCCATAAACTTTTGTTGTTGTTGTTGCTGTTGTTGTTTTTAATATTGTGAGCTCAACATGGTAGCAGGCTACTAGTTGAATGGCATAGATTCCGACTGGCCATGTCTACATGTGCATTTACATTGGCTTAAATTTACTGTGCATTAAGTTACTGTGCAGTAAGCAGAAATAGGCTGGTGTCTACACATGAATGTGACCTGGGACTAAATTTGGTCCCAAGTCAGAGCAGCCTGCCATGTTCCCCTTTGGCCACTGGGCACCAAGCTCCAGCCTCCAGCCACAAGGCTGCCAGCCCTTGGGACTAACTTTAGTGCTAAGTTGAAGCCAGAGCCAGATGCCAGAATTTGGAACTAACTTTAGTTCCAAATTTAAGCCAGGAGAGGCGGCCAGGCAGGAGCCCTGGGGCTGGGCTCAGGCCAGCTCCCTAGTGGCTGAACAGACCCAGCAGGGAAGCCACCTGGATTACTGTGCAGTAATGCATCTACATGTACATTATTGTGCAATAACTAATTGGGCATAAATTTGATACCTGCATGATACATGTATCAAATTGATGCTCAACTCAGTGCAAGTCACCATATGTACTGTGCAGTATGGACATGGATATGTAGATGGATGCCCATACTGTGGAGTGATTTTGCTTACTGTACAGTAAATGTGCATGTGTAGACACATCCACTTTGTAGCTATCTGACATAATTTAAGAGGTAATAGCAAACTAAAAAGAGTTTCTTCCATCTAAGATATAAGACAAGTTTGAGAATGGATGAGGGAAGAGCCGTTAGACAATCAGAAATGGGAGTGAAAGTAAGAGCCCCACAGCTGATGTTCACTAATAAAAAGGGTTATTTTCTTCTTCTTTCCTAGACAACCATCATATTGGCTAAAAAAAAAAAAAAATCCTTTTTAAATACTACCTCTAAGGGAAACAAATGAATAAACAAACATACCCTTTACTTTTTTCACCCTATGCCCTCGTTTCTGTGGCAATAGAGTCAGAATGTCACCAGTAACAGCTGGCATCTTAGACCAAGAACTCTCAGCGTACATTACAGCTGCTGGATGCATGCTGAGATTTACAAGGGCAAGCATAGAAAAACAGCTACAGTTTGGAAGAGACTTTTTTGATTCCTGCAGAGTGCAGTATTTTCAAACTATGAGGAAAATAGATTTCAGGAAAGTTCTAAGATTGTTCTTACTCTTTAATGTGTTTTCTTTTTTTAAAAAAAAATTAAAAACACTTTAAATTCCTTAACTGCAGTAACAAACCTGTGGGTAATTCCATGATAGAAAAAAGAAAACTATGACCTGAAGGAAGCAGTTTTGGAGTCAGCATGACATATGTAAATTAGTCCATCCTGCTGTACTCTGTCTTAGAGCTACTGGCCTAAGTTCCAGGACTATGATGAGCTAAAGTTTTCTTCTTTCTTCAAGAATGGGTAAAAAAAACAGTCTATTTTTTCCATCAGCCTTGTTAATTGTATACATAGATATGAGACGTGTGGGGAATTGGATAGGAAATGTCCAGTTAAATTAAATTACAGCTATAATATGTATGATTTACAATAGAATTTTACATTTTGTTGGGTACTGCATGAATAAATGCATATTTTTTCCCTTAAAAGCCTACTAGAAGAAGAAAACTGGCCATAAAACCTTGTTTGATATGAAGCCATTTTCTTAGTTCTTAGTTTCTGAGTTTGTTTAATTCAGTCTGAGGGAGGTTAGAAGAAACAATTAAGCTTAAGAAATAGATAGATACACTTCACAGGTAGAGCCTTGGACTTTTCATATGCCAAACTAAATGTAAATACTCAGCATGACACTAAGGCAGCTATACATCCCTTTGGAAGCAATTAGTTTGTTTTGGAGCTCTAATCTGGTGAGGTGATGGATGATTTCATCATCCATGTATACTATGGCCTGATGCCAGGTCAAAAATGCCATATTAGTGAGTAGAGAAAAGATGGTCCAATGGATTGGGTGCTTCTCTGATACTTTAGGGTCCCAGATTCAGTTCTTATGCCAAAGCAGATTTGCACTGGGACCTTAAGGGAGCAACTTAATGTCTTTGTGATTTAGGGTTTGCCATGGGTTACCTGTATAACATCAGAAATCTGTGGATTGTTGTGATATCATAACATTATGGGATTTTTAAAGCAAACACAGATTGTTTCAGACCTGCTTGACTGTTACTTGCCACTAGAGAGCTGGTGAACAGGGGAGTAGACAATAATCAAGGCTCTACTCCTCCCCTGTGGTGGAAGAGGAGAGGGGAGTATAGCATGTAGTGGGTAGGTAGAGAAACCAGTATGGGATCTTCTCTCCCTCCACATTCAGCAGGAGCAGGGCCAGAGTGGAGGGTAGGAGGATAGACATTTTGAATAATGCTTTGAAGTGAAGTAGGGAGGGAGTATGGGGGAAGAGAAAAATAAAAGAGAAAGAAAGCGGGGGGGAAAGATCAGTAAAAAGTAAAGGACTTATATCTTTCATGTGTCTCAATGAATTGGGACTGGGTTGGAGTGAACACTTAGGGTAGGGACAACAGCGGATGTACTCCTTAGGAGAGGAAGGGTGCCCTGGCCCAGGTGGTAAGACCCTGGGGCTGGAGAAAGCATGCCACTCCCAGCGCCCAGCAGCTGCATCTGTTTCATCCCAAGCACAGAACCCAGAGCAGCTCTGTGATAGGGCTGAAACTGATGTTGCTGCACTGCACTTCGGGCACTGGCCAGAGCCCAGAAACCAAAAGAAGCAGCCTCCCTGGAGCTCTGTGCTAGGACTGAACTTCCTGCAACCAGACCATGTGGCTGGGGGAAGCAGGTTTCCTTGTTGCTGTGGTCCCTGTGGAACTACGATCAAAGCAATTGCTATCAGTTGGGGGTGGGGTTCAACCATTAGAATTGTGGAGAGCAGCTGGGAGCTGTGCATCCTGGGATGCCTTGATTCTCATAGGGGACTTCAATCACCCTGACATCTGCTGGGAGGCCAATAAAGCAGTGCACAAGCAATCTAGGAAAATTTTGGAAAGCTTTGGAAACAACTTGGTGGGAGAGCTGGTGGGACTCCACCCATGACTGCACCACAGGTATAGATGCCTATACCCTGTACAGGAGGGATCGTGTAGATAAAAGGGGCAGGGGTGTAGCTCTCTATGTTAAGGAAAGCTACGCGTCCCTGCAAGCTGATGTTGGCGACCAGGGTGGATGACTGGAGACCCTCTGGGTTAAAATCCATGGGGAACACAGCACAGGGGACACAACAGTGGGAGTCTACGACACACCTCCCACCCAAAGTCAAGAGCTTGACCAGGAGTTTGCCCAGGAACTGGCTGAGGCTGCATGCTCCAGGACCATGGTTGTCATGGGTGACTTCAATTACCCGGACAGCTCGTGGGAGGATCACTCAGCAAAATCTGCGTGGTCACAAAGCTTCCACTCATGCGTGGATGACCTCTACCTGACTCCAGAAGTCTATGGGCCAACAAGAGATAAAGCGCCGCTCTACCTGGTACTGGCTACTGGGGATGACCTAATCGGCGACCTAGTGATCAGTGGGAAGCTGGGTGACAGCGACCACGAGCTGATCACCTTCACCATCCTCCATAAAGTTGGCAAGTCAGTCAGCAACACTGAAGTCCTTTACTTCAGGAAAGCCGACTTTGACAACCTCAGGAGGCTTGTCAGCGAGGCCCTAAAAGACCACCGCCCCAGGGGGCGGGGAGTTCAGGAAGAGTGGTTGCTCCTCAAGGGA
>NW_017729032.1:251739393-251739603 GCF_001723915.1 Gavialis gangeticus
TGATCTGATGGCCACCTATAAGTTTATCAGGGGTTACCACCTGATTTTGGGTGAATGTTTGTTAACCAGAGCACCCCAAGGGAAGACAAGGTCAAACGGTTATAAACTACTGAAGACAATTTCAGGCTGGACATAAGGAAGAATTTCTTTACTGTCCGAGCCCCCAAGGTCTGGAACAGCCTGCCATCGGAGGTGGTTCAAGCACCTACA
>NW_017729032.1:251744603-251749327 GCF_001723915.1 Gavialis gangeticus
CACCTACATTGAACACCTTCAAGAGCAAATCAGATGCTTATCTTGCTTTGATCCTATGACCCCAGCTGACTTCCTGCCCTTCGGGCAGGGGGCTGGACTCGATGATCTTCCGAGGTCCCTTCCAGCCCTAATGTCTATGAAATCTATGAAAATGTATGAAATCTATTAAACTTCCTGGTGCAAGTGTTGGAGAGATTAACTAGGGGCTGTGCTCTTCTTGACCTGCTGCTCACAAACAAGGAAGAATTGGTGGGGGATATAGAACTGGATTGCAAGTTGGGCAGCAATGACCATGAGATGATTGTGTTCAGGATCCTGACAAAAGGAAGAAAGGGGAGAAGCAGTGTAGGCACCCTGGACTTCAGAAAAGCACATTTCAACTCCCTCAGGGATCTGATAGGCAGGATCCTCTAGAAGGACAGTGTGAGGGGGAAAGGAGTCCGAGAGATATGGCTTTACTTTACAGAAACTTTGCAAGGGCACAAGAACAAATTATCTCCATGTGCAGGAAGAATAGCAAATATGGCAGGGCGACCAACTTGGTTTAGCAGAGAGCTCTTTGGTGATTTTAAACACAAAAAGGAAGCTTTCAAGAAGTGGAAGTTTGGATGAGGGAGGAGTATAAGAATATTACTTTGACCTTCCTGAATTCATCCCTGCAATTGGAGTTGCAATTAGCATGGGATGCAGAGGGTAACGAGAAGGGTTTCTACAAGTATGTTAGCAACAAGAGCTAGGTCATTAAAGAGTGTGGTCCCTTACTGAATGGGGGAGGCAACCTAGTGACAGACGCTGAGGAAAAGTCTGAAGCATTCAGTGCCTTTTTTACCTTAGTCTTCACAGGCAAGATCAGCTCCCACACTACTGCACTGGATGGAACAGTTTTGGGAGAAGCCCTCAGTGCTGAAAGAACAGGTTAGGGAATATTTAGAAAAGCTGGACACGTACAAGTCCATGGGGCTGGATGCAGTGCATCTAAGGATGCTGAGAGAGTTGGCTGATGTGATAGCAGAACTGCTGGCCATTGTATTTGAAAACTCGTGGTGATCAGAGGAGGTCCTGTATGATTGGAAAAGGGCAAATATAGTGCCCATCTTTAAAAAAGGCAAGAAGGAGGATCCAGGGAACTACAGACAAGTCAGCCCCAACTTGGTCCCCGGAGCAATCATGGAGCAGCTCATCAAGGAATCCATTTCTAATAACTTGGAGCAGAAGAACGTGTTCAGAAACAGTCAGCATGAATTCACCAAGGCCAAGTCATGCCTGACCAACCTGATTGACTTCTAGGATGAGATGACTGCCTCTGTGGATGCAGAGAAAGCAGTGGATGGTGATTTAACCTGACTTCAGGAAGGCTTTTGATACCGTCTCTCACAGCATTCTTCCAAAAAAACTAAAGAGGTATGGGGTTGGATGAATGGACTGGATAGAAAACTGGCTGGGTCACCAGGATCAACAGGAAGTGATCATTGGCTCATGGTCTAGTTGGTAGCCAGTATCAAGTGGAGTGGCCCAGGGGTCAGTCCTGGGGTCAGTTGTGTTCAATACTTCCTTTAACGATATGTAAAATGGGATGGAGTTCACCCTCAGCAAGTTTTCAGATGACACCAAGCTTGAAGGAGTAGTAGATACATTGGAGGGTAGGGCTAGGATTCAGACAGACATAGAGAAATTGGAAGTTTGGGCCAAAGGAAATCTCATGAGGTTCAACAAGGGCAAGTGCAAAGTCCTGCACTTAAGACAGAAAAATCCCATTCACCACTACGAGCATGGGACCAGCTAGCTAAGCAGCAGCTCTGCAGAAAAAGGCTTGGGGGTTACAGTGGAGAGTCAGTTGGATGTGAGTCTACAGTGTATCCTTGTTGCCAAGAAGGCTAACAGCATACTGGGCTGCATTAGTAGGAGTGTTGCCAGCAGATCAAAGAAAGTATTTCCCCCCTCTCTTCAGAACTGGTGAAGCCCCATCTGGAGTACTGTGTCCAGTTTTGGGGGCCCCATTACAGAAAGGATGTGGACAAGTTGGAGAGAGTCCAGTGAAGGGCAACAAAAATTGTGAGGGGGCTGGGGCACATGACTTACGAAGAGAAGCTGAAAGATTTGGGCTTATTTAGTCTGCAAAAGAGAAGACGGGGGGAATTTAATAGTAGCCTTCAACTACCTGAAGTGGGGTTCAAAAGCGAGGGAGCTAGACTGTTCTTAATGGTGGCACATGACAGATTGAGGAGCAATGGTCTCAAGTTGCAGTAAGGAAAGTTAAGGTTAGCTATTAGGAAAAACTTTCTTCCTGGGAGAGTGGTGAAGCGGTGGAATGAGTTATTTAGAGAGGTGGTGGTTTTTAAGGCCTGGTTCGACAAAGCCCTGACTAGGATGATCTAGTTGGGGATAGTCCTGCTTTGAGCAGGGTGTTGGACTAGATGGCCTCCTGAGGTCCCTTCCCACCCTAATTTTCTATGATCCCATGATTCTATGATTCATTTTATCTTCCCTGATCATTTAAAACAATACCCTGGAACATCCTGAGTAAATGTTTGCAAAGGTAAACTCCTTTTGGGTGGCTTAGCTTTAAACGGCTTGGAGGGTACTTACTGTGTTTCAACACCCTTTGGCTAATGACTGCTCTTGTTTCCAATGTCTTTGTGATGTTTTTAAGGCTCTCAAATTCCATTGTACACCTCAGAGGAATTTTATAATACTAAATGCTTTACACATTGAGATGTTCAGTAACTAAAACAATGAATGACATGTAACTATCACAAGTAGCTGACTGGAAGGTGTGGACAATCAAGAGTAAACAATTTCTGTTGTTCAAGCTAAGCTTTTGTCTTTTACGTTTGATTTTGGTTGTTTTTGGAGAAAGGAAATACTTGAAGCATTTTTCCCCCTGTGTTATGAGAAATGGGAGTACAAAACACCTAATTTCTGAGTCTGTTCAGAGTCAGTGAGGGAGTTAATAAAGGTTGTGCTCACTGCTAATACTTTTCTTCAGTATTTAATGTTTTGTTGTTTTTCTTTTTTCTTTCCATGAGCAGCTATAGATTACAAAGTATATTATTGAAACTCTTGTAAATTGAGGCTATTTTCTATCCCCAGGTCTCTGACCTATTTGTTTCTACATGTTTGCCCTTTATTCAGACTGATTGATTTTTGTAGGATGATGGATTAAAAACACTTGAGGCTCTTTTTTTCCCCCCTACCAATAAAATGGAATGCAGAGAGGAACAATATAAGATTCCTCTCTGTGCTATCAGTTTTAATGTAAACCCAAAGGGACAATTTTCACATTAAGCGCAAAAAAATTCTCTAAAGGTGATGACAAACTGGGATCAAGTCCATACAGGTCTTCATCTTTTAGAAATAAAGTAGGGATAATTTTTCCTAATCAGGATACTTTTCAGTCTTTCTTCTTAGTAATGGGTGGTAGGCAAGAGTAGTAAGGTTTTTAGTTCATGTTCTTTGAGTACTCAAAAAAGACAAAAGAAAACAACTCTGTGGGCACAATCATACACGCAGGGACATTTGGGGGATGCTTGCAGTGGAGCAAATTTGTGCCAGAGATTTGTGCCTCAGCCCACATGCCTGAACATGCTCTTTACCGTGGGACAAACTGAGTTGCTTTGTGCAAAATGCCCTTGCCCAGCTTCTCTCAGCTCTTCAGCCAAGGGGAGCTGGAGATTACAGCCAGCAGTATAAAAAAATGCCCTGTGAGCAGCTCAGGGCTGCTTGCCCTCAGGAGCTTCTCAGCAAGTTAGTGTTTCAGGACACTAGCCCCCCTGTGCCAGCTGGACTGCTGCAGCAGCCCTCACCTAGAGTGGTTTCTGTACCCTGTACCAACTGCAGCAGTCTGGCAATGGGGACTGCCACCTGGCTGAGACCTGCTGCCACCTGTGACAATATCCAGATCCTTAGACCTGCCACCCAATGGCTGCATGCCTCCTGGACCCAGAAGTGGACCACAGGAGCCAAGTGCCTGTGCTCGCATTGGCACAGGCTGGAGGACAGCACCAGGAGCAGCCAGGACAGGGACCTGGCTTCAGTGGGACCTGGTGCTCCTCCTGGATGGCTGCATCAATGGAGGTCCACAATCAGCACAGCTCCTTATGGCTACCCACTCCCCCCTGATCACCATCACTAGCTCCTGCAGGGCCACCCTCCTGGCCCATGCCTTCTGCTAGGGAAGGGTCTGGTTATGGCAGAAGTGGTGGATCTTGGCCAGGACCTGAAGGCCTGGGCCTCTCAGAAGCATGCCTGCTCCACCTGGAGTGGCTTCTCCTTCACACAGTCGCACCGTGCACATTGCTCCTGGCACAGGTGGCACATCCACATGGCCCCCAGAGTGTGCAACAGTGAGTGGATGACTCCCAGGCACTGGCCAGTGGCCTTTTCTTGGCAGATGGGCTGTCTGTAGAAAGATAAAATGAAGGGCCATCTTCAGCTACAGCAAAATGGCATGGGATGAAAACAGGCCTCAGCAAGGGTCCCCAGGGAGTAGCTTCACTCTTAGGTGCAGAGTCAAGTAGATGGTCCTCAAGCTAGAACAATGTGGGACCAGCACCCTGACAAGGACCGTAGTCATCTTAGGGTCTGCCCATCCTCCCCACTGTGTGTCCAGGCAGCCTGCTGCCCAGAGGGGGCTCCCACTTGCCTGGGGCTTCCGCAAGGCCCCAGCTGGAAGGATTCTCCCAGGGATAAACATCATACTTGGCCCAGCCTGCAGCACTTAGCTT
>NW_017729032.1:251750000-251750517 GCF_001723915.1 Gavialis gangeticus
TACTGGGAGGGGTGGGGGGGTGGGGGGCGGTCTGTGGCTGTCAGGGCAAAGATACTGCTCAGCTCCCCATAGTGGGGCATGGTGGATCACCCCACCCCCAAGTGAAGTTTGATATAATGCACATCATGAAACTGCTGGTACAATGACTTGCTATGTCCCTGCTCATAGCAATTTTGCTATGCCCCTGCTCAGCCATCTGGGTAGCCATTGTCTGGTAGATGTGTTCATTGTAATGAACTGCCACAGCATGAACTGCCGGCAGTGAGAGCATCTCCCTGGCGGACCAAGCCTCCATTGGCTCTGGAACGTGCTCCTTGAGTGTTCCTTGCCCTACTGTTTTTTGCACTTTTTTCTCCTACCAGGAAATCTTGGTAGCAAATTTTGGCAACACGCTGCAAATTTGCTGGGCGGTACATGTTTGAATGTTTGCCACATGGTTTGTGGCACCAAAAAGAGGTTTGTGGCAGCACAATTCATACATGCCTCCACATCTGGATGCAGCCTGTAGTTTCATTCT
>NW_017729032.1:251755517-251756770 GCF_001723915.1 Gavialis gangeticus
CTGGGCCTCTCAGAAGCATGCCTGCTCCACCTGGAGTGGCTTCTCCTTCACACAGTCGCACCGTGCACATTGCTCCTGGCACAGGTGGCACATCCACATGGCCCCCAGAGTGTGCAACAGTGAGTGGATGACTCCCAGGCACTGGCCAGTGGCCTTTTCTTGGCAGATGGGCTGTCTGTAGAAAGATAAAATGAAGGGCCATCTTCAGCTACAGCAAAATGGCATGGGATGAAAACAGGCCTCAGCAAGGGTCCCCAGGGAGTAGCTTCACTCTTAGGTGCAGAGTCAAGTAGATGGTCCTCAAGCTAGAACAATGTGGGACCAGCACCCTGACAAGGACCGTAGTCATCTTAGGGTCTGCCCATCCTCCCCACTGTGTGTCCAGGCAGCCTGCTGCCCAGAGGGGGCTCCCACTTGCCTGGGGCTTCCGCAAGGCCCCAGCTGGAAGGATTCTCCCAGGGATAAACATCATACTTGGCCCAGCCTGCAGCACTTAGCTTCTTCCCCTACCAGGATAGATGCATTGTTCCATGACCTCAGGCCCTGAGCAACTGGCTCTAGTGAGTGCAAAAGTGCAGCCCAATGGGCACATGCACCTGGTGATACCATCACCTCTCTCCTGTCCTCATGGCTGGGACCAGCTCCATCCAGCTGGGAGTGCTGGCAAGGGAAGGAGCCTGTCCTGACTGTGCTGGAAAAGGAGGTCCTGCACAGTAGAGCAGTGTAGTCACAAAAGGAGAGAGAGAGAGGTGGCAAAGCCAGGCTTGGGGCATGTGCAAGGCAGAAGGAATAGCTTAGGGGAGGGGGATGAGGAGAGGTGCCCACTTCCCCATATGGTGTGCAAGATTTATCAGGCTTCATAGGTAGACACCTTGGCTGAGAGACCACAGTTCCCAGGCTCCAGGTTGGGAGTGACGGGGAGCTGGAGCTGGACCTGGCCTCTGATGGGGGCCTGGTGCCGAGGCTGCCAGGGTGTGGCTGGAGTGCCTGTGCAACACTCCAGCCTGCTCCTTGGGCTCCTCTCTGCTCCCACTGCTGTCACACAGGAGTTGGGGGGCCAGCTTCTGCAGACTCACCTCAGGCTTGGCTATGGCAGCATGTCTTGCCTATGGTGTTTGTCCCCCTCGCTGTTGGTCCCAGCATGGCTGGGTGGCAGTGCTGCAGCAGGCCTACAGGAACCTCCAGGCACTCTGGTCAGGTCACCAGCTGGCTGCTACAGGCTCCACTTCTCCCCTGGTGATGAGGTACTGGGA
>NW_017729032.1:251756786-251759062 GCF_001723915.1 Gavialis gangeticus
CCCACCCCCAAGTGAAGTTTGATATAATGCACATCATGAAACTGCTGGTACAATGACTTGCTATGTCCCTGCTCATAGCAATTTTGCTATGCCCCTGCTCAGCCATCTGGGTAGCCATTGTCTGGTAGATGTGTTCATTGTAATGAACTGCCACAGCATGAACTGCCGGCAGTGAGAGCATCTCCCTGGCGGACCAAGCCTCCATTGGCTCTGGAACGTGCTCCTTGAGTGTTCCTTGCCCTACTGTTTTTTGCACTTTTTTCTCCTACCAGGAAATCTTGGTAGCAAATTTTGGCAACACGCTGCAAATTTGCTGGGCGGTACATGTTTGAATGTTTGCCACATGGTTTGTGGCACCAAAAAGAGGTTTGTGGCAGCACAATTCATACATGCCTCCACATCTGGATGCAGCCTGTAGTTTCATTCTTTCTAAGAATTTACCTGTTTGAGAGATCAGACCTTCCCTATCCTTCAACTCACTGTCTTCGCCAAAGAAAAAAGGAAAGAAAAGAGAAACATCAGCTCTGAGAACTTGAACTATACATCCCCTCCATCATCAAGCCTCAGTGTTGTCATGGGAAAATCTTAAGTTATGGGTGCTGACAACACAGAAGAGTCAAAGCTAGCATGCGCACTTTAGTCTTTGAGTGGAAAATTCCAAGGCTCACCCAGCACGTACCCCCTGGGTGACCCAAGGACCTGTCAATCAAGTGTGACCTACTTTTCCATCATGTGCATGCTCAGTCAGATACAAAGCTCAGTCAGACACATACTCAGTTTTCTGACTGCCTAACGTAATCATACCAGAAAATTCTGTGAGGGGAGCATTCCAATTGGCTACTAAATTCTTATAAAAGGCACCCGCCAGTTAACGGTTGTGCCTCTCCGTAAGACACGCCGCAGCGGTAATCACAGCTCTCCTTAGTGTCTTTGCAATGCGGAAAACTCCGGCAACCATCCAATCTGACGGTGGACCCCCGTTCACGTCATCCGCCATAGACCGGTTTGCGCGCTTATATAACATCACGTGGCATCACCACCTGCCCTACCATCCGCAGTTGAATTGGGTGGTAGAGCATGCTGTTGGGCTCTGCAAAGAAGCTCTACGTCTCAAAGGTCAAGGGAGTTACAAAGCATGGACAAAACACAATCAGGAGATCCTGATCAACTTAATTTCTACGAAGGAATTATGGAATTCCAGACCGCCTAGTACTGCCCAATCCTGGACACCTAAGTTTGTTCCGTCTGAGCTTGTATGGATCACGTTACCTGACCCAAAAAATCGGCGCCTAAAGATCCTACAAGGAACTGTGATTTCAGCTGAAACATATCCTAACACCTACCTCATCGAGTTGACGGAAAGTGGCCGATCTATACTCGCCCATCATAATTGGCTCACAAGGCGAGCAATAAAAGATTCCATAGTAAACGAGGACGACCACCCTACATAGATCTTTGTCTCATTTCAGATTTCTCCGACCTTAAAAGATCTTCTGAATTGACGATGGATCAGAACCTGCAAAGATTAATCTTAGCCGAGCGTCAGGCACACCTTATACTGTTTGGCCTAATGCTAATTTTGTTTATGATCAGCGTGACCTGTTTATTCTTCATCTTCAAATCTCTGACACGACGGTTACAAGTCCTATCCGCTTTTGTGCATAAGAAGTTACCCCCTCATCTAGATGTCAAGTTTGAAGACGCCGTTGAGCCCTGACTCGACTTTATCTCACCTATGTTCCCAGCAAGGGGGCATATTAAGCGGGACTCCCGATTGGTGCTGGAAACATAGAAGAGAGAGGCCCTAGCACTATAGTAAAAAATAATTTTAGTTTGGAGTTTGTTCTGTCCCTATTTTTCTTGTTTCAGATTTGACGAGCAACTTTCTTCGAGCCACCGAACACATCACAGCCATCCGATTCCGATCAATGCGGCACAAGATCCGCCAGAACGCTATGGCACTGGGACTAAAGAACTCCCTAGTGACTCTTGTATATTGTATGTGCTGTATATATGTTGTAACATCTGAGGAATTGCCATCAAATTCGGTATTACAGTTATTATCAGTTTGGACCAACATTACGGGAGATGATGGGACCGGTGATGGATTGACCACGTGCCTAAAGATCCCCATGTAAGTGGAGGATCCGGTTCTCATCCCATATCTCCTACCATTCAAAATCTCGGAATGGTTCACACAAGTCTCCAGGGGCCTGGAGAGGTCCGTCAACGTGTTACTGAGGGGAGGCTCTGCCTTTATTAATTACTCCTGGCCT
>NW_017729032.1:251759073-251760198 GCF_001723915.1 Gavialis gangeticus
CTCGGCCCACCGTGACCGGTCCGGTTCTCCACGACCACAAGTGTATACAGCAATATTATCTGAGATGTTTAATGAACAGTGGCACTTGAATAGCAGTGCAGCATACACTCACTTGTTTGTTCTCCATTTAGCAACAAAGCCATTTTTGAGAGCTTTGCGGGACGAGACTTTATTTGCTTTTCTATGATGGGCCCTTGATTTTTGATCTTCATTTCTAGGCACACTATCCTCATGAATAATAGAAAAAAATGAATGGCTACCACAATAAATGTTTTTTTTTTAACTGGGGAAAAAACCGTGTCACGATATTTTTACTGTGTGTGGTCTAGAGTGGACCAACTTTTTTCAGGTTATTTTTTTGCAATAGAAAATGTCATTTTGAAAGCATGCATGTTTTCAACACTGTCTCTACCAGATGAGGTCCTTCTGACAGTGATTGTTATGATGGAACAATGGAAACACTCCTTATGCAGAAGTCCTCTCCAGACTCCATGCTCTTGTCCTAACACAATAACTTCATTTCCATGTGCAGCAGACATAATTTGGGGTGGTCTAGAAGTAAAATGAAACTGGTGAATACTGGGCCAGTAGCAACAACAAAAAAAATCCTTAATGTAATGGATTTGGAGCTATTCTGTGATAATTTATGAAAACAGTTTTCATTGTGTGGTTCCCGTTCCCCCTTTTGAACCTGAACTGGTTACATGCCAATCTAAAGTGGAAAGTGCTATTTCGTGATCCTTAAGAGAAAGTATCTGTTGCTGCTTACTTCATTTTCTTAACAACTATTCTTTTCTGGCAGCTCCAGGTCAATGTGATGTGGCATGTTCCTCACTTTAGCTAAGTATTGTAACATGCATCACCACAGTTTATACCTGTTAATTACAACAACAAATAAGAACATTTATGAGCATGCCTCTTTTGCTCATAACTTTCAGTATGAATCAACAAAGACTTAACAGTTGAGAGGCAGAAACATGGCTTGAAATATAGTAATTAGTAATATCCCTTTAAGGCATTGGTGATGCATAGGGGGTGCACGCAGGTGCATGTGCACCCCCTGATTTTGGCGGTGCACCCCCTGCAAAGAGGGGCCGCTGACATTGCTGGTGGCACCTGCGGGTA
>NW_017729032.1:251760535-251771545 GCF_001723915.1 Gavialis gangeticus
CCCCCCCCCCCCCCACCAACACCGATGGTAGCATCTGTAAGCAGTCCCCAATCACCACTAGCTGCTGCTGCCACTGCCAGCAGCATCTGTGGGTGGTCGCCAACTGCTGGTCGGCGCTTGCCACCCCACCGCCAACAGTGTTGCTACTGCCTGTGGGAACTCACTGCTTGCCACCACAAAAAGAGCTGCCTGCTGGAGCTCACCAGGCCCCCCCCTCTTCCCACCCCACAGACTCCAGGGGCATGTGGTGTTCATGGTCTAAGGTTTAAAATGAATAATAGTAACACAATTTGGGAATGCAATCAAAGTTACAGTATGACTGCGTGTGATGTCCTGTATATAGAAATGTCACTTTTCTAAAATAAAGAGCTGTGAATAAGCATGTATCTTTTTGGATTTGTCTACATCCTGCTAAATGATCACTTACAATAGTGTTTGGATGTCTTTTCTATTGTGTAACCATTGTAGGATAATCCACACATACAACTAATGAATTAAACTAGAGGCAAAGTTTTCTGAGGATGATAACTTCAATCAAGACCAACTGTGTAGTTGGGATGAAGTTAGACAAGCTTTACTTTCTAGATCATCATGGCTACAATATCACATTTACACTATCATGATAAATTAAACAGAGTTATTTTTGGAAGTTTGGAAAAAGGCAGAGTAAAAAGATGAATCTTAAAAAAAGAGTTTGGATTTGACTTCAAGCCTGTTCATATTTTTATTTAACATTTCACTTTACATAAATTATAGACTCATTATCTTATGCTGTGCTTGCCTAATTTGTTCCCAAGAAATAAAATGAAAAAAAAAAAGGAAAAGTAGATTGTCTACTGAGAATTCTGACTCTGCCAAATGGTTCATGTTCACTTAATTATCCTTTAAACATGGAATAAGCTAATATATTCTATAGTATAACATCTGAGTGTATGAGCATGTACAGAGGGGTATGAATTATGTATTCAGGTATCACAGGGTTACAGTATTCTTAGGGTGCTCTAGGAGTTAGACTCAGAAGATCATTTGAGTTTTAAGGTGGCCTTTTTGGGGTTCACCTAGCCATCTGCATTCCAGAATTCATTTAATTATTCATGAGGGATGGGTATAGAATCATAAAATTATAGAAAAATGTATGGGTTGGAAGGGACCTCAGGAGGTCATCTAGTCCAACCCCCTGCTCAAGGCAGGACCACCCCTACCAATATCATCCCAGGCAAGGGTTTATCTAGCTGAGTCTTAAAAACTTCCAAGGATGGAGATTCTACAACCTCTCTGGGTAGCTTCCTCTAGTGCTTCACTACTTTTCTTGTGAGAGAGTATTTTCTAATATTTTACTTAAACTTCCCTTACTGCAACGTGAAGCCATTTGCTAAGAACAGTCTAGCTCCATCCTGTTTTGATCCACTCTTCAGGTAGTTGAAGGCTACTATTAAATCTTTTCTCAGTCTTCTCTTCTCCAGACTAAATAAGCCCAGTTCCTTCAGCCTCTCCTCATAAGTCACGTTTTCCAACCCCCTAACCATTTGTGTTGCCTTCTGCTCCATTTTCTCCAATTAGTCCACATCCTTTCTGTAGGGGCGGGGGGCAAAACTGGACACAGTACTCCAGATGTGACCTTATTTGTACCAAATAGAAGGGAATAATCACTTCCCTCAATCTGCCAGCAGCACTCCTATTCATGCAGCCCAGTATGCTGTTAGCCTTCTTTCTAACAAGGACACACTGTTGGCTTATATTTAGCTTATTGTCCACTATAACCCCAGGTCATTTTCTGAAGAGCTGCTGCTTAGCCAGTTGTTCCCCAGCCTGTACCAGTACATGGGATTCTTCCATCCTAAGGGAAGTCATTTGTTCTTCATCTTATTGAACCTCATGAGATTTCTGTTACTCCAAACCTCCAATTAGTTGAGGTCTCTGAATCCTAGCCCTACCCTCCAGTGTATCTGCTACTCCTCCTAGACCCCCCCCCCCTGCAAGCTTGCTCCATCCCATCTTCCAGGTCGTTGATGAAGATATTGAACAAAATTGGCCCCAGGACTGACCCCTTGAGGCACTCCACTTGATACCTGCTGCCAACTAGACAATGAGCCATTGACTACTACTCTTCGAGTCTGACAATCCAGTAGTTTTCTATCCACCTTACAGTCCATTCATCCAACCCATACTTCCTTAGATTACTTGCAAGAATGCTGTGGGAGACCATATCAAAAGTCTTGCTGAAGTCGAGGTATATCACATCCAATGCTCTTCCTGCATCCAGAGAATCAGTATGGATATTTTAAATACCTTTGGTGCTGGCTAATCTACAGCATCACAGTTTGTTCTTAGGTGTAACTTTTCATGAAGCTCTAAAACTTTGTATCATGGTTAAGGTGCATTTATCACTTCTACAGTGAAACATGCTATATTTTGTTTGATCGTTACTGATTTGGCCTCCTTAAATACTACTTTGCTTATCATATCCCCCTTCCATCATCTTTTGAGTTCTGTTTCTTCAGTCCCTCTTCCAATCTTGCCTACAGCAGATTTACATTGAGGGAAATTAAATAAGCGCCTGCATTTTATTTTTCTAAAGTGTTCATTCTTTGTTTGTTCAACTAAATCCTCACCAGTTTGATCTGTCTGATTTTAATCCTTTACTTCCTATGTACTAATGTAGTGGCTTGTCAGGATTTCCTTTAGAACAAGAGCTGTTTTTTCAATACAAAATGAGAGTATTTAACAGCTGTCCATAGCATTTCTATGGATATAGGCCAAATATCTTCTAGACAGTGGGAAGGGCAGTACTCTAGCCAAAAATGTGAAGGCTTTTATAGAAGCAGGACATTGGCTGCTGTGCTTCCCCTGCTTTACCTGTGGCAGATTAGGGTGTTAGGTCTATGTTAGGTCAGGGTTGAGGGTAATCTTGCATAGAGTTTAGATGATGGTTATATGGGATGGTTTGGATAGGGAAGGTCCTGCCTCAGGCAAGGGGTTGGAGACTAGATGCCCTTTGGAGGTCCCTTCCAGCCCTACTTCTCTATGACTGTATGACTGACACTTGATTTACAAAAAGAACTTCAAGGGCCATATTAATTTTGGAAAAATATTGCCTCTAAATGGAGGTGTGGTGGTAGACCAGGTAAGAGAACTCCATAAAATCCAGACATATAAGTTGAAGCCATACTCAAAACTTAGGGCTTGAAAGTAGTCCCTAGACAACTCCACTGGTTATTCAAACTAGGGATCAAAAGATTTGATGCTTATCACATTACTACTTTGGATGTGATGGCTATAAAATTGTAACCACCCTTGCCCAATGGACCAATTAGTTTTTGGGCAGACTTTGACTTTTCTTAAAAGCCAACAAGCACAGTAATTTGGATTCAAATTCTTTTTGAGACTGACCTCTGTAATTTTGCTTCCTGGATGACTAACTATAGCGTATCTCCCAATAAAGCAATGTTCAAAAAGTGGTAGCAAATTCATCCAATTATAATTATCCAGTCAAATAATTTTATCCAGGGATTCCCTTTATGAACACTTTCATTTCTAGCACCATTTTGGCTTACTGCTATAGCAATTTTGGAACCTCAGCAGGAGACGGGCAGTTCTCTTTTTTTCTTGTTATGAGACAGGGAAAAGAAGGTCCCTTGGTCTCTTTTCTTTATATGAGTCATTTTATATACTTGTACTGTCTTATGAATCTTTGTTCTAAGGTAAATCATTCCAATCTCTTTTCAATCTTTCTTCATATGAGGATTTTTTTTTCCCCCGGGCCCTTGAATCTTCTCGATATAAACCTTCTGTCAAGACTTGTCACTGACAGCAAGGTCTGCGTTCAGTATCTAGTGGTTCTTTGTAAAATTACAAAACAAAATCAGTTGTGGACCCACTTTTCCTCAACCTTGGAAAACTGAATACCTATACTGGATATCCATAACAGCTAATTACTTCCCCACTCACAAGCACTGAATCTGTATATACAACACTGTAGCATGTAGCCAAATATGAGTGGTTTTCAAGAAGATGATTTCCTTTCCTTGCAGACTAGGTTATGTCTCTGTAGTATGTGTATCTCTGGTCTTGCAGAATTTGATATTTCCCACTGTCTTCTGCCTCCCCTGGACTAGCCATTTCCCCACAGGTGGCCTGCCCCCAGACTGAGTACACTGAACTTTTTATTCTATGAAAACAAATAAGACACTGTACCATATGTCTGTTTTGGAAGGCAGGATGTTTGGTTTAGTCTGAGCAATAGCAGCATTAGTGACAGTTCCTGTACAGTTTTTTCTGTCCATCAAGCATTAATCCTTGTTCTTTATAAGTACCCCCAAACCTTCCCCAATAGGGAGCAGGAAGACACTGCCTGCCAGTTGGATCTCTAATACTATTTTTAATGTTCTTTGGGAAGCATAATTGCTGAACACAAAGATTGGCAAAAGCACAAGGGAAATATACTGCAGGGTGCAGATTTGACCTGGTCTGAAGGGAAAATGGTGTCCTTTTGATTTTGTTACTGTAAGACATTATGCAACTACTATTAAAATAATGCTGTAAGGACCAAAACAGATTTGGTTTGTGATTGTCATTATGCCTGGGCTACATAAAAATGGTGCAAAAAAATAGCAGATGAACCAGACATATAGTAGATGGGGAGGATATGAGGTACATGTAATTACTTTCATTTACAAAGGGAAAAAAAGGAGGTGAATTTTGAGCAATTCCCTGCAAACTTTCTGAAAACCCCTATGGAAATATTTGTTACTCTATGTATTTTCACACCAGTTTCAGAAAGCTCTTAAGTGTGCATATACCCATGGGAAAATGTGTGGTTTATTAGACTAAGAAATAATAACAAGGCTTTAAAAATGGAATCACTACTGATATAGACTTGCAGAAGAGAAATAATAAAAATCAAATTGTTCTCTTTTCCCTACATGTAGCTGGGGTGGGGAAGGGGATTTTCTGCATATTTACATTTGGACTATTAGGAATTCCTTTGTTTTTGTAACTGGTAGGCCAAGTAAGATCTTTGTAGACCTATGGCTGGTGAGTGATGTCACATTAGGCTGTACTTCCTGTTCTGTGGGGGCCAGATCCCTGTGCCCTTGTAGAACCACACTGAAGCCATAGCTCAGTTTGAAGGATTGGGACCTTAATTCGTAAAAGATGTTATAGCAATTTCAGTTCTTGGCCTTTGCTAATTAAAGACTGTCAGTTGTGCTGCACATCATACTTTCTCTGGTGGTGTGTTTTTGTGATATGAATAAATGCTCATTAGGGATTTAAATCAACTCAGCAAGCTTGGGACACTTGTGGTCTTCCCAATGAAACCAATGAAAAATAACCATAGGTGTTAATAAGTTCCCTACAGATTTAAGTTCAGCATTAATGAACATAACATTTGTTTTCATTCATTAGGTTTTATTTTCACCTAATGGTGAACCTAAAGGATTAGTGAGAAGGGCATTAACCATAGTAATTTTTATTCTGATACACAAAAGGTGCTTTCAATTTGCATTTTAACTCTAGTTCGGCTCTGAAACAGATAATGTACAAAGCCCAGTGATATTATTACATTTTGACACTGAATTACCAGATAAATGACTTGTCAGAGTTCATTTATGTTTCTGAATGTTTGGCAAAGAGTGACAGCTGCATAGAGCTTATAATACGGCGATGCATTATCTCAATGAAATAAAGCAGCTTCCCCAGCAAAATATATGCAAAATTAAATCTTGGGTGTCCAGATAAGTTTTTTACTGATTCAGAATGTGATTTTGTGCCAAATAAGAGGATTAAGTCTAGAAGTCAGATAATGCCAGAGGAAAGGAGATATGGTGACTTGCCTCCTTTTGAGTTAGAGAAGAATTCTGGATGAATATCAGGCTGTTGCAAGAGGAAAGCTTTCCTTCCTGCAGGATGGAAAGAGAATAAAGATACTGCCATCATTCAAGCTCTACTCCATAGTTAACATACATCAAGCACATGAATTCTATATTTCTGGCATGCGTGATCCATGCACACTACTATGCAGAATACAGTGACATTCTTCCTATGTAATTTAAAAGAAAAGGGGGGGAGGAAAAATGTATTTGAGAATCTGAAATAATTATTTAAAAAATAATTCTCTAATACTTTTATTTATTTTCTGTGTATGTGGGTGGAAAATCAACCATCAGTCTAACATACTATTTCTAAAGCCTTGTGTTATTTCTAAAATGCTAATTCTGTGCAAACTGTAGTCCAATACAGTAACTACACAAGAGCAATACTGGTAACTTTACAAAAGCAATGTTTTAAAATAAGGGACATTTTAAGTTTCATTTCTTCACTCATTCACTGATCTCTGCATACAGTAGTAGCTAGATAAATGCTCACTGAAGAAACAGCAGTTAAAATGGGATGGGGGGCTCTGAAAGTGTTATCACATACTAAAAGTATATAGACTATAACATTATTATGCTCAAGAACACTTCTTGTTATAAGAGGAAGCTATTTAAATATTGTTATAAGTGTCTAGGGGAGGAAAAAAGTGTCCAGAATTAAGGAAAACTGTTGCCTCAGCTGATCCTTCTAGCTGATGATGAATAGAGACAAAATTTGTTGCAGTTAATCCAAGACCCTCATTTACTGCATAAATTTAGTGGGTTTTTCCCCATCCTGTATAACATTTTTTCATTCATGAAATACCATTGAAATAGTTTCTGATTTTAAAAAAAAATTGTAAGGAAGGGGAAGTTTGGGCCCTATATGTGACACTTGTTACTGTGTCCAAGCAGCAGATAAACTCTTTAAAACAACAAAATCTCTTCTTCTGTAATCCTAGTAACCATTTAATTAATTAAGACAGAACTTATTTTAAAAATCAAGTTCACTTTTCAGTAAGTTTGGCTATTTGAATTTCATTCAGTTTGGGCAATGAAAACAAGTTACTGAGTTTTAGATCCTGTTTCTACCCTATTTCGTATTTCTGACAGTATCTAAAAATCTATAAGTGGGGTTATTTAGGATAGAAAAACATGACATGACTTTTTAAATTCAGAAACAGAATGGAAAAGATGGACACAGTGGATAAATGATACTTACCATACTAATGCATGTAGGACTGTCCCTGATAAATAAGGATTGCTGGCATGTTATGTATTGCTTTCTTATTTGTGGGCTGTAGCACAATGTGAAGTGCACAGTGTTAGTGGGCATATCCTATAGGTAGTATGGTAACTTGGAGGGTGGGCATAAATCCTGGGTGCAAATTCAGAGGGCATTCAGAATGGTAGCCCGCACAGAACCTGAACCATCACCACTGCCATAGTAGCTCCTGTCCGGGGAGCTTACACTAAGGCAGAAGAAGCTTGTTCTGCCACCATAGTGATGCCAGTCCCTGCACAAACAAGCAAATACTGGCTGCCCTGCCTTGCTCCCATTCCCAGGATGCTAAAATCTCAAGTGATGCCTCTGAATATAGGTGAATGTTAAAATCCTAAGATGAAGCTAATAGTTATGCAAAACAAAAGATTTTAATTAGCCATAAAACTCTAATACAGTGATAATGTGCTTGTTTTTATAAAACCTATATTTGTCATAATGTATCTTATTGCATTCCTTTAAATATATTTCACTTTCATTCAGAGAACTGTGGCATTGCTCTGGTGGTCATTTTTCTATAGAATGTCGTTAGATATTTTTGTGGCAGAGAAAATAAGTTTGTTTTCTGCCATGGAAGATGAAGGTAGCAAGTATTTTTTGGATTTTTTTTTTTAATCAGTAAAACTTCCTTTTATTTCAGGATAATACAATACATAGAAAAATAGCCCCCTGTCTTTTACATAGATAAGACCTGATTCTGGTTGAAAGTAACTTGACCACAACGTCTCACTAAAGTCAATGAAACCACTTACATAAGTATTCAAGTAATCTAAGCATTTCCAAGAGACCCAACGCCCAGTCCAGATTTTCTTATACCAGGACAGAATAAAAACCCTGGATACAAACACCTCTGCAGTTCTGAGTGTTAAAAAAGTAATAATCATCTGGGTCCAGTTTTCAATTGTGTGGCTTGGATCCATTGTTATTAAGAGTCTTGCTTGAGTTCACTTTCTTATCTGTGCTGCTGGTGGAGGATTTTGTAAGCGTTTTTGTTGCTTTCTCAGTTTAACCATGTTATCTGTTTTCTCCCATTCAGTATTCATCACTTGTACGATCACTTCAGTATACTTTGTATACTCAGTATACTTTGTTCTTGGCATAACAAGGCTTATATGTTTTCCACCTGTTTTTCATGTGACCTAGTTGTGTATGTTTGCATGCATTCACACATTTAAAAATGGACTGAGGTTTTTACTTATTTGTGTGCGTGTGTGTACATGCCCACACACGCACATGCACACACACACAAGTGAAAGATGTACTAATACATATGTATATATATATGTGTGCATATGTGGGTGGGTGCATGTGGGCATGTACACACACAAATCAGTAAAAATCTTGGTAAGTTTTTAAGTGTATGCATACAAACATACACAACTAAGTCACATGAAAAGAAGGTGGAAAACATAAGCCTGTATATACACACACACACACATGTCTACATATATATGTATATGTATGTAAACATATTCCATAGAACTTCCGATTCTTATTTAGCTATTGAACAGAAATTTAAGTGCTCCAACACCAAGCCTGGAACATAGGTGGGCACTCTCAATGCACCTTGATATAAGGTATTGAAACAGTGTGTAGTTTCTGCTTGGCCACTTCCCCTTATGGCAATATGTCAGCTGCCACTCACACTTGGGGCATGATTTCCTAGGAGCTGCCCAGCTTTAAGCCTTGTTCCAAGGGCGCTATGAATAGGTTTAGTTTTAGATTTATCCTAACCGAGTTCTGCAGTGGAACAAAATATATTACAATAAGTGGCAATCAGTTTTTAGAGCACTAGAGGTAATGCATTCAAACTCCTTTTAAAATGGGAGAAGATTTCTAGTTATAAATAACACACAGTTGCAAATTCATAGGTGCACACACATGTTAATATCCTTTATTATTTTTTAGCTATTATAAATGTTCTCATAATACCAAACTGCCAGACATTATTATGGCTCTGATTACTGGATTTTCAGCCCTAGCTATATTAATTTTCAAGAAGATTTTATAATAATGTGTATTCATCAATTCAATTCATGAAGGACAATATGTGACATACAGGAAATTAGTGTTGTGAAGATAACACACTCTCCTTCCCCCCACATCTAGCAACTGTGTAATTAGAAGAGCTCATTTAGTGGATCAGTTCTCAATTATCCGTTAAGTGTAAGTATTTGAGTTAGATATAGTCCATTGTTTAACGTGACTGAACATAATTTAACTTGCAGAGTACATGAGATGTAAGCAACTGCAAGCAAACTGACAGATGACATTTCCTATAAATCGTATTTGTGCATCTGAAACCTTGCTATGTGTAAAGAATGCTTATTCCAGCAGGAAGTTAGATGATAAAAATCAGAAAGATATAGCACTACATAACGTTGTATTGAATATTTCTGGGACATGCTCTATAGTTTCAATTTGTTACAAGAAACTTGTGTGATAATAAACACACACAGGGGATTGCATAAGAAGTAGCAGAGATTAGATTGATGTTGGTTATAATGGAGAATGCAGTCTGTTGGCCCAATAAGCCAAACCATATGAGGATTTGCTTGTTGTCAATCTTGTGTTCAGACAATTTGGTAACCAAAGAAAATCTTTCTCAAATAACTTGATCACCTGTTTTAAATGTATAAAAGAGAAATATTTTTAACAATATTTATTATTATCCTTTAGATTATCCATAGCATATGTATATATGTCAGCATTATCTCTTAGACTCTGGCTGCAGGTGAAATAATAATGAGTGCTTCTTTTAATAATAAGCACAAAAACATAATGTCCTACTTTGACAGCTTCCTGTCCTAGTTTTCCAAGTGCTTTATGAACACTAATGGATTGAATTAATAGAAACATTGAACTTATCTACATAGGCAGGTTATTGCAGAGTAAACCGGAGTACGGATTTACAGAATATTGACTACTCCTCATTAACTCCCTTTCTGGATGTTCTTAGTGAAAGGTAGCTTACTCCTTGATGAAAACATAAAGCCACTTCTACTCTTTGCTGGCAATCCCTGGATTCGAGGATGATCTCTACTATGGCTCATTGATTGGTCTTGAGGTGACTTAAGGGTCCAATCCTTGAGTTACAGATCTGTCTGCAGAAGTTGGAGGTTCTTCTACGGGGGAGAATAAGGTGTCAGATGGGATTTCTCTCTTTTTCCTTCCTCTGTTCTGTCTTCTTTGCCTCAAGGGCAAGATGCTTTGCCTCAAAGCAGGCTGCTGCATCATTGAGGTTGTGGTACCTTTGGAGTCAGTCAGCAACCAGCTCCTCTCAGCCAGCTCCTGCTCTTGATGTCAGCTTACATTTTCTTGAGGTATGCCGTCTATGCGTTCTTGTAACACTTCCTCTGGCCACCATGGTATCTCAAGCTACAACTATGGTGGAAGCAGAGCACTTTTTATTTGTATAGAGTCCTGTACAGAAAAGTTGGTTTTTTGAGGATCATTGGCTCAATGATGGTAACATTGGCTTCAGCAATTGTTGAAAAGCATTCTTTACACATAGCAATTCATGCAGCAATCTTCCCATTTGATGCAGAGGATTTTCCGGAGGCATCTTTGGTGACACTTTTACTATCCTTTAAATCAATATGAATCTTTCCATTGACTTCAGTGATGACATACTGGATTAGACTGAGAAGCCAAGTACAGGCATTCAAAAGCCTGCGGCAGAAGCACTCTAACTTTTGAGCTTTCCTGTAAGCACCCCCATTTAGATCCGGAAGAAGCAGAACACATTACCTCTTGTAGAGGGGGCTCTGAGCCTGCCTGTGCAACCTGAGCACAGCAGGTAGTGGGTGCTGTCATATGTCTCTCATTATTCCCTGTGGGCTCCTCAGGCTGCCAAAGACTCCTGAGTGGAGCAAA
>NW_017729032.1:251771717-251779153 GCF_001723915.1 Gavialis gangeticus
CCCCCAGCATCCTGGACACACACCCATGCAGACATGCAGAAACCCACAAAGACAACCCAGGTGTCTGGGGCATGACTGGGCCACCAACTTTCACGTGGTTAATGAAAACAATGCCTGCTTTGTGTGCAACTCCCTGTTCTCTGGGGTGATGGAAAGTGGGTGCTATGCTCCTGGGGTCCTTACTTTCATCATCAGTGATGTCATCATCCCCACAATCTTTGTTGGGACCAGCCTATCTTTTCCTACCCTGGCTCTTGAGGCCATATGGGGGCAGCTGGACCACTGAAATGAGCACTTCAGTTATGAACCAAACCTGGCAACGCGGGCCTGGTGATCCCCACCCCCTCACTGATGTTTGTGGCATTGGCCTCACAGAGCGACAAGCTGTCCAGATCCACAAAGCCCTGGCCGACTGCCTCCTCACCCATGTTGACTGGTTATCCTCCCTTTAAGTGCCCACACCCTGGGACCAGGGCATGGCTCTCCTGCCATAGACTTCTCTGGCCCTTCCTCACAGGCAGTGCTGCCCAGGGTGCCTGGGCACCATCCCCCTTCCCCTCTCCCTCCTCAAACCCTGCCCCCCACAAGGCACACACAGAGCCAGCAGAACGTGGTGCAATAAAGAAATATACCTTGTTTTAATCAAATGTTGAAGCTGCCAGACTGTTAGTGCATTTACTAAACAAAAACTGTGCAACATTGCCCGCTGCAGAACTTGGAGCCTTTTTTTCAGTTAACATTGAGAGGGTGGAGAAAGATGCTTCCTGCACTGGGCAGTTATGTTGTGGGAGCAGGGGAGAGGGTGGGGGTGTGTACAGCCACAACAGGCTCAACTTAAATACAAAACCTTGGTGTAGCAGGAGAAATGCCTCATGTAAAACTGTTGCACCTCAGTTTAATTAAATGTTGCAGTTGCCAAATGTTTTGTGTGCATAATAAAGAAAAGTAGTGGAACGTTGCTTGCTCCAGCATTTGGACCAGAGCCCAGGGAGCTGCAATTCTCCGTAGCAGGACCTGGGCCTATAGAGGCCTGACCAGTTGGGCTGGTGGGAGAGCCTCCCCAGCCCCCCATTTTCTTTGGGGCTCTGCGCCTACACTGGCAACTGCCAGCAGCCAGATGTAGTGAGTTGGCTCTGGAAAGTGGGCTAAGTGAATGCCAGCCCTGGCAGTGGGTCTCAGACAGCCAGGTCCCTCTCCCCCCCTGCTTCTTCCTGCTGCTGCTTCCTAGACTGGGCCCCACCATACGGCTTCCTGACTCCTTGGAGCATGGGTCAGTGTCTCCCACATGTCATATCTCCTGTTCCATGCCCCCCCACCCGCATCCCCCAATCAATACACAATGTTACAGTGATGATGTACCCCTTCTTTCAAAATTATAAATCCACCCACAGTCATACCCTAGGCTTCTAACTGTTCTTCTGCTAGATTGTTTCACTTATTATAAGGATATGGAAAATCCATTCCCAGAGGGGTGCTCTGTAGCCCACCAGCCTTTCCCCAAGTACTTTAAGATTGTTTGGGGAGAGCTGATATGGCAGGGGGCTGGCTTAGTGTTACTATTTCCTATTGGTCTCTGGCTGTTTATAGGGGCTTTAAAGTATGTCTAGGACTGCCCCTGGATGTAACAAAAATACTGCATCTCTTTCACCCCTACAAAGAAATGTCACTTCAGGAGAAAGCAATAGTGAGCAAAAACTCATGTCATTCATGATTCCTTGAATAAAAGGTATAGTGTATAAGATGGTATATGAGGTATAATTTAAGCATGTTTATTTAGATGGATTAATTTCAGCTCAGTGCATATACCAATACTGATAAGACCAGCTGTTACTCAAGCATTAAACCTGTAACCGAACTCTCTCTTAAATAGGATGGTAGTTTCCCATAAACTTGCTATTTGCTTAAAACACCATAAGAACAGGGAACATTTTAAGGTACTTAAATAAACCAGTCATGCCTGTACAAAATATGTAGATTTTCTGAAGTCATACTTTGATACTGTATAGTTTTGTTATTTATTGCTCCTGGACAATACATGTAATATATTATTTTATACAGTAGCATCTAGCTACTAAGAAAGCATGCATGTTTCTGCTGTTTGTTGGATTCTATGACTGAATAAATGATTTGTTTAGTAACCTTTTAAAAACGTTTTGTATGGTACAGAATGCTTTTCCACCAATCCTAAGTACATTTCATTTTGATAGTGGATCTCCTGGTGGTGTCTACGTCAAAGTAATATAACTAATCTCACTGACTTAACAGAAATAGATGGTCCATTTACAGTGTTTCTAAAATAGAGCTCAGCGGCACAATATATTACTAATTTGAAATGAATTTATTTGCTGTTTCTGCTCATGGAATATCATGGCATATCTATGAAGATACAGCAATTCTATTGAATAGATGTATTCAAAGTAATTGGCTTATTTGAATAATTTTTAAATGTTGGCAATGATTTCATTGCAACGTGCTAAAATTTGTCTGCAAGTAACTAATAACAGTTCAAAGTTTGGGGTTGTCATTTGATAGATAAGTCACATTTTCATTTCCTGTTCCCTGATTTTAAGTGTATTCAGGTATTTTGATTTCCATGAATACTTGTGGATCTGGCTTTCCTTAAATGTTTGCTTTCCATGAAATAGTCACAGCTACAAAACCTCTCTAGTAGAACATCCATAAAAAATAAGAGGAAGAGCAGTATGGGAAAGTCTGATTTTTCACATAAATTCAGGGAAAAAATTATATCCTATACTCTTCAGTTTGACTGTGCAGTTGCATAAAGCATTGAGGAATTCTTCCTTCTCCTTCAGAACTAGTGCTTTACTAGTGTTATGGGTCCAAGCCACAGAGTTTTGATGTAGGTTAATCTGTATTTGGATTTTATCTCCTTATTTGTGTTGTCTAGTTTAAGGTTTCTCAGGCAGCACATAAGAGAAAAGAGGCTCTAATCCAAGTAAGGGCTGGAAGTTAAATATAACTATGCATAATATTTTTAATCAAAGACTATAGAGCACATGTTTATCAAAGGTGGGACTTATTGATATATGTAACTTAGAAAGCAGTTACAGAAGCATTTACAGAAGAGGAATATATGGTTAGGCACAGCTGAGACACAAGAAGCAGTTTGCAGCTCATCCCAAAATCCCTCATAGTCCTGCAACTTTCATTTTGACAATTTCACCATGGGGGAATATTTCTCATTATGTGAGCATTGACATGTTTTGATTAAAATTTTAAAGATGTGTGACAAGTGAAAATTCTTCTATATTACTTTCATGCAGAGAATCTGCAGGGGGTTTGAGGACCTTCTTTAATAGATGAATAAACCTTATTTTAGCAGAACTTCTTAATGAAGATGTTATATCTTCCATCTATAAATTAACTTGAACTCTAAATAACCCTGTATTAATCAGAAAAGTGATCACAAAGCAGATCTTCATTTATGAAGAAACCTGAAAGTGTGTGGGAGCCATTAGCTGGGAAACAGAGCTGTCCCCAAAGCAAAACCCAACATCATAATGCCCCTGAGTTCAGCACAGTTTGGGGCTAGATTTAAATATAGTAGTTCTGGCTCATCTATACATTCTTTTTTGTGCATTTCTGGATTGCAACACATAAAAAAAAATAGATAACTTGTCACACTTGTCTATAAACAAAATTTATCTTGGACAGGTCACTTTCTACTGTTGTCCCTAACTCAAGATCTCTTATTAGTTTTCATGATAATGTAGTTCTGGTTAGTTGCTTTTGATCTTTCTTGGAGTAACCATGAAATGCCAGTTCAGGCACTTTGAAATCACTTTGTCCTATGCTATTGCCATTCAGGAAAACCTTGTGGCAATGGCATTAAGATTGATTTTAGCTGTTCTAATACAAGAAAGCTTTTTTCTTATTCCCCTGGGGAAAATTGTAAAGGGACTGGTATATACAAGGGAGTCCTTCTGAATCCAACTTCTTAATCAAATTTTCATCTAGAGATGAGGAGAGACCATGTGGTTACTCCTCAGAGATGAGGAAAGACCATGTGGTCAATCAAACACCAATGAATGGGGAAGGTTGAAGCTCAAAGCAGAACACAGTAGTCACAGAATAGTATGGCTCTTCCAGAATTTGAAATTTCTTATTTGCTCAAGATGACAGACAAATATACAATAATATAAAGACATGAGAAAAAAACATGTCCCCAAATTCATACAAAACTGCGGAAACATGTTTTCATCAGATTTTTTCCAAAACGTATCAGACATCCTGAAATCAAATTGGTTATAAGTCTATCAAGTGCTCAAGAACAAAAAAAGCATAAAAATGCATGAATGAGATAATCAAAACTATGAATATATAAATCTCTTGACTAGATGATTGATTTAATAAAACTAAAGGCTGAAGGAAGAAATTCAATAACAAAAGAAACCCCATCTGTCCATGAAACTAGTAAAATGAAATTATATTCTATTTATGGTTATAAAATGGAATAGAAATTTTCTAAAGAATGAAAGAGCAAAAATTAAAAAGGCATATTAAAAAAAAAACATTAGCATAGTCAAAATGGTGATTTATGGGAAGAGACTAATGAAAGACTTTTGTTTTTCTGAAAAGTCTATACCATTCCATGGAAGAACGTCTGTAATGAATGTAAAAGAGGTATTACTAGTTAACATTATATAGTGATAGGGAAACTAGTAATATGGTGATAGCCCTTTAATATCTGATTGCAGCAAGTAGTTTAGTAATTAGACACCAGACAATCTTGGGGCTGATGGAATTGCTTGAAATATAGAATGTGTTTGGAACCATGGTAATACTTGTACAGGGTTTCAAATCTGAATAGGGGTTTCAAATCTGAAAAACCTCTATATTACTGTCATAAAGTTAAGTGTACCTAAAATTAAAGAATCTGAATCCAGGCCTAATTTCAGATTTCCTAAACTAATCCAGTAACACACTTGCAGTAGTATCAACATGAAGGATGAGAGAGGCCCCCAATGGCACTGCTACCCCACCCTTATGCACAGATGGGTGTAGAGCAGTGTTTCTCAGTCAGGGTGCAGAAGCACCCTGGGGTGCATTGAGAACTTTTCAAGTGTGCTGTGGGGTGCCACACAATGTTAGTACTATTAGGTATACAAACATGATTGGTATGATAAAATCAGAGGCCATGTCCAGACAAGCACAGCTGTGCAGTATGTGGCAGCGCACCCATGTCTGTGGCGCCACATATTGCACATTCAGTTGTTTTCCAGGGTCAAAAAAACTGGTGGAGATAAAAAGCATAGCAGCACACGCATAGGCAGCACATGCCACTCAAAAGTGCAGCTTGGCTGCCTGGAGCCACGCTGCGGCTGCCAGCCAGCAGCAGGAGGCTCCCAAGAATTCAAGATAAGACTTCTGGGGCCCCAGCCTCCCCTACCCCACCTAGGGTAACTTGCCATGCACCAGAGTGTGCATGGCATGGGCATTCCCCAGGGACAAGTAGTGCAGGGTGGTGCAAGATGTGCCACTGCTAGTTTAGTCTACTGTGCATTAAAATATCTCATGCAGACATGCCAATTCAGGGTCAATACCTACTCCAGTACTACTGCAAGTGTTACTGCAAATGTGTTACTTCTCAGACCTGCTACTAGAGGGCTGGTGAGCAGGGGCATGGCTAAGGGGCAAGTCTTCTCCGTATCTGCCCTGTTCACCACGGACTCTCTAGCCGCAGTATAGATCGAGGAGAGGGGAGGGCCCCCCATGACATCTGAATCACCCCACCAACTCCCGCAGTCATCCCACTTCCCCTCATTGGCCCCAACTGCCCCCCATTAGTTCCCAGATCCACTCTCCATCCTGCAGTCAGCTCCTCACCCCCCCAACAATCTTCTTCTTACCCCCAAATCCCTGCCTATCACTCCAGTCAGCCCAAGAGCAGAAGTGACAGCAGAAGTGGGGCAGAGATTCCCTCTCCCTGCCTGCTCCCAAGCTTTCTACAGCCCATGCTGCCTCACACACCTGGATCCAGCTCCCAGTGGGACTTCCAGCTGCCCAGAAGCTCTTTGCCTCCCTTCTTATTCCTTCCTCCCTTTCCTCCTTCAGTTGCAGGGCCTGGCAGGAGCTGGATCTGGGTATGCAGGTTCAGGCAGGGAGGGGAACCCCCCACCAGTGTCACCATCACTCTTAGAATAATTGAGGCAGTGGGGCAATGATCAGGGAGTGGAGGGGCTGATGGGGGCTGGGGAGCAATCTGGGGATGGAGGGGGTGATTCAGGGGTCAGGGGACAATTTGCAGGGGCAGAAGTGGCAGTAGCTCAGCAGCTCCCCACCCACTCTCTCTTTCCACCTACCCCTCCCTCTTCTTCCCTCCAATCCTACTCTCCCTCACCCCTTCCCCATGCTCCCCTCCCCTTAGCCTCCCTGCCCCCCTTCACCCCTTCTCCTTCCCTCCCCAATCACTTAACTGGAGCTAGGTAGCACAGCTCAAAGATTAACCTTGCCCAAAGTGGTGACACTTTAAGAAGCCTAGAGGGCAATTAGCACTTTTTAATGAGCCTTAATATGTGATCATTCAAGTTTTAAGTGCTCTTAATATAGTTTAATTGTCATGTATAATCTCACCCTCAGATCCTTCCCTTTATTTTTGTGAGCTTTGCCCTATTCCAGTTTAAACCCAATTATTGACTTGGGACTGGAAAGGAGTCAAAATCACTAAAGTTAATAGTTTGGCATTGTCCCCTAATAGCTGTCGCGTGTGCTTCTTTTCCCAGCAAGCATTTTACTGAGTTAAGTCAATAAATTCACAAACTAAACACCCCAAAACCAGGGCAGCATGCAGTACTCATCTTATGTACTGGGGAAACAGCTAAACTTTATAAGGCCCTTATTACATGATAATTTTGGGTGAATCCGAACCTTTTAACCATAGGCACATTAACACCTGAAAGTGGTTTTAAGCCAGGATGGGCAGTTATTTTGGCTGCAGGGCCACTTAATGAGTTTTGGTGAGCTGTCAAGGGCTGCAAGGGTAGTTCTGCTCCTTGATAGGTGCCCTGGCCCCGGTTGCCATCTTGGGACCTGACGTCCTACCCCCTAGGCCCTGACCTTTGCTACTAGAAGTCCTTCCTCTTTCTCCTGGAAGTAGTCCTTTTGGGAAGGGAATTTGCCATCTTGGAACTATCCTGTCCCCAGTTCTGCAGCACTTGTGGGGAGGTCAATGCGAGGTCACGGTTGGCAGGGCTAACCGGACCTTGTCAAGCATCCACAGGTGCATCTCAAGTAGAGCCAGGGAGGTGATCCTCCCCCTCTATACAACGCTGGTCAGGCCACAGCTGGAGTACTGCATCCAGTTCTGTGCGCCCCATTTCAGGAGGGGTGTGGACAACATTGAAAGGGTCCAGAGGAGGGCCACCTGCATGATCCGGGGACTACAGGGCAGACCCTACACTGAAAGACTGTGGGAC
>NW_017729032.1:251779198-251781271 GCF_001723915.1 Gavialis gangeticus
AAGAACTACTTCACAGTTAGGGCGGCTAGGAGCTGGAACCAACTTCCTAGGGAAGTGGTGCTGGCTCCTACCCTGGGGATCTTTAAGAAGAGGCTTGATGACTACCTGGCTGGACTCATTTGAGTCCAGTCTTTTCTCCCGCCCAGGTGGGGGGTCGGACTTGAAGATCTACAAGGTCCCTTCCGACCCTACTTCTATGATTCTGTGACCCACACCCATGGCCCTGACCCAGTCTGCCTTGTGCCTAGTCCAGTCTTGCCCTCACTCTGCAGCGACAGCAGCTGGACAGAAACTGTTGCTTGGTGCAATGGAAATGTGGCCCCTCTCCTGTGCCAGGCTGCCCTGCATCTCTGTCACCATCACTACCACCTCCAGGCTTCTCAGCGGGTCAGTGGTGACAGTGCAGAGCAGCTGCAGGGAAGCCTGGGGCGGGCTCCAGGTGTCTGCAGCAGGAAATACATGGCAGCAGTGAGAGGGACAACTTGCTTTTCCCTTACTCTAAGCTAAAATTTCTGCCTGGATGCTACTGTTGCTCAGTACAGGTGAGTCCGGAGCAGGTGCAGTGGGACTGGGTCAGGGCTATGCATGCAGGTACCCACTGATACTGTAGGGCTGGGGCCAGCAGCATGATGTGCCACAGGCAGGCAGTGCCTGGGCCAGGCGGGACTGAGGGATCCGCCATGGGCCAGAGAAAGACCTTCCATGGGCTGGATCCAGCCTGCGGGCCATATTATGCCCACCCCTATTTTAAGCACTCATGCAGCTCAAAGTTGCATCATTCCAGGGAAGGATTATCTCTAATCTGCACTACCCAGCTCCTGTTCCATTAAGGTGTTGCCACTCCCCACAGTTGTTGAAGTCCTCCAATGTCCCAAGGTGTCTCTCAGCCCCACACATAGAGCAGTGATAGAAGCCTGCCCTGGTACACAAGTCCTCTAGTGGCAACTCACAGCTCCAGCTCCTAGTTCTGTCCCTGCTCACGAGGCCTGTAGTGGTAAGTCACAGCTGTGCAGGTGGGAGAGAGTCAGAGAAGGTTTCTACCTAAGGGTGTGACTGCTCCAAACTTCAAGCTACTAGCACTAACACCAGTCAACATTTATGTAGCTCGCAACATAAGATGTTGCAAGGCCCCTAATTTCTGGTTTTAACATGTGGACAATGCAGGGGTTAAAAGCTTTAGGAGACAAATAAAATTAACATAACAAGGTCCTAACAGGGTTATGTATATTCATCCTAAGAAATCTTGTGGAAAATGACAAATTCGTGCATTTTGTAACTTTGAAGAAGAAATATGGTTTAGAGCAAAGGAAAGAATTGGAATATATATAATTTAATAATTCAAGCACAGATCAATATTGCTGCTTTGAATCTTCCAGACTGCATATTAGCATGGTTTTTGCCATGATGCGCTAATGTGCAGTAGAAGAGTCCATGTTCTATTGCATTAAGAGTGTAGATGTGCCCACTGTAAGGTATAATAAGGCCATAAGAGACTCTAAACTAACTGCAGGCTCTATCTGGCTTTTATTGGTAACTACTGGGTTGATATCCTATAGCTGGCTTTAGGATTCAGCATCCTTTTTAGCCTTAAAATCTATGCATATGTGGCTTGAAGTACTTTCATTGACTTCCAAAGGCTTTTGATAGGATGTTCCATACAAGTGCATAGATAATACAGTGGGAAGAAAATATTAATATGAATACAAATAAAATATGGCTAATATTTAAGTCTTTAGGAGTATTGTTAACTAAGAAGTTTATTTGGCCTCATTTGAAAATAGTATGTCTGTGAGAAGAGACCAACAGTGGACCCCTGCTAAACCAGATGGGACAACTGACACCCAGGAAAAAAACAGCCTATTAAATGGGTACTTTGCATCGGTCTTTCATCAGTCCCATGGGATGCCCATGCCCACTACAGGACAGGAAGGTCAGCGTGAGGGAGATCCCCTGCCCTCCATCAATGTTGACCTTGTGAAGGAACACCTTGAGAGGCTGGATACCTTCAAATCAGCCAGCCCTGACAATCTACACCCCAGGGTACTCAAGGAGCTGGTGAGCATCATAGCCCAG
>NW_017729032.1:251786271-251804261 GCF_001723915.1 Gavialis gangeticus
TTGACCACAAGATGAACATGAGCCTTCAGTGTGATGCTGCAGCTAGTAAAGTGACCAAAACACTGGCTTGCATCCATAGATGCTTCTCAAGCAAATGGGACATCGTTCTCCCATTATACTCGGCCTTAGTGAGGCTGCAGCTGGAGTACTGCATCCAGTTTTGGGCCCCACAATTCAAAAAGGATGTGGAGAAGCTTGAGAGGGTGCAGAGAAGATCATGTGCATGATAAGAGGTTACGAAAACAGACCTTACGACGACAGGCTCAGAGCCATGGGGCTCTTTAGCCTGGAAGAGCGCAGGCTCAGGGGCGATCTGATGGCCACCTATAAGTTTATCGGGGTGACCACCAGGATCTGGGGAAACGTTTGTTCACCAGAACGCCCCAAGGGATGATGAGGTTGAATGGCTATAAACTACTGCGAGACTGTTTCAGGCTGGTCATAAGGAAGAATTTCTTTACTGTCCAAGCCCCCAAGGTCTGGAACAGCCTGCCACCGGAGGTGGTTCAAGCACCTACATTGAACACCTTCAAGAGCAAATTGGATGCTTATCTTGCTGTGATCCTGTGACCCCAGCTGACTTCCTGCCCTTCGGGTGGGGGGCTGGACTCGATGATCTTCCGAGGTCCCTTCCAACCCTAATGTCTGTGAAATCTATGAAATCCATGAGAAAGAGGCAGAAACAGGAGTTGACTTCTAAGAAATCACTCTGCTTCTGCCAGAGTAAATGCTAGTCATAGATCCTAGAAGTATATTTTTACAGAACATTTTTTAAAGGTGCTTAGTTGGTCTTATAATTGCAAAGTATTTTTTTCCCAGGCTTTCTGCTAGTTAATGAAATTTCAGCTCTAGCTGGGAAGAAATTAAATGAAACTGATTTTGCAAATGAAATCTGTCATATGGCTATCTACAATTTTCAAATTGATTTTATTCACTTTTCTCACTGGAGGAGTTAAAACAGACACATTTATATCTGTCAGTAACTAGAGCAATATTTTGGAGCTGTTATCTTTTAAAATAGTCATTTAAAAATATTTGCTTTGGGAATAATTGTTGAAAACTATTTCTTAAGTTATCTGCAATAAATGGTTTCCTGTGAGATGTTCTTAAGATATGTTTCTTCTCCCCTATTCCTTTCTTTCTCAGACTAAATCCATGGAATCAAACACGTCAAAGTGTTTAAGATGTGGTGTTCTTTCTAGTTGTCAAAAGTGATTGTTTGTAAAGGGTTAACTTATTGCATAGTTTTGAATTCTTGCTGACTCTGAACAGTATCTGCCAGTAACACTTAGTATTGTGTCCAGTTAGTTAAGAGACTCTGTCCTATCCTGGCAAATGATGATCTGTCCTCAGCAGGACAAACCTTAGAATATACCATTACAATTCTACAGAGCATGAAGGCATCAATTTGTTTTAAGAAACTTAGTAAAGAATGCAGTAGCACTTTTCAGTATTGTGGGAAACCATGAACCATCAATATACTTCACTTTCTATTATTGACTTCCTATAGAATATCAAGTTAAATTCAAGGTCTCTGCCTTTATCTTCAGAGTGCTTCATTATGTAAACCCACCACTGTGTAAACCTAGCATATATGGTATAAACCTAGGATTATGGTCCACAATTGCATTTACAAACAGAATGAGCCTTTCTGCCACTCAGAAAAAGATATTGTGTGCAGAAGATATGGCTTATTATAATTACATAATTAATTTTATATCTGCATCTTTTAGTCTCCTTGGGTAGACCTGATTCAGGACTCAGACCTTTAAATCCTCATGAGCCAGGGTCTCACAATTCTCTCCCTACAAACCGAGCCCTAAGACTGCTTGCGTCTGTAGTTCACAATTCACACTCCACATCTAACGTCAATGTGCCACTTGACGTTTAGTCAGGGCAAAGATGGGATTAACCAGTGACCAGCCAGCTCTTGTAAAGCACATAACAATGAACTTCAGAGAGAACCTATATTTAAAAATGGCTTCTACTCATGCCTGACTTCCTAAATGATCCACCCATATCTACATGGATATCCTGGCAGGTACATCGGTTATCCTGCTTGTCTATTGCTGAACTGAGTTCGTTTCTGTGCCTGGGTCAGGAGCTGTCATCTTACACCATTTTTCAAGTCTTTTGACTTAGATCACACCAATTAGCACTTCCTTCACAGAGCATGACATTTTCAAAAGACGTGTACCTATGTAATTTCTGCATTGAGAATGTGCATTAGTCACCCTTCAGGGTCTTAAAATCTGCAGGGAATATTGTTTCCTCACTCACTGAGCCAGGAGTACAGTTGTTATAATCTCATAAAGATACACATAAACATTTAATGTAGCAATCTCGGAATATTCCATAATACTGTTTTATCTCTTGTAGCGCTTTTCTTTGCAAAAAAGCCTCTCCCAGGACTATAGGACCATCACAGCCCTCTCAACCTTTTGGCCCAAATGACTTTGCCTTCCCTGATACAAGCATTTCAGCCTTTCTTAAAATTAAAAACCAAAGCAAAATGCTTCACTGAACACTCAATGATCCACCAAGAAGAGAGAACTAGCAAACATTCTCTGATCGATGTTAGTCATGATCCTTAATGCACTATTGGAATGTGCTAAGAAATGCACTGTGATTAGAATAGTAAAGGAACCATTATAGAATGATACTTTTGCTTAGGGAGGGAAGTGCAGGATTTTGCTAGAAGGGAGGGAAAACTGATGCATATCAAATTCATGCTTCGAATCTAAGGCATGTTTTAACAACAGAAAAAAAATAAAGGACTCTTTACTCCACTTTTCTATACCAAACAAATCCCAAGATATTAATGGAATCAATTGATGTCATCACTATGATTATATATTTTTGTAATAATTATATACCATCTGGAAATATTGTATATGATTTAAATTCAGTCAATTGCAAATAAGAAGATGTATTCTCCTGCAACCCCTAACTTTAAAAACAGTTTAACTTTAAAACTGTTTAATAAATTTTAAAAAGGGAAAGGTCTCTTGACCAAGTATCCATAGTTTCATAGTTTGCGGTTTATAAAAAGCCGCAATGAAAAGCTGTCTTTCAGCTTTTTGAAGTTAGCCAGGTCTGTACTGTGGCATCTAACTTCATGTTTCAAGAACGAGTGTGAAAATTTGCTCTTTCTACTGTTGATAATGCCTCAGTGAATGTTGCTCATGGAACGGCAAGTTCCAAATTTCTGGGTAAGTGTAGGTTATTTGGAGTGTCAGAAAATCTGTCTATAATGATGTAACTTGAACCTAGACCAGTTAAGCATTACAACCATGAATTTCACTCAGGAGTTTATTGGCAGGCAGTGCAGAAAGCAAAAGAACAAGTATAATATAGCCTTGTTGGCACACCCCTCTCTCACAAAAGTCATTTCTGTACTACCCACATCTTCCAAACTTGTTTCATGTATCAAGGGCAAGAATGTGCAAGATGACATCTGTTTTTCAAAGAAAGGAATACAATTCATGTGCCAGCTTCTAATGAATGGTGGGGGAGGGGCAGGGGTGAGGGTAGAAGTGGAAAGCATTCCTGGGTATCTATCTAATGCAATCCAGACCTCTAGGATGAGTGCTGAGATGTAATTTTTATAGTGTTGAAACAGACTCTCTCAGACAATTCTGTAGTTAAAGACATCACAGGGCCCTTGTGGTATTCCTCCCTGCTAGCAGCTTCCCTTTACTTTTATACTGATACATAACCTCAAGCAGCTGTTCACATCCATCTGAGATTTCTGCCAGGAGCTTGAGCAACCTCTTGGTCCAGGAAAGGCCTACATGTGCACATCTATTTTCCAACTTTTTAAAGGTTTGAAATGTAAAAAACAACGGGAAAGAGCTTTGTCTGGCAAATATGGAAAACTTTTTGTCTCTGCCATGTTAGACTATAGGCCTTAATTTTCCTTTCACAGACATATAAATCATTGGTCTGAGTGGTATTTTTGTGCGTGTGAAAGTGGTGTGAGAAGAGAGAGAAACTGTATTGTTATCCCACTTGCCTAGTAACTTCATTTTCACTGTTCTTTTTTTCCCCCCCTTGTTCAAGGAAAGTTTCAGATTAATATCTATGCTTCATTTAGCAGGGAAGAAGGTGTGCAGATTTTCTTTCTTAACAAAAAATTGCAGTCTGTCAGTACCATGCACCCTAAAGACAGAGGCTTATCTGTGAAACCTCCATACAATTATAGCATAATGAATTCCGACCAGTTCATTAAAAGAGAAAATCACCAAAGAGACCTTTTAAGGCTAATCATGTATGCTGTACAGTTCGATGTAAGTGCTGTGTAACCTGAGCAGGCAGATAAGACCTTGTCTCTGTGGTAATCTTTTAATATTGTTCAAAGTTTTAAATAAAAATAGGAGGAATCTAAAGCTTCTAATCACAATTTTGGTGAAGCTATATTGCATGATGAGGGGTTTCTTTTTTAGGGGGAAGGGAGGACTTGCTTTGGGTAAAATTAAGCCCATTCAGGCTTTTCCACATTTGTGGTTTATAAGGTCGATTTTTATAATCTTAGTGAGGCCCCATGTTTTACATAAAGCTGTTTCTTAACTTAAACTTAATTTTTCAGATGCCAGTATACAAAGCAAAAAACTAACATGGTAGAAAAATTAGTTTCTGTCTGTCTGTCTGTCTGTCTGTCTTTCTTCCTTCCTTCCTTTCGTTCTTCCTTTCTTACTTCCTTTCACAAGAAACTGAGCTTTTGAAATGCCTTTGACAAAGTCCCAAACCAGAGGCTATTAAGGAAACTTAAGCAGTCCATGGCGGAATGAGCAGTAATGTGTTGAAAAACAAAGGCTGCTTGTAGATATGGGAAAAAATGGTGCTTTTGTTTAAATTCCTGCACTGAGCCCAGAAGACACATGTCGTAGTTGCACCTGACTTTCCCAATGTTTGTTTAGATCATGCACTTTAGTGGGGCTTTTTTGGTACTTTTATCTAATAGATGATTGACTCAGCTTTAGAGAAAAGTGCCAAAAAGCTGAAGCCCCTGATCTACACGGACACTGCAGAGCCAGGTTGAAGTAATGTGCTGCTACTTCTACTAAAGTACTTTTTTCATGCCTGTCAGTGCCCCAAGACCAAGTTTATTGTCTCTTGTTCCACCTCTATACATGTAAGTAAAGGTGTGATGAGATCTAATGTGTGATCCACACAAGCACACCTTCTGCCACGCCACATGGCAACAGAGGAGGCCCCTGCACCAGCATGCTCCCATGGCTGGGAGCCCCATCAGTTGAGGGCCTCCTAGCCAGGGGAACACCCCATATATCCCTGGGCCTGGGGGAGGTGGGGCACAGCTAGCACAATCTGCCAGGTTGGGGGATGCTACTTTGCCTGTGTAGCTGGTCTTAAGTTAATTTTGCAGTTCATAAACTCATAGAAAATTAGGGTTGGAAGGGACTTCAGGAGGTCATCTAGTCCAACCCCCTGCTTAAAGCAGGACAAGCCCCAACTAGATCATCCCAGCCAAGGCTTTGTCTACCTATGTCTTAAAAATGTCTAAAGATGGAGATTCCACAACTTCTCTGAGTATCCTGTTCCAGTGCTTAACTACCCTCCTAGTGAGAAAGTTTTTCCTAATATCTAACCTAAACTTCCCTTGCTGCAACTTGAGGCCACCACTGAAAATAGTCATCTGCCACCACTGAGAACAGTCTACCTCCATCATCTTTGTAACCACCCTTCAAGTAGTTGAAGGCTATTAATAAATCCCCCCTCAACTTTCAGCTGAGCCACTCAGAGCCGCGCTGCGGCTGCTAGCCAAGCTCTGCATGGCAGAATCACCACTGCTGCAGCCCTGGGAGGTTCCCAGGACCCTAGGTAAGGCTGCTGGGGCTAGTGCTGGCCTCAGCCTCCCCTCCCCTACTTAGGGTAACTTGCCAATTGCCAAAAAGCACTTGGCACAGGAGTTCCCCGGGGACAAGTAGTGGCAGTGCAAGGTGCATCGCCACTACTTGTGCCCGGGGAACCAAACATCCATGCTCATGTGGACATGGCCCATGAGACTTTTTTTGGTTCAGTCCTCTGATTTGATTTAACCTGCATCATATCTACTATTCTCCCCAGCTTGCTGTCATCTGCAAACTTGCTGAGGGTGCACTCTGTCCCATCTTCCAAGTCACTGATGAAAATATTAAATGAAACCAGCCCCAGGACCAACTCCTGGGGCACTCCACTTGACACTAGCTGCTAACTACACATTGAGCCATTGATTATTAACTTTACTAAAGTTAGTAAAGTTAATTAACCAGTTCATTGTGTGATACCTGTAACATGGAGAAGGGGCCTAGGAGTGAGAATATTACTTTTTGCCATCTTGAAAATTAAGCAACCTTTGGGTCTTATTTACTTTCCATGTGCCTAAGTGGTGCGTACATCACTGTATAACTGCTGCTTGCAATTTAGCACTGCCTCTGCTAGCCTAGCACTGGGAATAGTTAATAAGGATGCACTCTTAGTAGGGAAATAGTATTTCCCAAGTATATGACTGGTCATATCATGGTGGTGAGTCATAGTCATCTTGTGATCAAGTAATGTACTTGGGTTTTTCTTCTCCTCCTCCTCCCATTTTACATAAGAAATTATTTCTCTCCCAGTACATGAATTCCACCTTTTTACACTTTCTCCTAAGGTTGTTAATGAAAAGGTTAATCAAGATGGGTCCCAAAACACCCTCTTGAAGAAATCCACTAGTGTCTTACCTTCAGTCTAATATTTTCCCTTTAAGACCAATTTATTGTCATATCTCATTTACCCCATTTGTTACCCAACTTAAAATTCTTCTAACCCACACATTTTTTATCTTTAGTAATTCTTAATATGACATGGTATCAGAAGTTTTACTGGGATCTGGACAGTGGCTTTTCTTTTATCTAGAAAATCAATTATCCTATCAAAAATGTATATAAAGTTATGCTGTTATATACTCTTGTCAAGGCCATGTTGCATTTTATCCTATATTCCATTTCCCTCTGTCTCTTTATTTGGTCCTTCAAAATTTCATCTAAAGCACTGCATATTATTAAAGTTGGACTATCAGGCCCATAGTTGCTGGGGTCAGTTTTCACCTACTTCTTAAACAAAAGTTACTAGATTTGCTATTCTTCCAGCACATTATACCCATCCTGTTAACAGATTTCATAAAAATACTTGACCTGTGATTTCAGATGCTAGCTCTTTGAGGTGGAGGTAGAGGCAAGGAGATTATATGCTTCCCCTGAGTGTATTAAACTGACATTTCTACATGCTAGCTGTTTCCATGTCCTCATTTCTATTAACTATTGTATCTTAGTGTTTGCATCGTCCTTGTTGAAAATGGAGGCAAATTATTCATTTAGTTTTGGGCCATGCTAAATTAATTTATTAATTAGAGATTAATTATCTATAAACTTCTGTGCCTCACTGCTTACTCACTGCCTCCCATTCTGATGGCTGAAGAACTTTTACTTCTTTTTAATTTTCTCTGCAAGGGTTAATCAGCTGGACTTTAAGTGGTTCTTTATCTCTACTCTAGCTGACTGTTAAGATCCAGTTTTCTTTGCTGATCAGTCCTTGTTTCCATTCTTTGTAGTTTGCATATTGTTCTTATTAAGGTGCTTATTTATTCAGTTATGTTTGTAGCTTTTTCATACAAGTTCCCCCTCCCCCCCCACAACATACACCTTTTCTTGGGAAAGAGTGTATCTATCTGGATACATATTACAGCTTTGAATTAAAGAAATAACATTGTTCCTCCACGGTCAAATCTCCAAGTCCCATTGGACCAGCTGACTTTATTTACTACTACCTTTAGTTTATCAGTGTTTGTCCTTTTGAAACTGGGAACCTTGGTTACAGACCTGCTTTTGCTTATCCTTCTGTTTAATTTAAACTGAATCAAGTGGTAATCATTTGATCCAAGGTTATCTTCTAGTAATGCCCTTATTACTTACCAAAATCAGGTCTAAAATAGCATCATCTCTTATTGGTTCAGTGACTCACTACATGCTAGTTTTCAAGAGGCCGTTCAGAAATGTATTGCTGGCACCTAACAAAGGATTAGTTTTTCATTATGTTGCCATCACAAGCTGGAAACATAATAATGTTTCCTATGGTTTTGTTAAAGCCTGCTGTGAAAACAAGATGATGCTTTATTTTTATTTTTTTTTAAGTTGTACAAAAAAAGCATGTGTATGCTTCAAGCTGTAAATTAATTTCTTGAAATTAGGCTTTGGCAACCAAGGGAATAAGTGTTATATAACAGAAGCCTATGCACTATTTTAGCAATTTTGGTGCTGAAACAAACAGTAGATAAAATTTACCTTGAATCTATCTCCACTGAAACAGAATTATACTCATTTTAATCTCAATATGGTTGTACTGTTCACATTCTGCAAAACTATAATTAAAGAAGAGATGGATAACTTGCAGTTTACCTTCCATTTGTTTTTCAGTTAAAGCACATACCTCTCACTGACTCTTCCTTTCCTGTGTCGGTAGCTGTAGGTCACTACCAACTCTGCAATTAGCATATGTTTCTGGCAGTTATCAGAGTGTTTAGATCACGCTGTACTCATGTGGTCACAAGGGAAAAGCTACTGGTAAAAGAAGTACCATATTTTCTCACATACAGTATTCCCTGGAATATAACATACACCTTGTTTATGAAAGGCAGAGTAAAGAGAAAAGATTCTTCTACATTACAGTTATGGCTGCATACATAGGGCCCTACTGGATTCATGGCAGAAGTGGGCTGTGCTGTGGCTCCTTTAATCTTGCAAGTTCTGCCACATGCTCCCCCACACCCCGGCCTATTGGTGAAGGAGCCCTGCTTGCAGCTTGTGGCTTGCTCTTGATCAGCAGGGAAGCAAAAACTGCATTTTTGCCTCCCTGCTGTTGTCTGGCTAAGGGGCCCCAGCAGCTCCTCTGCTTGCTGCTGACCAGCGGGGAGGAAAAAACAGCATCATGTTTAAAACTTCCATTTTCACTTCCCTGCCAATCAGGAATGAGCTGCATGCAGGGCTCCTCCACCAATCAGTGTGAGTGGGGGGAGGTGTACAGAAGAAAGTGCAAAATTAAATAAGCTACAGTGCAGCCTACTTCCACCATGAATCTGATAGGGCCTTATGCATAGATAAGGGACAGAGCCTTATATTCAACTGATTCACCTTCTCTTTCCTACTTAACTAAAGTTGAATCCCTAGCTCCTACTGAAAATTGCTCACTAGGGGTATATCTATGATTTTGGAAAGAGATAAAGAGCTGGGAAACAGGAGTAGAGGAACCAGGAGTAGCTAAGAAATAGCTAAATTGTCCTAAGACACATTAGCTTGATTAGTTGAATAACAAGGCCATTAAAAAGGAAAGATCATCATTAATACTCATGTAGTCAAGAACAAAAGTAATTAAGTTACTTGACTCCCTTAGCTGTCTGAGTAGTAATGCCACAGCTCCTGCATTGTGGAGCAAGAATCAGAATAGGGTACTTCTATCCAAGGCAGAAAAATTAGCTTCCCCACTTAATACACACAGCCTAATTTTGAGATGATTTTGGGGGAAAGGTGAGGGTGGTATGTAACAAAATATAGTATGTTGCTGCTCTCTCAGCAAGAAGAGGGTGAAATGTATGGTACAGGGTGCATGAATGGATGTTCCATTCATGGTACAAAATATTAAATTCTACACATTCAATTAATTTGAAGAGGTAAACTCTGGAGCAGTTTGAGCCAGAGTAAACTACTCCTGGGCACAGAGTCTACATGTGCGCCCAGGACAGAAACAATTTGAGCTGGGGAGGACCAGTTTACACCAGAGCTTCTGGGCTCTGGGTGACTGCAACAGAGGGGCACAAGGGTGCTGAAAGTGTGGAGCCATATGGCTAGGCAGAGGCAAGAGTCTAGACCTCTGCTGTCTGGACTGACTGGGTACAATTTGCACCTATGGTTAGCATCAACACGTGTAGAATCACAGTAAATCACCCTGCCCTTAGAGTAATTTACTGTAGTGTACATTATTTTACTGCAGCCTAGTAGCATGTCACATGTAGACAGTGATGCTTTACTCCATAGCTAAGTAGTCTAGTCTGCAGTACTGCGCACATGTAGATGTGGCCCCTGTGTTTCTTGTGTTTCTAAAAGCCTCCAGCAGCTCATGCTGTGAATGAAGTGACCTCTCTTCCAATTCATGGCTTGCTACTTAATTCTCTTCCTCCCACTTCCATCAAGTAGTCACACTCTAAATGGAGCTTTGAAACTCTGGCTCAGTGGCCAGGCATGTCTCTTTTGGGCTGACACCCTTATCCCTTAATCTTGTCTTTCAACTGAAAATGAAAATGAAGTTGGTCTGTAAATTAATAGCGTAGAAGCCCTACCAATAGGAAAGCTGGGAGCGGTGTGGGAGAGCAGTGCCAAGGAGCTGTCTCCCAGGTCTCAGCAATACAATGAGGCTCATCCTGCAGAGCCCAGGGCACATTGGAGCTCACAAGCCTCAAGTCATCACTGTCTTCCTCCCTTTCCTTCCTTCTTTCCTTCCCCTGAGTAAGTAACCAAGGCTGGTCTAGTAGTGCCAAGTAGCTTCTTCCCTTTCTCTAGTAGCTTGTTTCCCTCTCCCATTGGAGGCTGTCTATATGCTCTCATTGCATCAGTCAGTCACCCCTAATTAACTTCTTAGAGCTTTCCTTCATTACCCTAAGAGACAGAATTATAACATTTTTCTTTAATTAAAGGTTTTACCTATCATCACATAAAAGATCCCTGGGTATGTGCTTATAGTGTATGTGTACCACACTAAACAAAGATCCAACCCTATGTAAATATATTATAAATATCTGCATAATATTCTGTGAAGAGCAGCTCAAGTGAGCCAGGCCTCTATTTTCTTTTTTATAATCATGGACCAAGGGCTTTTTTCTTCCCTTCTGTTCAGACTGGACCCTTTGAAAGAGAAGAAGAGTAAAGGAGCTTTATAATGATAGGCAATTCATCAACCAAGTTGTGGGGTACAGATGCTGCATGTCAGTCTTTGGGAATGCAAAAGCATTCAGCAATGCAAGTAGCCGCAGGGAATTTCTAATGTGAATTTGCATTGTGCATTCAGTTAGTAAGGAACAGGTAAATTGAGAGTTAATAAAAATTAAAGAAACAAACCTGATATCCCCTCCCCTGAGTATTTAAGGATTGATGCCAAGACGGATATTCTAGCTCTTAAAAATATGGATTACCTCCTTTAAATTCTCTCTAGATGCTTCTTAATATTGCCAACTGAGATTATTGTTGGATCAATTGCTGTTCCTCTTTCTCCTTCTGAGATTGCTGTTCACTGTTTGTAGCTGCTGCATCTAAATATACCCTGGTCGCTGTCAAATCCTGCAGCATCCTTAGTTACATTCTCTAAGTTAGCTGTGTGGACAAAGTGAAAAAGTCTGAAGCTCACTTTAGGGCCTTTTTTCTTTCTTTTCTTTACTCTTACAAGCTTCTCCTTGATAACCTTCCTGAGACCCTCTTGCAATTTCAGATCCATACTCATATCATGGCATGTTGTGATGGTATGACCCAGCTCCAGAGCTTTAGCATTGAATTTTCCTTGATAATCATGTGAACTCAGCATTTTTAATCTTTCAAGGCTTTCTTGCTTAAGCTTCTAATTTATATACCACTTATTCATTTTGTATTACTTTATCATCTTTAATTTCTCCACATCACTAGTGATGGCAACATACACTGATGAATTCTCCAATTCTCCAAGAAGCACATTCTTGTATTTTTTCTATGACACCTTTTCTTATGTTGAAAGAATAACATTTACCCTCATACTGAACCCCGAATCCAGGATGATTTCTTGTGATGTTTTAAGCAATTGGCACATTTATGGGAAACTACCATCATATTTAAGACAGAATCGGTCTATATGTTTAACGCTTGAGTAACAGCTGGTCTTATTAGTTTTGGTATAGGCATTGAGCTGAAATTAATCTGTCTAAATAAACATGCTTAAATTATATTTCATATACCATCTTATACACTATACCTTTTATTCAAGGAATTGTGGTGAGCTTTGCTCACCATTGCTGTCTCGTGAAGTGACACTTTGTAGGGCTGAAAGAGATGCAACATTTTTATTACATCCAGGGGCAGTCCTAAACATATCTTAAAGCCGCTATAAGAAGCCATAGACTAATAGGAAATGTTAACACTAAGCCAGCCCTCTACCATATCACCACCCCCCAAACAATCCTGAAGTACTTGAGGAATGACTGGTGGGCCACAGCGCAACTCTCTGGGAGTGGATTTTCCATATGATTGTAATAAGTTAAACAGTTTAGCAAAGAAACAGTTAACCAGTATGACTGACGGATATATCATTTTTAAAGAAGGGGTGCAGATGGTTAGGTGTATCATCATGTATACAACAACACATATTTTTCTCCATTTAAAGATAAACTAGAAGCTGTACTAATAGGCCAGGCACCCGGGACTGGATTATTCAATTTAAAATTGAAGCAAAAGCACATATAACCTCATTGGTATGAGTGAAAAACAATTTGCAAGGCTGTGAAATAGAAGCTTCATTACCAGGAGCAGCTGACAGGGCTTGCTTGATTGTTGGAACATCAAATCCATCAAAAAGAAGACAGTATTTTTAATACTTGTAAAATGAAGAGTTTAGTTGGGATTGGGTACATTATAATGAATCATGAACGCACTCCCTCAGCTCTGCCTGGCTAGAAATGCTGCTGCCATTGTCAGGCAGTTGTTTTTGAACTTTGGGTGGAGCCAGCTCCAGATTAATGCATAAGCAAGCTAGGCACGTGACTAGGGCCCAAAGTGAAGAAGGGGCCCAGATGTGCTTATTTTACATATTTTATTTATTGAGTGAAGAAAAGTAAGGGCCTACAAATTTGTTTGCCTAGGGCCCACTAAAGGGTTAATCCAGCTCTGATTGGAGCAGGAATCAGAATGGTGCATGCCAACAGATTTGCCTCTAAGGAAGACTGGGTGCAGACTATCTGCTGACAGCTGAAGTCCATCTAGAATAGCCTATCAAACGTAACTTACCATATTATCTTTCTACAAACCTTTTCTAATTTGAATAGTAGTACATATGACTGCTAATAGGTCAGAAGGTGGCTAGTAAGACCTACTGATGTTACTTCTTGTTTATTAGATTTGGTTGATTTAAAATCTGCTAACAGTGCATGCAACTAGTCTGTGGAACCAAGGTTCCTTGAGCCATTGCTCTCATTTTACTTTCACCAACTAATCTATTTGCTCTGTTTTTGTACTCTGCCGTGTTGTGTCTTAATTTCAATATTGTTTGTAGAAGTCTAGGCTCATTGGGATTCAAACTGCCCTGGGTTTCTTATGTGACTGCTTAGGTGATGCACAAGAAGCTGCGCTGATGACTACCAGAGCCAAAAGCATGAGGTATTACAACTGAGGCTAAAGAGCCGAAGTTTAATAGCTATGGCTGTTACTGATTCATGGCCTCAGTGTATTAGGCACAGACAAGGAATTTGTACTACATGTTCATCAATGGCTCTCATGAATTCATTCAGTAGACTTTATGTTTATATGGTGCCAAAGTGCAGGGGGATCCTAGTCTTGGTTAAAGCGGAAGATGCAGAACTTGTGAGTACAAATGACAGGATACTTTCACTGTGAAGATTCCTTGTAGTTTTATGTGTTTGACATAATTTATATTGTTCACCATTTGTAATCCTTGGATGAGAAAAGGATTCTTTTGTCAGCCTTCTCTGTCTAAATGGCAACAACCTTCTTTTGGTTTGGAAGACAAAGGAAAATTGTTGAGTCAACTAGCCTCTGTCAGGGGTGATGCTAAACCAAGTGACCTTTTCCTTACACTGTATAAGAGAACTGTGGTCATACCAGCCAGAAGTCAGTTTTCCCGTCATAAGAAAAACAATTTGCTGGTGCTAAGTTTTACACGGAGCATGAGCTGTAAATTTGTATATCTTTTACTGTGGCATTGTACTGAAAATCCCGGCAACATGAAGACAATGTATTCTTTCTTTTCTTTCAATCCTGTTTGTTTTATGGCCATTTTAATTGAATCAATGTTTCTAGTTGATATGGAAAATACTGGCTTGCAAAGAAGTTACTGGTTCACATCTTGTGATTTGGAGACTGTAACTTGATAACCTGACATGCTTATTTAATGGAATTCACAACATCTATACATATATTTGGTACTTGTGATTTTTTTTAAAGAACTGGGAATATCCTAGACCATCATCAGTTCTCCAGGTACCATTTGGGGCAACCTAGAGTTTGCCCAGGTGAGTTGGGAGTAGTCAGTTATTGTTTCAGTTTGGAATTCTTTGAATAGTTATTTTTTTCCAAAATGGAAAAGTTTTGAATTGCTTCTCAAAGGAAATCTCAAAGTCTAGTTTTCATTCCAAAATATATGTATTTTTAATACTGGATTTATCATGCATTGAGGTTTTTGTTATTGTTTTATTGGATTTGACCAACTCCTAACAGGCGCCATGTGAAGGAAAGTAACCTTTAATTATCAAACACTTGGGCAACTGAAAACAGAGTTCTGACTCCAATCACTGTATAAGATTGGTACTTTTTAAAAATAGGTTGTAATATCATCTACGTGTTGTCTTACAAAGGGAGAGAAAGAAGGGTTTGAGGAGAGTTTATATTCCATCCATTGTGGAACACTGGAATTGAAAACTTATTGTAAGAGTTTTGATCATCCAATCATATTAACTTGCTTAGACCTTGAACCTCAAAACTTTTGCCTCCCTGCCTGCCATCTGATACCCCCAAGGAAGGACTTCTACCTGATCAACACATCAAAGAGCTACTCAACACAGCTCACAAAGACACTGTCATGGACCCAGAGTGACAGACTTCCATCTTCATCTCCTTCTGTGTAAAAATCAAGTTTATTTCCTACCTATGGGGACTTTTTACCATCTTGTACCATCTACACTTTTCCCAGAGCCTGACGAAGGGACTTTGATCCCGAAAGCTTGCAGAAAAGGACAATTTTCTTGCCATTTTCCAGTTGGTCTAATAAAAGGTATCATTTTGGAACCAAGAGTTCTAGTTTTTTGTATGTCTTTTTGTTTCAGACCAACATACAAGTACACCCCTAAAACTAGCTACAGAAATTTGAGTATCTGAGAAAAAAATGGCTTTCTCAGATATGCCCAGGAAAGGGCTGAATCTTCTATGTGGATGTGAACAAGAAGTCTTCTTCAAGGCAACAACTTTCAGGAATACTTAGGAAAAAAAAAACAAGAAAGCAGTAAATCTGGTTACAAAAATAAACCTTTATGCCTTTATCTTGTTTTCCTTTTTCAATAAATTTAAGACAGGTTCTATTTCAAACTTCAGTTTCATGCACCCTATGAAACTCAAATGGTTTAAGTGACCCAGTTAGTACTTTCCCAACCCATTTTGTTTAGCATTCATGCTGAACTTCAGACTAGAAGAAAGTGTTCTTTAATGTGACTGTTTGAGCTGTGAGCTTGATTTTTTTGTTGTTGTTGTTTTTATAATCTCCCATTTCTCCATATTAAAATTTCAATACTGTATAAAAGAACCCCCCACAGCATGTGCATCTTCTAAACTTACTCTCACAGGATGACAGAAACATGGTTAATGCAGCACGACTGCAAATTGATTTTTTTTTGCTGCATACAGTGGTCATAATCACTGCATGTATTCCAGTGCAGCTCACTTTTAGCTAGCTCGCTTGCTGTCTTCCTACCTGTTATCTATCACCCTAATCATTTACACTTCACACTATGGAAAATCTAACAAATCCTTCGTGTATATGGCTGAGCCATGCACAGCTGGTGCAACAGAAGATTAAGTTGCCCATACACTAAACTGAGTGATTGATGGAGAAGGTTTTCATCTAGCAAAGTGCAGTTTTCTTACATAATTACAAGAATTATATGCAGCACTAAATCTATTCCCTGACTATAAATTGAAGGGTTGTTCTGACTGAGTTATGAAAGAAATTATAAACTAATTTGTGGAAACAACATCTGTTGTACATAGGCAAAAAAGCTCTTGTAAGAAAGAAATAATTTATTTCCCTCTGTTTGCAGCTATTTATAAAACAAAGAAAAAAACGCAAAGTATTATAGTTCTTTTACAACATGTTTATGTACACAGTCACATTTTCTCAAAAAAGTGTTAAACTGATAGACCCATGACATACAATGTAAAAAAATCAACAAAAAAAGACATGTAGAATAAAATGGGAGTTTTTGACTTTTGCATCTATTTGGTGCACGGTTTGATGAATTTGTGAGATTTTGCTAATTAAGGTCACAATTGTGGCTCTACAACAAGTCTTTACATAGGGGCAATAGTGTAGCGGCTCTTTTAGTATCAGACAAGAGCCAAAATTGTACTCTCAATTTGGTTCCTATTGTTTTCCCTCCATCATTGCCAGGAACAGTAGTGAGTCGCTTCCCCTTTGTGTTATGTTAGATCTACTGATGGCTCTGTTGAGAGTGGATAGAAGCAAAATTTTCTGGCCCAGCTCTGCAGTACCCACAACAGAGGGCTGAAAGGCCCAATCAAAGCTTATTGATTCTTGAATCATGTTAAAGGGACTGAGACTATTTTAGGGAGCACTGTTTAACCATTTGTGAAAGCAGTGGTGCCAAATTTTTGTGTTACTACCTGTGGGGCTCAGAGAAGTAGTTGGTAAGAAAGTAAGTAGCTCAAGTATGAGAAGCAGTCTGAGCTCAGCATCCAGCTTGTCATGTGGTTTTTGCAAGCTGAACTGACCTCTGTACTGAGCCATCTAGTTTAAAGTTAGCGTGGGTATATCTATAGAGTGACTGAAGCAACAACATTCCCTTAGAAATGTTGTAGGAAAACAGGAACAGGCTTTGGATGAGGACTGAATACAAGGGCCAAGGGCAGGGAGACATCAGAGATGACATGTAAGGAGCCGACACGATGGAGTGAAAGTGGTGGTGAAGGAGATCTGGTTCACTAGGAAAACTGAATTCTAGTTTGGCTGAGCTAAATTTAAACCAGTGATGAGCCATCTAAGAGGAAGAATCAAACAAGGGAATGAATGATAATGTAATCCTTTTGAAATGGAGTAGGAGTGAGAAATTAAAGAGCATGTATGAACCATTTAGTTCCTGGCTTACAAATGCATTACAGCTCCTTGGGAAACAGTTTTTCTTGTGCAAATAATTAAGTATACAATTCTGTGTCTGCAATTAACTGCATACATAAATGTTACCATTTGTATACTTTTACCAGATTTCTGAGTGCAATCAGACAGCTAAGCTGTAGCATTACCATGGCAATTAATGCACTAACCTTAGAAGCTGCAAAGATGGAGGTTGTTGGGGTTTTGTTTTAGAAACATAAAAGACTCATCCAAGTCTCAGGTATGCGCCAAGTCTCCACAGCTTGTTAGGCATAGGATGCTTAAGATATGTCTGTGTCTGCAGCCAACAGTATGCAAATGAGCGATGTTGACTCTCGCAACCAACTGCTTTCATTTCCCCGGCCTGCTGACTCTCTACTAGGTCTGTGTGAAGTAGCTAGTATTCACTTCGGATTTGGATTTCGCCAATTCGGAGGACAGTGGTTCGATTCAGTGATTCAAATCACTGTCCCGATTCAATCTGGCTGAATCTGATTTGGAGATTTGTCAGCAGCCGAATCTCTGAATCAGCCAGGCCAGGCCTGTCCCCCACCTCTCTCCCAGCCCCAGCTCCTGGCACTTGTTAAAAAAAAAAAAAAAGGCACCGGCTTACCGGGTGAGGGGTGATCCCTGCTGCCCCATGCTGTGTAGGGGACTCTGGCATGAGGCCCCCAACCTGCCCCTGCTCCCCCAGCCCCCCCACAGGTGCCCCACATGGGCCAGCTGTGGCCCTTTAAGAAAAACATTTACCCACAAAACCCCCCCAGACTCACCACTCCTGCCAGCAGGGGGAAATCCCCGCTGCCCCCCACTTCCCTGCACCATCAACT
>NW_017729032.1:251809261-251819041 GCF_001723915.1 Gavialis gangeticus
CCCGCTGCCCCCCACTTCCCTGCACCATGTGGGGGGCTCTGCATGAGCCCCCAAAGCCATGAGGCTGCTGCAGGAGTGGTGAGTCCCAGGGCTTTTCTCAATTTTTTTCTTAAAGGGCTGGAGCTGGCCAGGCAGGGCACCCATGGTGGGGCTAGGGGAGCAGTGGAGGAGTTGGGGGGTTCATGGCAGATCCCCCCATGCAATGCTGGGCAGTAGGGGGCAGCAGGGATTGCCCAGCAGCACCCAGTGAGCACTGGGGCTTTTCTTTAAAGGGCTGGGAGCTGGGGCGGGCAGGGTAGCCATGGGGGGGCTGGGAGAGCAGGTGGGGTTCATGGGTGGCTAGGGGAGTGGGGAGGTCAGGGGGGCTGGCAGGGGTCCCCCCATGGTGCCCTCTCCCCTCCCCTATCCCCCACTCCTCCACCCTTAGTACCTACCAGCTCAGAGTCGGCTGCAGCTCCCTGCTGCAGCCACCAGGGACCGTCCAAATCATCAAAGCTCTTTGAATCTTTCCAAAAATTTGGATAGTTTTGAATCAATTTGAACTTTTAAATTGGTCCCCTGATTCGATTCAGATTTGGAGATTTGGCCACTGAATTGGGCTGAATTTCCTCCAAATCGAATCACCACCCGAAGCTTCGCGCAGACCTACCTTTACCCATCTACAATTGGTTTAGCTGGGGTCAGCATTTAGCATGAGTCTAGAGCAAGGCTCAATGCTGCTTCTCAAGATCTATAGCAAAATGCTATATCTGACCTGATACTACATCCTCTAAAAATCTAATACTTTATATATGAATATATGAACATATTTAGAAATTCCAGAAAGATACATTTTCCCACGGCAGATGTAAAACTTGTTGTCTTGAGAGCCTAGGACAGTTTGCTACTTCTCCAAACACACCTTATTTGTAGCTGGCTCTTATGGTGAGACTGGTGGTCCAGAATCTACCAATGAATTACAATTTTGTAGAAATATAAAAGAAGGAACATAAATATTTTTAAATTGTTAAGGTTGTTTTTTCCTTTTTCCCCATTGAAAATGGGGAAATGCTCTCTAGAACTTTCAGTTAAAAGTCTCCAAGCAGAAGCTGCTTCCTCGTATTTTTTATTTCCATGCTATTCTTCCACCTCCCCACATTTAAGACTCATATGAAGACATTTAGATAAATATAGTCTACTTGAAAGAACTCAGAATATTTACAAGAATCATTTATAAAGAACTGTGCTTTAACGGCAAGTGAAATTGCTGCCCACATGTAGTAGAAATTTCTCAGTGAATGACTCTGGGGAACAGTTAATTATTCCTTTAGTATTCTAATATACCTGACGTGATTTTGGCCCATATTCATGGACATAAGGCCATGATTTTGGGTGTGTGACGGGGAGGAGATATCCATACACGTTATTATTCCATGACTTTTTTTTCAGACTTTCTCCATGTACATGTGTTGTGATTGAGTCTGAAGAGACAAATGCACCATATTATGCTGGCAAGGTTCTTTGAGTAGATCTGATATCTTTTGTTAGAGCCAACTGAGTAGTTGAAAAAAAGTTCTTAGCAAGCTTTCAGGCCCAAGTACCCTTCTTCAGGTATAGGAAGTCTCTGCTGTTCTGAGACTTCAAAGAATGAGGGAAGCTAAAGTGTGGCAGGATGTCAGTGAGAATGTAATAAATAGACAGAAATTAGAAAAAAGAAAAATGCATTACGCTGGCGCACCTTGTTCACAAGAAGAATTTGATCTACAAGAGGTCTGTCTTGTAGTTTCATATTTCTTTTCTATATAGCATCTTGGTGTGCAGTTATCTAACAACAATACAGGTGTCTGATTCACCTATGCTTCACCACTTTCTAATACCTCCTTTGAGTGTCCAGAGAATCTGATGGCTGAGAAGTAAGGCTGGTAGGACACAGTTACTCAGGCAAGCATTATGGGTGGGAATGAGAATACTGGTGAACTGTCATAACAGTAATGTTGCTACTTTTATGAGTAACACCCCACAAATATGTGCATTTATGCACTAATAGCACAGAACTGTTGGCACAAAAGAACTCGGCAGGTGGTCAAGATCTCCATGTGAGGAATTCTTCTGAAATGTGGCACCAGAAACACAATAAAGGATTTAAATGAATGAATGAATGAATAAGGCTGTATGTAGACAAAACGAGAGGTATGTGTGCACGGCACTTTAAAGCGTGCTAAATGCTTTTGCACCGCTTTAATGATGTTGGTGTTTGCACACCTCGGCGGCGTATTGTGCATCAATTCCAGCCCCTGTAGGAAATTCAGTGGCACAATGCGCCTTAAATGACTTGGGGTGCAGCAAACTAAAACTCCTTTGAGAAGTTTTAGTTTGCTGCCCCTACAGCCATGGAGTGAAGCACCAGCCTCTATTCAGCTCCACAGCTCTGCAGGAAGCCCTGCAAGCAGCCTGACAGCAACTGCCCAGGAAAGCAGCTACGCCCAAGAAAAGTGGTGAGCCTGACCTCCCCTCTGGAGCCTGCCTGCCTGAGCTGTGCAGGGGCTCAGTGCTTCCCTCCATGGCTGTAATGCCCCCTGGAACCACCCAAGCCGAGTGCCTGTGAGTGATTGCTGCCTGGGGGGTGCAGCTGCCATGGAGGAAAGCACCAGCCCCCCCCTCCACCTACAGCCCGCTGGCAGCTCACCCTCCCCTCCCCACCAGAGAGGCAAGTAAGTCAGCAGGGTGTGTGTATGACACAGGGGTTTAATCAGCCTTAAATTGAAGTGGTGTTTTTTTAAAATGCACCACTTCAATTTAGGGCCCCTGTTTCATCTACACATGCCCTAAGAAATTAATGCAAAAGATCCTAGCTCCATTGAGGTCTGTGATAAAGCTCCTCTTGATTTCAATGGAACCCGGACTTCTTCAGGATTTCGTCAAGGCTGGCTAAATCACAGGGCCAAGGGAGATGGAAATTGAAAGGTAATCCTTCATGAGAAAAACCTTCTATCACAATCCCTCTCTGAGTAAGACTTATAGGAAGAAAGTTTTCATTAAGAAGGAACTTTTAATTTAGAGCTGGGTTAGCTATCTCATGACAAAAAGGGTGGAGGCGAAAGAAAAAAGTACCTAGCAGAGATGGACAAGAAAAATGATAAATGTCATGGAAGTAAAAAAAAACTTCCATGCAAGGAAAAAGTAAAAATCTGGGGATTAGTTGATAAGGGTTGTTATAGTTATGGTTCATTAAATAATGCATGATGTAGAGAAGGCCAATTTGAAGCCAATATGGCTAGGCTTTAAATTATATACTATCTATTGTATTTTCTGCAGGTGGTGTCAAGGTTTATGCCAGCCGAATGTCATACATTTCTCATACTCAGAACCCTGGCTACTTCTCACTCCAAAGGAACTATTCATTTGAAGGTGAAAATAAATTATGAAATAGGACCCCTATTTGTTAATATTCAGAAAATGAAGAAAAATTCTACCCATTATGCACCACATGAGTTTGGCCATTTATCCTTTTCTCAGCTGGATAAAAAAACGAGAATAATAGCAGAGATAGTATTACTGAATAATAATAAACTATTGCTGTCTCACCAAAACTGCATAAATAACAGTACTATGTCTACTATAAAAGCTAATAGTAACATCACTTTAGCAAATATCCCTTGATATGGCAAACATCATACTATACATCACAAGCATTCCATTAAGTTCCAAACTAAATTTCTGTAAACACCAATTCCTCAGCTTTGAAGATATCTCAATGTTTTGCTAATTTTTTTCATTTTGTTGGGTATGGAGAAGATGCAGTGTAGATAGTGAGGGAGTCCTGAAATCCATGATTCATATCACCTGTCTACATTTCATAGCTGTGCCAGAGTACTCTTTGTAATTGCAGCTACACGTTCTGACTTTCATTCATTTGCAGTATGTATTTATTGTTACAGCAACATGTAGTTTTAGTGACACTCTTCTTTTGTATGGACACTTGGTTAATGTTTTCCAATTGCTTAACCACCAGCAGTTCACATTTTGCATAATTTCTCCCTGGTACACAAGTACTGCTTTAATCTTTCTATGTTACCTAATATCCAAAACAAAGTATGATAAATATGTTAACTGTATCAGCATCTTGGAAAATCTTGTGTGTAATCAGTAAAGTTATTTATACTGCACACAGCAGTCCTACCATATTGTATTTGTGACAGTGGTGCTACAGTGAAGGCAATCCATTTCCTGCTCCCAGTAAAATTAGTCCATTTTGCTACTCATTTGGATATGAACATGACTGGGCTCTTTAGTCCATTTTTTTATCCTTCAGGATTCCTCATTAACCTTTTGGATTGCAAGTTTTCATGCATGTCATCATTAAGAAATGAATTTTCCTTGGGATATTTCAGAAAAAAAGCATACATCTGATTTTGTTTTATGTGTCTGTATAGGAAAAGAATTATATTTCACCAATTAAGACATTTTTCAGATTTTTTTTGAAGAAGTAAAAAATTGTCTTCAAACACAAATCAATCTATTTCCTTATGGCACCTATACATGTGCCAGATGCCTGCTAATCAGTATGCACTGGAGCAGACTCAGTTAATCAGTGTGCTCCAGCAGCCTCTGTGTCATGTCTATTCAGCATCTCTACACTTCAAAATGGCAGTGGGGGCACTTTAACTAAAGCTTTTTGAACAAGCTTTTTAAAGTACCCGCACCACCATTTTGAAGCATGGGACACTGAATATACATGGATGCTTTAATTAGAGCGGTTCTCGGATCTGCTCTAATTAAAGTGCCACCCCTCCACCCTGAGCACATGTAGAGATGCCTTTAGTTTTCAGAAGCAGCATATAGAAAGAGATGCCTTTCTATTCTGTTATTCATGATTTTGTTTGCCTAATTATAGGGTCCTATAGATTGATTATATAATTATATAATCAAAGACCTCACTATAACTAATAGAATGGAGGTGAGCATAATCAAAAGTTACAACAAAAATATAATTCTGAATTTCTTGATTTAAAAAAAAAAAATCTCTATTTTAATGTTGTTTTATTGTAGCTTTTAGAGTAAATGCTTTAGAATCCTGTTCAATCTACAGGATTACCTCTGTGGTAAATAACTTAGGAAAACTTTCCTGGATATCTCTTTGAGTGCCACTAGTTAACAAAAGTCTTTAATGTTTAATTTATGTGTAAAATTTAGGAATTAAAAGCAATTAGTTAAACTATACTGAATTAAAATATCATGTAACTGTCACAGTTTTGAAAGTTTCCTCTGTGATTTTTAATTATTTAAGTAATTTCAGGAATCATTTAAAGGTACTATTATTCAGAGTTTGGTAAAATGCTAAAATATTTTCTGGGAACTCAAATTATGCACTTAAGAGCCTAAGTTTCTAGCATGTTTCACAGTGTATTACATTTGCAACTCCTGTAAACAATGCAGAAGTGAAGCATCCAATCTCTCCTGCAGTGAGCTGAATATTTACTTGCATGGAAATGACCTGACATCTAATTGAAATAAAATCTAACTAAGCCTCTATCAGAATTTTCTTATTGGTTTTTTAATATCCCAGCAATTTTATGAATTACATGCAAAATACATCCTCCCCTCCTGACCCTCCACAAGTCCATTTTGTTTGAAAAGAAGAAATACAGAAATTGTGGTGTTTACAGCAAAAATAGCTCATCTGTGTTACAAATTTATTCCTTATATTATTCAGTTATGCAGTTCATATTTTGTCCAAATTGGATCATCCAATGGCCAGAATGTTTAGCGTGACCAACCTAATACTGTCATAGCAGCATTAATATTGCATGTTCTGACTAATTTCAATTCAATGCTGTTGGTAAAATTAAACATACAAACATTGCAGCACTAATAAAACGTAGATGTCAGATGCGGACATGGTATTATACTATGTAGTAATACATTTGTGTTTCTAATAGTGTGCTTTATGTTTTGAGGTGTATTTACAGGTAGCATGGGGTGATGGTCCTTATTCAGATTTATAATGTTTAAATTCAGATTCATAATGTTTCATTCTAGGATCACAGAAGTCACAATTGTAGAACCTGAACTCAGCGGGTATGTTTACATGTTCATTAATGTGCTTTTGCTAATGAGCATTAAATTTAGGACCTCTATTGTGAGGTACTAGAAAAAGGCACATTAGCCTATTTTAAATGACCCACTGACCTCACACCCTTAGTGATGCCACTGTTGCCAGTGATGGCACAGCCAGAGAGGTACACAATGCCAGTGTTCTTGGGCACCTATACAGGGGCAGCTGCAGTCCAGCTGACACATTGAATTCTTTGATTTTTTTTCTTTCCATTCTGCATGAGGGCTGTTGGGATCTTTTGCATTCTAGTCAACTTCACATTTTTCCAAATGTTCAGCTCTTACCTCATTATTTATAAACACATTTATGAGCTTGTTACATTTTAGAGAGAAGCATCTGCAGCTGAAAGCACCTGCTGTCGTTAGAACAATAAGAGAAATATGCATTCTCAGAGATGCTAATAAAATGGTTATTTTCACTGGAATGCTCAAATTTTTTGGCCTTCATTCTATAGCACAAAAACATCATACCATCTCGTTTCATGAAGCATATCTCTGCATAACTTATGCGGGCCTCTTTTCCTCTAAAAAGTTAATTACTGTTTGAAGTACTGATTAAAAGACAGGGGAAGAAAAACTGTTTGATGTCTAGTGGCAGAAAAAAGAATCGTATTTAAATTTTAAAATATTGGACTGAATGAAAGAGCTTGGAACTTCAGTCAGTAGGGATGTGTTTTTAAGTCAACTATTTGGGGTCCTCTGCATGGGGATTCCCAGGACACAAATCTGCAAATGCGACAATGTGTACCATGAATCTCCTGGGTCAGTTTACAAGCATGGAACCCCCCATGAAGTTCCAGGAACAGCAGAAGTCCAACCCTGCTGGACAGTGGCCTTGGGTGATGTCTTTAGATGCCAGTGAAGCAGTTCGGATATGCAGGGATGTATCCTGACACATCCTGAGACTGATCCTGCTCCAAAGATTACATCTATTTATAGTCTCAGAGTCAAAAGAAGTCAGGTTTCCTCCCTACTGGAGGAGTTGCAGTTGGGCTATATTCAGCGGATACTCTGAGACCAGACAAGGCTGGAAACTCCCCTGGGGGGAATGTGTGGTAAGGTCTCTTTTGATATTTCTCAGACTTCCCAGCAGATTACTTAGAAGCATCATAGCAAAAGAAAATTAAAACTTTGAATTCACAAAACCCTGAGGTGCCCCATTTTGATTTTTCAAAAATATTTTCCCTCATTTTTTTAATGAAAACTTACTGAAAAATTATTCAATTTCAGGAAAAATAGTTTGCATTGAACAGCATTTTCAAACAGGAAAGTGCTTCTATGAAAACTTTCTGAACAGCTGTACCTAGTTTTTGTATCTTATCCTTGACATCATGAAAAACTTGGATAAGTCATACTTTTTGACTGGTAATGGCTCCTGCGAGTCTGGGATACATCTGGCAGGTATGCCAAGAGATCCATAAGCAAGAAAAATACAACCTACACTACAGCTGTAAGGACCTGGGATATGTTGGTGCAGCATGTTGACACCTTTGTCTAGAAGTCACTGCATGAATCTTCCCTCATATGCTAAACAGCTTAGTGCTTTTCACATGCTCCTGATCTAAAAGGATTATTCTAGTTGTCATGATCCTGCAGCCATTTTTATGATTAAATTTGGTAAAACATGTGTCACACTTACAGAAATAAATGAAGCAAAGAACATAAACATAGTCCCATGAAATCCTGTTCCCTCACCAAGTTTTTAGGAAGCAATGAGATCATTCAAATAATGTAAGCAGAAGTTACTGTTACATTGTGGGGATGTTCAATAGGGTTGTGTGAAGCTTCAGTCACTGATTCAATTTGTCAGAGATTCAGCCCAATTCGGTGGCTGAATCTTTGAATCTGAATCTAATCAGGAGGCCCTTTAATATCTCAGAATCAAATCAGAACCCTCCGAATCGATTCAGAGGGATTTAAAAAGATTTGGCTATTCGGACATAGATACAGCTTTAAATGTTTTTTCTACATACCTCAAGGTACCAAGTGACTCATGAATGCTGTGATGCTGGGGCAGATGGAGCATTCCACAGGAGTGCGGGGTGTCCCCAGCATGCTCAGCAGCCAATCCAGACGTGGACCAGACCCAATTCTGGTCCACTTCCAGGCCCACTGGGAAGCACACTGGGTCCATCTGTCCCCATGCCCTCCTGGCTCAGCAACTGGTGCCTCCTGGGTCTGGGGGGAAACCCAGGGTACCCCTGTAGCTGATCACTGAGCTGGGGAGACGTTGTTGTCCTGTGGGGCCGGGCCAACTCTCAGGATCTCATAATTGCACTGTTAGACAAGAGGGTGTGACACAATTGTACATATACCAACACACAAATCAGTTAGGTGCATGCACATGTTAGGCACATACACACACACTACCAACCTAGGCACATACACATCTAAGATTACCACTCTAAGCACATGCACACCTATCACCAATTAAAGCACATACACACTATACACACCAAAAATTAGACAAAAATAAGTTGTCAATACCTGCACACCCAATACACATACACAAAGATGCATTTTTAAGCCTAGGGGGCATGTGGGGTAACTTGATGCTTGGGGTTACTTATGGTTAAGTGGCCCGGGGGTTACTTGAGGTCACTGGGGCTTGGGGTTACTTAGGGTTAATGTGCCCAGGGGTTACTCAGGGTCACCTGGTGCCAGGGTGGAAGCAAGGGGAAAAGCCCAGTAGCAAGGAGGAGACAGCCAGAAAACAGAGAGGCAGAAAGCTGGGAGATAGCCAGGAAATCAAGGAGGAGAGTCAGGAGGTCAATAAGACAAAAACCCAACTCAGGGTTTCAAAATAACAGGTTTATTAAACAGACAACACACTACACAGTCCCACGAAGTTATTGGTTCCTACACACACACACTCACATACTTACCCACACAATGGAAGCAGGAGGGAAAAAGGCTTGGTGGAGGAATTGAAGTCAAGGTGTGTAGGGACAGAGTCCAGGTCCTTTGCTGGGGAAAGGAAGGTGGGTGACAGTTACCTATCCTGGGCTGTGAGTTGATCCTGGATGGCCAATCTGGGTCTTCTTCAGCACAATGTTGTCCAGAAAGGGTCGTTGGCAGAGCCTCTGGGTGAATAGGTGGTGTGGCATGGTGCTGGTCCAGATGGAGAGGGCGTCCCACTGGGTCCGTCTTCTCTGCCCCTTTTTATAGAAGGTCTGCCCCTATGACCATAGTGGCAGGGGCATGCCCAGGTGTACTGAGCATGTGCACTTTAGGCGAGGACGTGCAGTTCCAGATGTCTGTTGCAGTAGTGGGTTGCCTGATTTCTGTAGCATCTGTCTTTCAAATGCTGGGTCCATGGTTCCTGGGTGAGTCAATGGAAGGCAATGGTCTGGCCATTGAGCTGATGGTCCAGTTCGTGAGTTGATTATTCAGTAGAGGCCTGCTACCATTGTATCTCAAGCACCCTCATTCATCCCCATTCATTCAGGAACCAATTTACAGGAGACTGGTTAGACGTGAGTCATAAGTTACACATGGGCAGAGGACACAAGATGGAGGCTTGACATACAAAATGGAAACTTGACATAACTTGACATTACTTATGCTAACTTACACATGTAGGCCTTAATCATGTAGTATCACACGTGTGCCTGCTTACCTCGGCGGAGGCGGTGGCAGCAGCAGCACCAGCAGCAGCAGCGGAGGAGACCAGCGGCGGGGGCAGCA
>NW_017729032.1:251819085-251825430 GCF_001723915.1 Gavialis gangeticus
TAAAGCTTATCCTATGTCTTAGCTTACTCATACTTATCTATAAGGAATAGAGAGTGAGAGATAAAGTCAGAAATAGTTGGGGAAGGGTGGGAATGTATTTAAAAAAAAAGAAAGAAAAACTGGGGGTTTTGCTACAATGTGTGTGTGTGGGGGGGGGGGCGCTGCACACTCCCCAGTGGACCTGAAAGTGAACTAGAAGTACTTCTGGTCCACCTCCGAGTTCACTGTCGAGCATGCAGAGGGCCCCTCCCATGCTCCTGTGGGATGCTCCATCTACCCCAGCATCACAGCATTCACAAGCTGCGCCTTGTACCATGAGGTATGTGGACAAAATATTTAAAGCTGTGTCTGTGGCCAAACTGCTGATTCTCCAAATCAGCATCAAATCTTCAGATTCGGATTTGGCCAAATCAAACTGGGGACAGTGATACAAATCAACAAATCGAATCACTGTCTCTGGTTCGGGCCAAATCCAAATCGAATAGGGCCCGTTTCACACACCCTTAATCTCTGAGCAGAGAACAGATGCACAGAAAAGCTAAATAAGTAAGGCTATGTGTAGACGAAACAAGGGGCTTGTGTGCACGACCCTTTAAATCTGGTTAAATGCTTTTGCACCGCTTCAATGGTGTTAGTGTTTGCACACATCAGCAGTGTATTGCACAGTAATTCCAGTCACCATAGCAAATTTGGCAGCATAATGCACCTTAAATGACTTGGGGTGCAGCAAACTAAAACTCCTCAGTCCTGGTGGGACTGTAGAAAACAGCATATTAGCTTTAATTCTTAAAAACATTTTTAATATTTAAAAAAGATATAATGGGAGAAAATAATGGACTCCAGGAGCAGGAGGAGGGTTTGAGAAGATTTCTGAGATGCATTCCTTTAACACCAGCATATTTTTAATATTTACAGCATGATTCCAAAAGGGGAAGGAAACATCTTTGCAAATTCATTACTTTTTGCCATTCAGTTGCAGCCAAAATCTCGGCAGTGAAGGCACCCTTTGTCTAAATAGATAAGGATTTGTATCAGTTGTCCTAGAGATTAGCATTTGTACAATATTTTCCTTTTTTTCATATAAGAACATTTTTAGAGGATAGCATAAAAGACACAGGCACTGAAGCACAACTTCAGCTTCATAAAGTCTCTTTCTAAAAGAATTAAAAATGTGTGTTTAAAAAAAAGGGTAGTGACAATCTAGTTCCAGATACTCACAGGTGACACTTCAATACAATTCCCTACTTTAAGCAAAATTCAGAAAAAAGAGGGGAAAAAACATTTACTCAAAGTCTCCAAAGCCTCTTATAAAGTGCAGGTGGTACACATGTTCTCTACAATGCTTAATACCGACAATACACTCTATGAATGGTCGCATTTGTGTAAGAGTAATTTATTTTCTCTGTCCATTCAGTTTTTGCTTCCTTTGAAATTTCTGTCAAGAGTGGCAGTCCTGAGGGTGATTTTTGTGATATGAGTACCTGGCTATATGGTGCTCAGCTGAGAACCAATTCGTATTTGGTACTGAACAGCAGTTAGATGGTAAAACCTTTTAATCACCTCTATCTGGGCTAAGTCTAAGACAGTGATGTAGAGCTGAACTGTTCATAATCCATGTCTAATCCCCTTAGTCATTCATTCTACTCCAACATTGAAATCTATTAGAAGTGTTTGTTCTTTTTACATCATAAACCTTTAATACTTGGCTTTTATTGAATTTAGTTTTTAATATATGCACTAAGGATGTCAATTAAATGTATGATTGTGCAAATGTTACTGGGAGAAAAGTAACAAAGGCATTAGTTGTGTTACATTCTATAATTTTATTTTAAACAGTATTTCCCACTGGCAATTGGTAATGGTAAATGTTATATTTTTATGACAGATATTCATCAACATATAATAATTTTGAATATATGTCTGAGCACACTTGTCACAGCTTAAATGAGTTTCTGTCACCTCACATTTTGCCATAATGGTTTAACTCAAATGAAAGCTATTTGCTTCATTTACAGTTTCTTCAGAATCTATTTCAGTGTTCATTACACTGCCTCTTTAAATGTAGTGTATTGATTTTAATATCTTTTGTGATACTACTTATCTACTGGTTTGTGTTCTAAATGTTTCTTTAAAAGATTTAGGGTCCAATCCAGCAAACACCTACTCATGTGATTAGTTCTATATAATTCAGTAGGGCTACTCACCTGAACAAAAGATACTCATGTGAGTAAGGCTTTGCAGAAAAGACCTCCAGGCTTCCAGTGTACTTAAAAGTCATTTGAGAATTACAGTGCTGAATCATTTTCTAATTTAACACACACAAAAACCTTCAAATGTCCGAGAAACAAACCTTCCAAGGATTCCAATGATGATAAAGTATAGAAGTGGCCACAGTCTCCTGTGAGAGCATCATGTTGAAGGGCAAAGAGAGAGTAGAAATTCTGCTGAAGCAGCAAGAGAGAATTCTTTAGGGAAATGATAGGACATTTTGATTAAACCAGTTGAAGAACATGCATCTCTTATGGAGGAGGGGAAGGGAATAGCTTCACTTCATCTTCTTTTTTGAGTTCCAGTTTTGAATAACTGGAAATTCATAGGGGTTTATTATCTTTTTAAAATACATTTACCTTTAGCCTATTAGAGCTCCAGCTGTCTGTTGCATCTAATACTAAGATAGATTTGCAAAGAATTTTTAATTGACAAAAATGTAGCAAACGAATTATCTTGGGTTTGATATTCAGTTTCTTTATAAGCATCAGCATCAATGTTCCCAATAACCTGCTTGGAAATAATGCTTTTAAAAAATACACATTAGATTACAATCTGGTACAAGGTCTGTGCTTGTTATCATTTTAAATATTTGCATTGCTGTAGTATTAGGAGGCTTCAAACAGAGGTCCATGCTCCACAGTGCATGCCATTGTATGTATGGGATGAAAAGATGGTCTCCGTTACAGGGGGCATATACTGTAAGTGCTATTTTGCATGCAGAATTAAAATCACAAGATGGAAAACTGGAGAATTCCTAAAACTTCTCTAACATTATAAAGTTACTTTTTTATTTTTTGGAAGTTCTAGAAAAGAAACATTTTACCTGTTTCTTCTTGTGATAAATCCCTTTTTCTTGTATAGCATGGAAGAACTCTAACAAATTGTTCAGCATGTTTTTCCGTATGTGTGAACCACTCGGTATTGGAAGAATTTCAGGATAGAGGGGATGGGAAAAGCTGATAAAATAAAATATGATCCCATATGAAGCACAGCCCCAAATCACAAACCTTTGCTTCAGGTTGCATAATATTTGGCCTTTTCCATCTATTATTATTATTCATTTTTGTGCCTGCACTTTTGTTTTCTCCCTGGGAGCTGAAACGGAAGTTTCCATAAGGGAGGTTGTTATTAGTAAAATAACTCTTTGCTTTTTAATCGTGCTTCCATAAAAAGATCCCAAAGTACTTTACAAGTATTAATTAAGTTTCACAACCCCCTGGTGGAACTGAGAACAGAATTTCTGTCTGTTGTATCAAAACCACTGAAGAGTGACAATTTTTGAGTTTTTAATGGCTGAAAGAAAAACACATATGGAGCATAAGGAAAAATATAAATGAAAAAAATGTAAAAGCAGCAGTCGTATAATAACCTTTTCACGTTACGTAACAACATCTAAAGTCGGCGATGGGAGAAGGTGGCAGTGATAAAAGATACAATTTACAGGAGAACCCTATACATTTAAATGGGATAGGATGATGGTATTCAAATATATACAAAAGATTTAATGCACTAGATAGGAAATGCATAACCCAAATTCACACAGTTGTCAGAAAAGAGATTTATTTTAGTAAAAAAGGCTTGGACCTATGACAGAAATGCCAGACTGAGACTTGGGACAGCTGGGCTCAGTTCCCAGTTCTGTCAAAGTTTTCAGGTATGATTTGGGCATATCGTTGAGCATCTCTCTCATTTCTTACTTCTTAAATCTACAGAATTTCACCTTTGTCTGTCTTGTCTATATAAATAATTGGTAACTTACTATGTTTATCTAAAATGACAAACACAGTAGGGTCCCAACATCAGCTTGGACCTTCAAGGTGCTAATATAAATAAAGCCCTCTACATCTGCAGGTGAAAGCTCAATGGGATGTATTCCGTGATTCACACAATTATGTCTATGCCATGCCATATGCTCATTATATCCAATCATGCTTTCTTGCCTGTGCAGGGGGAGCCCAATCCTTGGCTTCTCCTGTGCTGGCAAGAAGCAAGCGCCTGCAGCTGGGAGCCCCTTAGCCAAGGGGCTTCTCAGCTGTGGGGGCACCCCACATGCCACTGTGGCTTGGAGAAACAGCTGCTGAGATCTCCCAGCCCTGGAGGTGTATGAAACCTCCAGGGCTGGGAGATCAAGGGAGCTGCAGTTTCTCAGCCCTGGTGGTTTCACGCATCCCCAAGGCTGAGAGATGGAGGCAGCCATGATTTCCCAGCCCCAGGGGTTTCATGCACCACTAGGGTTGGGAGCTTGCAGCTGGGCTCTGCAGCTGCCAGGACCCAGCTGGGTCCCAGAACTGGGAGGCAGGCTCTGGGGACCCAGTGTCTGCAGCTGCTGGGGTTGAGAGTCCCTTTAGTTGTGGGACCCCCAGCCTCAGCTGGGCATAGTGCACCCCTGCAACTGGGAGTCCTGTCAGGGCAGACCCTCTACACATGCAAATTGAAGATCAATAACAACCAGCTATAAGGTTAGTACACATTTTCGAGGTCTATCTTTATAGGTGGGTGGAGTGTAACTGATCTGAAGGTAACTGCACAATTTATCATTTAATTGTGCAATATCTGTAATGTGTAGAGGGGGCCTAATATTAATAAATAATAATATTTCTTATATTTCTAGTATAAAACTCTTAGCAGTCGAGAGTAATTTTTATTCGTGTCATTTCTTATAAGAAAGAACACTGCCAGGACTTGGTATGAATCATGTATACAGAGATTGTGATTTTTCCACAAGCTGTTGCTTTTAATCCAGAGTGAGAAAGAAGTTAAGTTGCTGTACCCCCAGGCAGGACTACTGGACCCTAAAAGTTGAACAGGGAAAACATATGTAGTGGACTGGCTAATTGGTGCATAGATCCTTTAAAGCATAGGGCAGGGGTAGGAAGGTTGTACTGGCCCTGGGTACTGACCTGTCGGGGTGCAAAAATAATAGCTGTACCACTGCTCTCCTGGCTGCCACAGCACTGCCAGCATCTTAGCCATAAGCACTGCCGCTGCCCCTTGAGACACTTCCACCCAGCACGTAGAATTGCCCAGTTACACCTCTGATATAGGCAGGTTTTAACCTGAATTAAATACAAAGCCCTATAAAACCTGCTTATTCATGCATATAGTCCCATCTTTTCTTGAGTGCAGCACACCCCCTTATAAAACACACACCTTGTTTTAGGAGACAGAATGTTGAAAAAAAGATCTTTTTTCCAGAGTCACAGCTAAATGTGTGATTAAATAGAATAAGTCCTCCTGGGAACACAGGAGGTGTGGCATCAGGAAGCTTCTGCTGCTAGTTGCCCCACTCAAACTATCTTCTTGGATATCACATTTCCTGAATGATATGGGCATGTGGAGAGGCGTGCAGATGTTTGTTTCCCCAGGGACAAATAGCAGCAGCGTACTGTGTTTCCAGGCATGCTTCTTTTCCAGCAAAGAAGATAGCTTCCTGCCTTCCTTCCAGTACCCAAATTGGAGGGGGGGGGGGCTGATTTTGGGGAAAAAGACGTGTGTTGCATGTGAGAAGATATGGTATTATTCCTTTTAATGGAAGCTGTAGAAAATTTATAAACTATGTTTTACTGCTTCTGTAGGATATGTGGCATATTCCTTTCTTGAAAGAAGACCTTACAAAAAGTAGCAGGAAGACAAAAACTATCTTTAAGCAAAATTTAAGATGACCACCCAATAATTAGATTCTATGCATGGAAAATCTATAAATTTGTTGTTATTTTCCATGTATATCTAATTATTGTAGGGTCATCCTAAATTTGTGACCCCACCACTGCAGTGGGACAAGCAGCAGTAGGGACAGATAATGAAGGAACAGGTGTGGGGGAGTCAAATGGCCTGACCCCTGCTCCATTCCTCCTCCCATCTGTCCCTCCAGCACCACCACTTACCCCCACCCCCCAGTGCCTGCTCTGTGCCCTGGCACCTGCACCCCATGTGGTGCTTAGTCTCCCTGGCATCTGTTCTCTCCTCTGCCACTTGCCCCCCCTCCCACCTCCACTTTCTGGCATTTGACCTCCCCATGCTGCCTAAATCCTAACACCCGTCCCCATCCTTCCCAAATTCCTGACATTTGACTCC
>NW_017729032.1:251830430-251834331 GCF_001723915.1 Gavialis gangeticus
CAGTGCCTGCTCTGTGCCCTGGCACCTGCACCCCATGTGGTGCTTAGTCTCCCTGGCATCTGTTCTCTCCTCTGCCACTTGCCCCCCCTCCCACCTCCACTTTCTGGCATTTGACCTCCCCATGCTGCCTAAATCCTAACACCCGTCCCCATCCTTCCCAAATTCCTGACATTTGACTCCCCATACTGCCTACATCCTAACACCTGCCCCCTCCATTCTCCACATACTGACAGCCTCCCCAGTGCCTGCCTGGCCTCCCTTCTGCCACCCTGCCTCTGCTGCCATCTTTGCTACCCCCTCTCCTCCCCCCCCATGCTGCAAACCCTCTGGTTCCAGTTATTTCTCTAGCACTAGCCCTGATCCAGCCCAGGGAACAGAGCACACAGTTGTTTAAATCCAACATGAGGGGATTTTTTTCCTGTGTTAAATGGTTAAAGAAACCCTTGTCTTGGAGTCGCATAAATACAGTAGTTAAAGAAAAGTTCATGGAGCAGAAAGATCTAATCAGGAAATCAGCAAGTGTTACAACATTATTCAGATATAAGGGACTTGTGTGCCTTTTTATTCTTTTCTTCTTTTGCCTTTGTCCATCTTCTGTGAAGCACTAAATCAGTAGTGTAATTGGGTGCTTGAGCCTCCTGGGTGGCAGCTGTGGATGGGGCAATGTTGGTGGTTTTGCTGTCAGTGTTGCAGCAGCAGCCAGACCAACAGCTCACCTGCTGCTCTTTTTGTGCCCCCTCCCAAGTTGGCACTCAAAGCTGGTGCCTCCTTTACTCCCCTTCTGTTACATCCAACATCAGATGGAGTAAAATGGATGTCTCCCATATACTTCCCACTGGAAATAAAAGAGTGCAAATATAGTTAAGTTGATTTAGCTATCAAATCACAGATTTAAGGGGATATCACTGTAGTATTGCAAGGTGAAAGGGAGAAAAACTGCTGTACTTGTGCTGTAGAATTTCCATATTGCTCCTACACCATCCCTTTTGACCAATCTTTGGCTGCTTTATGCATCCATGTAAATTATCTTATTCGTGTGATTTAAAAATATATGATTTGTTCCCATAAAGGAAGAAACTGACATACGACAGGCTTCAAAAATATATTAGTGGCTATATATTGTACAACTATTACTGTCAGCCAAAGAGCTGTTTCACTTAGTGTTTAATATAGTAGTTAGCTAGTAGCAACCAAATTTAGAGGTTATAATGTTTAATTAGTTAATGTTTCTTAAGTGCTTGAAAAATGAAAAGTGCTATTGAAGTGTGATGCCCTATGTTATTCTAAGAAAGACTAACACTAATCATGTCTCAATTTTTATCAGTAGTGTTTATAGTTACAGATACTTCTCCTATTCTTTTTTCTAAAAAAAAAAAGTCTTCTTTATTTGTATTATAGGTAAGTCTAGTGGCCACAGTCAAGCAGTTATCAAAAAATGTATTTGACCTGATTTACCATTAAGGAGATCATTTTAACTGATCATGCCAGAGAACGATACAGGTTGCACCACTTAAATCTAAACTTATTGTACCACTTAAATCTCCAGGACAGGATGGTACGTTTCTTTGATTCTCATTACCCTCAGTGCAGGGTTTTTTGTATAAGATTAGCAACAAAAAAAAATCTTCAGCTGAGGAAGAAGAGGAAGGGGAAATATTTTGGCCTGAGTGACATTAATGATATTACATCCTTCCTTACATTCACATGCTGTGCCTTTTGGAGATAGTTTTTTGGCTGGACATCTCCCTAGCAACATTATTCCTAGCAACAGCAGTAGAAATATCAGCAATGTAACCACTCTCTAATGGACCTTTGATTGATATTTCAGAATCTGAGTTTGCCTCTGAGAGTAAGACCCCCTAACAAAGACTGACCTTTAACATCCTTTTCTGTGATTTCCCCTCTTCTTTTCTTTTATTGCTGAGACTTCACTGTGCTTTCGTATAAACTTGATGCTTTTGTCAGGGGGCTGTACAGATGAGAATTCTGCAGGCTACAGAACATGGAAAACAAATGTAGGACAAATAGCAAAAGAAAGATTGCACTGTTTCTAGTGAAATGAAGTCTCTATGTAATATCAGACATTATATAAAGTTCAGGCTATATTCAAGAATAGTAGTCAATAATAAGCTTCAGCATTTACCAAGAGCGATCCTAAAAGCAGTATTTGGCATAGCACAGTATTTTTTTCTATTCTTGGAATGGGAAATAACTACTTTCTCAGTACCAGAATGTGTTGAAACAGACCCACAGCTCCTCTGCACAGGATAGAAAACCTATTTTATGAAGCATTTCCAGATTTAAAAATTTGGCTTTATTCTAACAGGGAGTGAAAACTAGACATTTTGAACTTGTCCACAAAGGAAGACTTTGAAATGAACTTTCACTGGGGGCCAATCAATATTTTTGGCAAAATATAAACATTTTGTCAAGTTTTCACCTTCCAAGTATGTATTTTACTGTAGGGGAAAAAAATTAAACAATAAAAGTAGTTTCAAAATGGAAAACCTCTTTTGAAAATGTCAAAATGGCAAGTGGGTGTCATGACTACATTTTCTGATTCTTCTTAAAAAACAAAATTCTGCTAAAAATTTGGCCAGAATTTTGTAAAATACTTCAGTATCAAAAATATTGCACAGGTGCACAGCTAAAGCTTGATTGAGGGCCACCTGCAAGGTACACTCTCTAAGGGCAGATCCATGATTTGGCAAAGGGAGCTGTGGGAGCAGCAACCTGTGCTTCAGGGTGACTCCATCTCCAAATCCCAGCCTCCTCCACAACTCACCAGTGTGGGGGAAACTGGAGCCTCTGGGGACTTTTTAAAGTCTCTTTCTGTCTCTGCCTGCCATTACTGTTGCTTTCCCTGTTGTCCCAGGGGTGGGGGAAGCTTCAGAGCTCCTCCTGCCTGCTCCGGCCAGGCTGTGTGGAAGCTGGGCTTAGCTGGGAACAGTGACAGCAACAATTGGGATGGGGTGACCCCTCTACACTGCCTGGCCCCCCAGGGACAGGTGTGGGAAGCTGTTGCTGCTGTCCCTGCCATAGGTAAACCTAGCTCCTGCACATCCCACCTGGAATGAGTAGGAGTAGCTCTGAAGATTTCCCAGCCCCCAGGACAGCAGGTAAAGTGGCAGGTGGGGGATGAAGGAAGGAGAGGGGAGGTGTATGTAGACACATGGCAGACATGGAAATGGAATGAAGGTATTCCAAGTCCAGAATTCTGTCCTTCGGGTAATGCTGCCTCCCGTAGTGTGCCTGTTTAACCTACAAAGAGGTATGTACTATATTTCTCAGCTGATGTAAGGCTATGTATGCTTTTTAAATCACTCCAGCAAATGAATAAACTAGTCTATAATGAATAAGCTGTAATGAGTAGAACAAATAAAACAAAGAGGGGGGGAAAAAGGAAAAATTAACAAAGCACTTTAAGACCTTTGTTCTATTACATATATTCAAATATGTTTCTCTTTCATCAGAAAGGTTATAAGGTTGGTTTGAAAATGAAAGCAAGTGTAGCATTTCAATTTTTTCCTACCAACAGATTCTAAAGGCATTTAATCTGGCTTGATCTCTACTCCCTTGTATTCTACCTTGCCTATTTTTTTTCTTGAGTGTATTTACATATTAAGACACATTCTTTATATCCTAATAAATTTAAACCTATTAACACAGTTTAAAGTATTTGGAAGAGTATATAATGCAACCAGATGGTAGATGCTCTGATGCTTGCCACCTTTGAAACCAGATAGGATTCCCCATCTTTTCAGCTGTGTGGTTTTCAGGCAAGTGTTAAGGCTCAACGTGTTCTTGTTAAGAATCTAGCAGCTAGGACACAGTAAAGTAAAGGTAAGCGCGTGTTCTGTTATAGGCTGGCAGACCTCCTCCGGCAGGCTTTAAACTAGGC
>NW_017729032.1:251834342-251846110 GCF_001723915.1 Gavialis gangeticus
TCCCTTCCGACCCTAGAAACTATGAAACTATGAAAGTGAGGAAAAATAGAATAGTGTGAAGACTGGTATTCCAAAGAACCTGTGCCCAAAGTGGAGTCCTCTAGGGGCCAAATTCTGCCCCTACTGATGTCTTTGGCAAATTGTCCTTCATAGAAGTAGTAGTATGCTTATTGTAGAGAGAAACGCGCCCACTGCTTGTTGGCATGCAACAATGCCATACCACCATCGAAATGAGGTTTAAGGAGGAGGAAGATACTGGGCCTGGTAGGGAAGGGTGAAGGAATGTCAAGGATTTAGAAACTGAGTGTCCCATGTTAGTCCATATTTAGCAGCTTACGTGGGTTTTTTTTTGGCCTAATTTTTAAAAGTGCTGCCTCTTCACTTCTCTCTCATTGACTTCCATGTAAGTTGTCGGGGCTCAGCACTCCTGAAACACAGGCCACAGAAGCTTGCCATTAAGCATACATTATTAAAAATCTTCATTGGGCCTTTGAATGTAAATGATGCACAGAGGATCACAGTAGTAGGTGACTTGAGCCTGCTTCAGAGTTAAACTTGGAAGGAAGTGTTAGCAAAAGTAGCCATAGTTTCTGAACTCCTAATAGAAATAATTTTGAAAGTTCTCAGAAAACAATACCCTGCACAGCCAGTTGAAAATCTGGTCAGAGCCACATAATTCCTCTGACAGCTGTGCAATTGCTGTATGTTGCTACTGTCTCGAGCTCTATTCATGATGAATTATGCCCTGTTTATGTGCAGTTTTCAGTTAAATGGCACATTACGCGCCTCTCCTAAGTTAGTCAAAAATAGAAGTGTCAGCTTGCAATGGAAGACTCAGCAGGAATGTACCATGGGTGAGTGAGAAGATATTAGGACAAAGGCTGAAGAAAAGAGAAGAATTTAGCACAACTAATCACAGTACAACAATTAAACCCAACATTGATTGTACCATAAAATTAGTTTCCACATGAGCCCATGATCTCATATACAGGCCATCAGTTGAAATGTCTGTGTCTCTTAGGTTCTTTGAAGGGAATCTGGCAACAGTAAAACTGTTTTTGAAAACTTTTCTTAAGCTGTGTTTGCTTTTAATAATGATAGCAGTTGGCGAGTCAGTATTGTAAACAACTTGTTCATTTTATAAGCAGCAACAATAATAATTTATCTTCACATACAAGTCAGTAAATGCACCAGAAAATAAGAGCAAAGCAATTTTCCCCCTTTTCTTATAGGGTATCCTGAAACCCTCTTATTTCAACTTAACCCTGATTTTGGGAAGACATTTTGAGCTTGAAGGTGATTACAAAGAGCGCAATCATGTGCTTTGTTGTTCTTTGGGGGCACAATGGGATTTAGCTAAAAGATGTGATTGGCCCTCATTGTGCAGGCATAGTGACTAGTCCTTGCAGAATTTTGCTAATAAACAGTTCTATATTAGAAAATGTTGGTATCCCTGACAGTCTTTCACAGTGGGTCTGTCAGAGTTTCCAGGTCCTGGCCTCTCAAGCCCACCAAACAGGCAGCTGGTATCCTAGGCAGTCTAGGGAGTCTGAGAGACTTTAATTTCAAAATGTTACTCTAAGCTCTGTAAAGACAAAAAATACTAGATTTCCTGCATTCTGTAGGAAACTGCAAGTTTTTCTTCTAACACAGAACACTTCTTTTTTAAAATTTTCTCTGGAACAGTAATTCTCCATTCTGGCCAGCTCTGTCAGTGACTAGCTGGCATCAAGAAACAAGTGCTGGTACTAGGGTACCCTTACTTTCATATGGAAGCAGTAAGGATCATTGATCGGGATGCTTCTTCCATTTGTTAGCCACCCTGGCTACCCTGGCAAAATAACTCTGAGAAATCTGTATTTATCTATTCCTGACATGAGGTGACTCAAAGCCCCTCCAGACATTCAGGTAAAAGCACAATGGGATCTGAAGCACAGTCCACACGACTGGACTTACTGCCATGGCACCAGCAAGTAGCAAGCTCCTGCAGCTGATCCTGGCTCCCAGCTCTAGGGAGGCACCATGAACCATGGTGGCTGGGAGTCCCATCAGCTGACCTAGGTTTCCAGCTGCAGGGACATACCATGTGCCCCCATGGCTGGGAGGCCCACTGGCTGACAGGGCTCTCAGCCACAGGGGCGCATCTGCCCATAAGTTCAATTAATAATGTGATAGGAACCAGCCACAAAGTTATTACACATTTTTCAGGGGTATAACTCTGTGGTTTATTCCTTGTTTTATCACACCATTAGTTGACTGAACTTGTGGCCAGGTCACAACATAAGATGTGATTTAGCGGCTAATCATATCTTAAGTGTAATGTGTGGCAGGAGTCTCAGAGAAAGGGAGATAGAAGTGAGTCAACAATTATAGAAGAAAAAACGTTATCTTGTGTTTGGCTTTTGTGTGGCATTTCAAGATGTGCAACATCCTGGAATAGACCTACAACTTTCAAGATACCAGGTGGTAACAAGCAGCTACAAATGAAGAACATCTGTAGCAAAACAGGTGCTTTCCTTGGCAGCTGCATGAGGTTCAGAGCAAAAATGAGTCTGGGTGCTAGGATTCTGGAGTTCCCTGGTTTTGCAAATAACTTTTTATTACTGTATTTACCCAAATGTAAGATGACCTTGAATTTGAGATGACCTTCCCGTAATTAGATTCTATACATAGAAAATGATAAATGTGCTATAATTTTCCATTTATATAATCCAAGTAGTGGAAGGGCATCTTAAATCTGTCTCCTCCCCAATCCACAGGTGTGGTAGAGAAAGCAGTGGCAGAGGATGAGGGCCCAGAACCCCATCCCTTGACAACTGGCTCCTTGCCTGCCCATGCCAATTCCTGTTGCCCCTACCACTTGTCTCCCACCCAGTGCCTGCCCCCAACCATATGGTCCTGTTCTCACTGCCCCTCCAAGTCTATGCCTGCCCCCTGCTGCCTGCCCCTCCCTTTCCTTTGCCTTTTTCTGTGCCTCTGCCTGCCCACACCCCCTGCTCCCCCATGCAGCTTGCCCTTCCTGGCACTCTGTCCCTTGCCCTAGTAAGCCATGCCTAGTCCCTACTTCCTGATCCTTCCCCTTCCCACTCCCCCACAACTTACCTTCTGCTGCAGCTCTGCTTTGACACAGTTAATAGCAGAAATGGTCCTGGCCTGGCAGAGCCCAGGCTGGCCAGGGAGAAGCAGTGCCAACTCCTGCCTGGGCCAGGTTGGGTATGAAGGGACCAGAGGTAGAGCAGAAGGTAAATGGCAGGGGCGGGTATGCTGTGGTGGAGGCGGGGGGCAGGAGTCAGGCTGCTTGATCTCCCACACATTCCCCCTGAGTCACATACGCAAGTCTCCCCCATGCTTCCCCTGGCCATGAGCCCCCTTCCCTGTCAAATGAGACATCCTGGTCCAGGGTCGGTAGTGGCTCAGTTCTGGCTTCATCCTTGAGCCTAGGGTCAACCTCGATTTGAGATGCTGCCTGCCTCAGGCCAACACCCAAATCTAAGACGAGGCTTATTTTCCTCCATGCTGATTGGTGAAAAAAAACCTTCTTCTTGGATTTGAGTAAATATGGTATATTGGAAAAAATCACCTTGGATCAGATACTATTTGTCTTAACATACATAGTCACATAGATACTGTTTGTGTAGTGCCTGTGCTAGTCTGCTGACCGTGTCTAGTTGGGCCTGTGCTCTGCCTAAGTATCTGTATAGGGAAATAGACTCACCCAGTTGTACCTGCCAGGCTGGGCAAGTCTTGACATTTCAGTAGGGCAAAAACCATGATGAGTAGGTGTTATCTGGAGGGTGGCCCTTCCCACCTGGTGGTCCAACAGCTTAGTGTTTAGAGCATATGACCAGGGAACAGGTAACAAAAGTTCTAAGCTCCTTACACCAAGGTGGGGTAAGGGTTGAATTTCCCAGCAGTATGCCACCAGGCCATTGCCCAATCATCTCTCCAGACCTCCTCTGATGGGCCACTGTACAGCAAAGAGATGGAGATAAGCAGGCCAAGAGGAAGAGCTCAATCCAGAGGGTATGTAGTTCAGAGAGATGGATGCTTCCTGGGAAAGTCTAGTCTGGGCTCCTGCTGCCAATGGAGTAAAAATTTCCCCCGTGCTGCTTCACTAATGAACAGCAAATGGGACAGCTTCAAGTAGAGGACTGGAGAGGTGTCTGGGGAATGATTAGCCTGTGGCCTGGTGATCAAGGCACTTTTCTGGGAAACAGATGATGCATATTCAACTTCCCTCCTAGTTGGTGTTTGGGGGTGACCCAGAACCTGGGTGTCCTGCTCCCTGGCCAAGTGCTGTACTCACTAGACTTCCAAGTATATACCATTGATGGAAAAAAATCCCAAACTGTGTGTAAGTGCCCCAAACTACCATTATGTGGCTACATACATGCATGCTGTTTACTGAAATAGGATTTAACATTTAGTGCCTCAGGTTGCCCATCTGTAAAATAGCCTGTAAACAATGTTTGCCCATCAATTATTCTGAGGCTTAATTAACATTGTTCAAATACTTTCAATAAAATATATTTCAGCAGTGAAACATTTTCCACACAAACTCTTTCCAACTGTTATATGGTTACAGACATAGTTTTTTTTTTCTCTTCACTCATGAATACAATAATGGCAGAATAGATTGCTTTGGAAGAATCTCCATACTTGTGAAAGTGTTTTCACTGTTAGTAATTGCTGAATAATGACCATAATATACAATGCAGAAATTTCAAAGGTTAAAAGGATATGTTTAATATAACACATATTCTAACAGTGGGTTAATTAGATTACGACATTTTAAGAACAATGATGCTAATATGGATATGTGAAAAGGAGATGGAGCAAAAATAAACTCTAGGTTGAACAAACTTGGTTCTGTGACAGAGATAAATCATTGTTATTTATATTAGCCTGACTTTAACCAACAGCTCATGTTTCTGCCTCTCTTAAAGTCAAATTTCTAATATCTTTGCATTTAAATACCACTCTGTTTAAGAAAATAGATGAGTAAATATGGATTTGGAATTTAGTAAGACACTTACCCTTAATGTGGACTGAAAACAGTTATTTAAAAAGTAATAACATGTCATCTGCAAAGTGTTTTTTGCTGACAGTCTTTGACCAGATGGCACATAAGTGTAGGTGTAATTGCTGTGGCATACTACATTATTGCAAAAGCAGCAAACAATCAAATCAGGCTTACACACATCACCTATCTTGCACACTGAAAAAAGTTTTATATAAAAGATAATAACTTGAAAGAACTATAAAAAACACCTGATGCAAGTGGACTTTGGAAGCAACACACATTTCCTGTGTATTAAAAATATGTTGATAATTTGGCAGGGAACTCAGAAAATAGATCTGAAGGAACATATATCTGTATGTATACTTAAAAGAAGTCTGTAGAGTTTGGCTAAACGGTGACAGTGGGCCATATTGAGGTAAATGTGAGAACTTCTATTGGTGGCTTTTTTTGATGTCAACAGCCTGTATAAGCTATTAAGGAAATATGAATATCCCTAACCACTGAATGGTTTAGATAGCAAGTGAGAGAGAGGAATTATTAAATTAGTATAAGGAAATGTTTCTAGAAAGTTGATTTCCTTAAATATTCTCTTATTTAAAACTAAAACACTAATGTACACTTTAAATTTCAATCTCATATGGTGAAAGACAACAGACATGGATTTAGTCGTGATGAATTCTGATACAGAGGTCTGACTCGTAGGATCAAAGCTTTGTTTGCAGTAAGGTATCACTGTGTATCTAGAACTGAATTTATATGACTTTGTTATATCGTATTTCATACATGGTATGTTATTGTTAAATTTAAATAACCTTCTGTCCCATCAAACAATGTTCTACCCTATCTCAGTTATTGGTATAGATTAAAAGCTGAGTATTGTATGTCTAGAGACATAAGTTATCTTTTTCTTTAAACCAAAGGATGTGAAATAAAGATTGTCTCCTCTGTCTTTCTACAGGGTATAGCCTGATAGGGCCCCAGTCATTCTTGAGGCTTTCAGCTGATTATATAGTAGAAGTAATTATTCAAAATAGTAATTTAAAATGGGGATTGAGGACAGAGAAGTTATTAGATAGTGGCATTGAGAGGGGCATAAACACTATGAGTAATAAGCAAGCTAAAGAAAATACATCTTCCGTCTTCTCCTCCTCCTCCTCTCTGTAATATCATAGTTCAGGAAATAACAGAATCTTCTTAACCCAAAAACACAGGAGAGGGATATTTAAGTTAAGGAAGCAGGATTTTGCTCCCTGCCCCTAAGAAACTCTGTGTATAATTTGATATCTACCCAAGTTTTCATTTCAACTAAGCATAATTCCTGAGAATTTTTTTTCCTTTTGAGAATTAGTTTAATTCTAGGAAGAAATGCCTTATGAGAATTGCTTAACAAAACCATTTGATTCCCACCCATTCAAAAGAGAGGTACTTCAGTGCATATATTTCCTAAGGGTTCAAATCGAGGAAGACTATCAAATTTAATTCCAATAACCTAAATCAGGCCAATGGGTTTAGTTTAACTAGTCTTCAGAAGGCTAAAGTGCTTTGTATCACAGATAGAATATAGGAGAGTCCATGGCACAACACTGCCCAAGGTGCCTCAGTGGCAAGTAGATGACTAGGTAAGATAGTCCCAGGTGATCCCAACAGCTGAACTATGCCCCATGGTACAGAGAAAATGAGAAAACCGCCAAGGTCTCTGCCAGTTTAACCTGGGGAAATATTCCTTTCTGATCCCTAAAGCTTTTTAATCCATCTGACCCCAAGCACGTGATCAAGACACACCAGCCAGGGCAAAATAAGCCCTGGCCCACCTTAGAGTACTGCTCTGCTTTATTCAGACTCATAACTAGTTTTCAAGTTTCAGAGAAAGGTGAAAAAATAGTATAGTCAGCTAAACATTCCTCATGGAAAAAAAGAAATCCTTTCCTGATCCTTGCAGGTGACCAACTGAAAACTTGAAGCATGATACTTGATTATAAATCCTCTATTCATACAGAGCTGCAAGGTGTCACAAGCATGTAAGCCATGATGCAGGCAATTTTGCCTAAGGCCCCATGAAGGAATGGGAGGAACCAGGAGACTTAACCAGATTCCAAGGCCACGAAGAACCAACCCAGTCACCTGTTTCCACCTTCCACACACACATACAAACAGACACTAGAAACCAAACTATTTCTTCTAGAATCAGGTATCAGAAAAAAGGTGTCTCAGGTTTTCTTAACACTTCAAGCAATTGAAAAACCACCACTTCCTGTAGCAAGTTAGTCCAATGTGTCATTACTCTCACAGGAAAGAATGTTGCATCTTTCAGGACTGATTTTTTTTCTAACTTCAATTACCACTCATTGCACCTCGTCACGTTTTTGTTAGCCAAGTTGAAAATTCCCCCCCACTATCATATAGCAGACATACATCTTTTTTCTTTCCTAAGACAATATACATAAAAAGGTAGGCTCTTTCAGTCTTTCCAGTGGATTTGGATTTCTAATTTCTCTTCATTTTAATTCTTACCAGTACAAACTTTTGAGTGGAACTAAAAAATTCTAGTGCAAAGCTATGGAAGGACTGAAATGAAGGGTCTAGGCATCTTGTTATGATAAACACAGAAAGAAAATTGTAATGTTTAGCCTATTTACTTTTCAATGTAAAGGGTATATATTATGGTTTAATGCATAGATTACATGCATATGTTTAAAAGAAATACACAAGCATGTTGGTATCCAGTACTGAAGGAGAATCATTTGTAGTTATTTGAAACACTGAGCATAGGACAAAGGAGAAGGTGACTGGATGCCTTAGGCTCAGCCTGTCACCCTAACACCCGTTCTGGAGAGAAAAAAAACATTCAATTTATTAATAAAGTACACTGAGCCTGCCACTGGTGATAAGGCCAAAGAACTGTGCCACTGTCAATCTATATAAGCTTAAAAAACTAATTTAAAAAGTATAGGTTCCCTGTTGGCTCCCTCAGCAGGCTACATATTTTGAGTAATACATCATTGGATCAACACCATTTCAGCTTCAAGGTGCTGAAACTCAATTTGTTTGCAATGGCATGAAGTGGAGTACACTGTAAAACTGTTCAGCTCAGTGGTAGATGAAAATAACTGGAAAAACAGACTTTATGGAGCGGCTTATGTGTTGCAGTGACAGGGGTGCTGATACTTCAGCTATGGAGACCTGAGCTCCAGCATAAGTAACAACTGAAATTATTGTATTGGTCTCTGATCTATGGCTTAATAGGCCTTTATTTATAATACAATACTGTCATGTAGTTTGGTATAGTCAGAACATTTCTTGGAGAGGACTGGAGCAATAAGGATGACAGTATGAGCATTAACACTTCTTTGAAAATTATATAAAGCTCCCAGTGCCAGCGTATGTTTAAAATTCATCTGAGTTCTACTTGTTTGGAGTGAAATTCTACGTGCAAGCACTGTCTGAGCAATTAGCATGATGTGGGAGACATGGCCAACTCATATTGTAAACTATGTCTGCACTCATAATTAAAATTGAATTTTTGGGCACCCCTAAATCCATGCTTGCTGACGATCTACATTATAAACATCTTAACTTGAACTCCAGGGGCAGCCCATCTTGACCCTAGGAGTTTCATTGAATTCCTGAGAATCCAACACAGCAGTTATGGAAATAACAGTGTCACAATTCCCTGTTCATGATTTCAGACTATTTTCTTGCACTGCTGCCTGTAAGTTGAGACAAATCTGGCAGGTCAGAAAAGTGGTCCACATATTGACTCTTAGAACGGCCTCCATGAGAGAACATTCCCTTGTGGGGCCCTAGAATACATTTGAATGTGGTCCTCAAGAAATAAGCAGCACAATGGAGATGGCCTTTTTGTGGGCTACAAGATATGATACAGGGAACATACATATGATATGTTCCTGAGGGTGATCTGAATGTCAACCCTAATAGTAGTGTTTATAGGTGTGCTCTTGTTACCACAGTATATTGGAAATTAAAAGTAGTAGTATGTACAAGGTAGAAGGTAAATCTGTAACTTCAACTGAAAGTAGGTCTGAATTCAAAGTGACATTGCTTCAGAAAGGCAGGAACTTAAAGCCCTAAATGCAAACCTGTCCCGTATGGTTTTGGGTCAGGCTAAATCCAAAACCTGTTTTAGCTTGGATACGACTGAAATCTCACAAGAAAAAAACATGTTTCTCAAGTTTTTGGCCCAGCATGGTGAGAGTAGAGCTGATCCTGCTGTCATCCAAGATGGCAAAATTTCACCTGACCTTCTAATTTATTAAGAATTCCACCGTCCAGATTTAGGATAATGACACAGAATGGTGCACGCAGAATGCAACCCTTGATTTTTTTTCAGTGGCTCAACTGTATAGGTACCAAAGCTTTCAACAGCAATGTTTCCAAAATACCTAAAATTCTCCTTCTGTGCATACCTAGGGACACTTAGCACAGAGCTCTTGTCAACACAGAGCAGCTCAGCAGCAAGATCATAGCTAAGCCTGACAGCAACCACAAACCAGGTGTTTCCTTGCTTATATCCCCTGAGGAATGAATTCAATGAATTCTTTGCTACTTTGATTTAGAAATGGCTCGTGGTGGCAGGTGAAGCTATTCCCCCAACATATAAGCTCAATTCCCTCCTGTTCCTAGGAGGGTTTTAAAGCACATTTCCATCCTCCCAGGCGAGTTCTTGAATTACGAGGCTGCAGGCCATTTTGGGGTGAGGATTCTCTCCACTTTTCCAGTTCCACATTCCTTTAAAAAAAAAAAAAAAAAGATTCTTTGGTTCAGAGATGGAGCAAGTGAGGGAGAGTGTCTTAGACTAAAAATAACCCTTGCCAAATAAATTCGAATACCTGTGCTGGGATGTGTCCCAAAACAGCTGATCTGCTTCACTGGGAGAAACACATGTTGCCTATTCTCCTACTTGTTGGTACCATGACAGTGGATGATATGTTCCCCTGGAGCTTGAGGGACTTGGTCCTGTGCATCCTAGAAATTCTTGTCCAGGCCTTTGCACTGCCCTTAAGGTTTTTATGGTAGCACAGATACAATGAAAGGTGACATCTGTTTCCCCCCTTACTCTAGTGTTTAGGGCATTTACCTGGGAGTGATTTAGATTCCAATCCCTGCTCCAAGGACTGCCTATGTATTATATCCAATGACCAGATAATTTAAAATAAATGCAAGGTCTGAGGTATAGTGAAATATGTAATCTTTTTAAAGCATATGTTCCAATATTTCTGTGAAAACAAGTTAAAAATTCAGAGCCATGTTGAAACTATACATATGCACTGCTTATTAATGAGCATGATATACATAGATTTGATGGAGACTTCAGCACACTAAATGCAAATCTTGCGATTAGCTCTCACCCATGGAGAGCCACACTGAATTTAAAGGGGTTCTGATTGCAAATTGCTCATTTCAGGATTTCTTTCAGACTATATCCTGTAAAACACTTTGAAAATACAGGTAGAAAGGTTATGAAAAAAAAAACATCTTTAGAAGTGCATGGTTGCCCTGTAGCACTGTGACAAAAAGTGCCATGCTTTTGCAATTATGTAGCTATTTTTCCATAGAAAAAAAGTGTTTCACTAGGCAAGTCTATGATTTGGAAAGGGGTTTTAATTAACTTTTCCCAGAAGGTAAAATACCGTTTGTAAAAGGGGAAGTAGAGGTTTTGTTAGTAATGACTTTGATACTAAGGGGAAGAGAAGGAAAGTCAGCTATGCTACCTGAAGACTAAGGACGACAGCATCTTTAATGAATGGATTTGTCCTCAAAGCTTTGGAAAAAAAAATGAATTTGGTTTATAGGTATGGGGTCACCTGGAGCAGAGAACTGAGTCCCTCAGCACATCACACAGCAGCTGAATTTGCTTAAACTAATTTTGTATCTCTACTTCAGGGGATGATGTTTGAAATTAAGCAATATAATTGTGGACAACTGAAAATGAGGATATTGTATTTTTGGACAGGTGATTCACAATGAATTAGGGATTTGAAAAAAAAAGGAAGGATAGAAGCAGTCACATTTCAGTTCAACACTCTGCTTTCTCCTCTCTGAAAAGAGACTTACTGGGATGCCATTATTAGCTAGATGCTTTTAGGAATTAATTTACCTACCTGTACTTCATAACGTTCCTGTTTTGCAAGCGTAGTATCTAACCACCAATCAGGTGAGCCCTAGCTAGGTATCCTGCTAGGCACATTTTGAAAGTAATACAGTTAAAGAGGTCATTACAGGGAGCAAAAATGTCCCCTGCAAGTCCTCTGTGGGTATAGAAGTTGTGGACTTACTTCTCCTAGTCCTTGGAGGACTCCTCCTAGTCCTCTTTGAGGAGGAGTTGAACCTGGAGTGCAAGGTGGTCTGTCTATTCTCTGGTTCTGCTGGACTTGAGACTTTGCTCACTTACTCCAGGGTCTTTCTGTTAAGGCTCAAAATAAAAATATCAAATGACCTTTGTCCTGATTATCTCTACTCTTGTTCCAGCAACTTAGTTTTGTACTTTATTGGAAATTCATTTTCAACTAATAAAAATGCAGTCATCTTTAGAAGCTCCGGCCCTGCAACTTTCAGTCTACCTGTAGTGGCAGTTTTACCTCTGCTAACTCTGCCTTTTGAGTCATTGTTGAACTTTAAAATCATTCTCTAAATATACTTAACTATAATAGCAAACAGGTGTAGTTACTTGTAAGTATAGTGCTAATATTTGAAGGATGAAAGCTTATAGATGATCTCTTTGAATGTT
>NW_017729032.1:251851110-251883774 GCF_001723915.1 Gavialis gangeticus
CTAATAAAAATGCAGTCATCTTTAGAAGCTCCGGCCCTGCAACTTTCAGTCTACCTGTAGTGGCAGTTTTACCTCTGCTAACTCTGCCTTTTGAGTCATTGTTGAACTTTAAAATCATTCTCTAAATATACTTAACTATAATAGCAAACAGGTGTAGTTACTTGTAAGTATAGTGCTAATATTTGAAGGATGAAAGCTTATAGATGATCTCTTTGAATGTTAATTCTTTGACTATCAAACTTTGGAGCTGGCCCCTGAGAGTATCTGATGGAAATTTGTAAGGTCATGACTGACTTGGTGGTGTAGTTATAAATTCCTGCTGAACATTAAACACATTGCTATTCTCATCTCTATTTGGTCATTAAGTAAGCCAAAGAACATCACATGGTGTCAGAAGTGTAGAGTGAGATGGAATTTAAGGAGGCTTCAAGGAAAGGTCAGAATGAATAAACTGAAACAAGAGAGCAGATGAAGAAAGCTCCAAGCTATACACTGTATAGGTACTGATTCCTATTATTAATATTTAGAATAGCCTCAAATCTAGAGGCTTATTGCATGTTATACATCTGTGTATAATGGCAAGTTGCAGCAAGGGAAGTTTAGGCTAGATATTAGGAAAAACTTTCTCATTAGAAAGGTAGTAAAGCAATGGAACAGGTACCCAGACAAGTTGTGGAATCTCCATCCTTAGAGGGTTTTAAGACCCAGCTAGATAAAACCTTGGCTGGGATGATCTAGCTGGGAATGGGCCTGCTTTTAGCAGTGTGGTGGACTAAATGACCTCCTGACCTTCCAACACTAATTTTCTATTATTCTAATATAGCCTGAGAACACAGAGATGGCAGCGATGCAACAATGATATAGTTTAAGAAGCATGTGATTGCAGATTTAGGCCCTAATTTAACAAAGCATTTATGACATTCTTAAATTCTACTGAATTCCATAGGACATTAACTCATACTAAAGCACTTTGCTGAATGAAGGATAAATAATCTCACTGTAGTCAAAGCTAAGGGTGTACTTAATCTGGGGTTTCAAGAAAGAGGTGCAAAAGTTGTTTCTTCTTCATGCAAAATATCATAAGCTCAGGCCCACTCTGAATCATTCAGGCATATTCTCAAGTAACTTCCATTGCCTAATTTGTGGGCTTGGCTGGCATAAGAGGGGAGATCTTATTTTTGATCACAAATCTAGGCTTGCTCAGGGGGCAGAATAGATACCCTTAGTCTCCTCTCCTAACATAAGATCTCTGTTCCCCTGATCATCCTTCCAATAACAGCAGAAATTGTTGTTGCATTTTGTACTATTGAATTCCATCCCATTTCTAGTAATCCAGTCCTGTGTGTCACCCACTAAGGCTAGATTGTCTCATTTTAAAGAAGGGTACGGTAGTTTTAAATGCTAGTTTTTATAGATGATCCTTTAGAATGCCACTGGTTTGAGTACTGGAATTTGGAGATTGCCCCTGAGAATTATTACAGAGTTTGGTAAGAACATGGTAGATTTGATCAACATTGTTTAGATTACTAGTGACCATTAAATATGTTGATGATTTTAATTAATGAAGGTCTGGATTTAAATAGCATCACCATAAGAAATGCATCTGAAGGAGAAATGAATATAATCCAATTGAATGCATTCTGTTTTCATGCATTCAAGCTTCAAAACCAAATACATTTGCACTCTGCCATGTTGTCATTCTAGTATGACTAGCACACAGGCTGTTTGCTTTAATGAAAGATGTGAGATATAATCCTTTAAAAAAAAAATATTGACCTTTTCCACCAGGGCATGTGCTAAATGGCAGCTAACTATGAATCAGAAAACAATTATTCCTGGCAAAGCAACTGTTCAAGTGTTCAAGAGGTCTTTGAGGTCTTTAATTTTCCAGTCTGAACTATGTATTGGAAAGGACCCAGATTTTATAAACAGGTTTACAAATATTGTAGATTTCCTTTCATGAAAAACAATGAAGTTTAGTAAGCTTTGTTCTACTATGCTAAAGATGACCTTATGTTATTTGTCTAATACATTATTAAATATTTTGATTTAGTCAATAATTTATGCCTCAAATGATTGTTTCTGTTATTTGAATAATTTTAAGATTGGCTGGCCACTAGTTATTCAAGTTTTTGGGGTTGGGAAGCATATTCAAAGTTACAAATAGGAGTTAAGCTCCAAACTGCCATCAAAAATCATTAGGAATTGGGCACTTCACTCCCGTTTATTATAGAATTCTTCTTCCCCCTGTGGGTTAAATAACTGAATTCAATTTTAATTATATAACTTGCTTTACATTTTTTTATGTATTTGACAAAAATAAAATGATCTTCCTAGCAATCCCTCAACACAATGATGAAAGTTTTCCAGTAAATAGGTAAGTCTTCACTGAGTCCATAGATGATAGAGAAGGCCAAGCTGAGATCTGCATGTTCAACCACAGACATGACAAATAGTTCCAGGAGGGAGGAGTAGATCCTGGTGAAGTCAGCTCCCTTCTTTCCCTTTGTTTCTTTTATCCATCCACCTTCACAGTATTTGCCCAACATGAATGATTACTTGTTGTACATCATGGAGCCTTTGGGGTCAGTTTAGTTCTTATGTCTCCCAGGTACTCATATGAATATCACATTTCTTTAGACTGGTCTTCAAGGTATCCTTGAATCTGTTCTTTGCCTACCTCTAGAGCAGTTACTATCAGTGAGTGGGAGTATAGGGCCTGTTTTGGGAACCAATCAGGCATCCTTATGGCATGTCCCATCCAATGGAAAAGGCACCATGTAAACATGGCTTCAGTGCAGTGCCAGCCTTACATGTGGGTGACATAGGCAATTGTCGAAGGTGCCGTGGTCAGGGGGGCACTGCACACATGCCCACACCCACCCCCACACACACCCACACATATGTAAGCAGCCTGCACTCACAGTAGAGCTCTCCCTGCACCCTGCCTCACCCTAGCTGATCCCCACCCCAGGCAGGAAGAGTGGTGCCCAGGTCAGTCCACCCCACACATTCAGCCACTGCTCAGGAGGAGCTGGGCCAGGCACATATCGGCAGGGTGGCACCTGATCCAGTCCACCTGCCTTGCTCCTGCATAGCAGCTGTGGTGATTGCCCATAAGGAAACAAGTCTCCTGATCCAGCGCACCTACACCCCCCCCATCCCTGCCAGGACTTTATTTCTGAAACTTTTGCTAATACTACTGCATATTTAGATAAAAAGAAAGGGTGTCAAAATACAAGTTTGCCCAGGACACCATTTTCCTTAGGGCTAGCCCTGTTTCAATTTCAGTGGTGTTTCCTTGAGCCAGAATTCTGACATTCCTTCTTTTGTCCTTCCAGTTGATATGGAAGATTTTTGAAAGACATTGCTGATGATAATGTTCCAAACTTTTCAGGTGTTTCCATTCCAAGTACAAATCATTCGACTGTTTTCTCCACATAGGTCCATGACTAGGGACTTCTGGTAATCACTGTCATCTGCCCTTGTTTCCACTTATCCCTTGCCATAGGACTTGTATTGAAGGAAATTGTCTCTGTATGTCTTTTTTGTAATGTGGGGATGGCATTGTGCATCAGTAACTATACAATACTTTATAGGAAGGAAACCTTAATCCAATGGCAAGGAAGACCTAGATGACTGGAGGTTTCATCTGCTCCGCTACTGAAGGCTTCTCTTTTTAAGGTTATCTAGTCCGATCCCTTGCTCCTCCTGAAGTCCCTTCCAACCCTCATGTCTATGAAAATTCTATGAAATAATGGCAGTGTGAGATCTTAGTTGGAGGCTATAAGCATTACTATATTACAAAGATTAATAGTAATTTGTGGGGAAAGAATTACCCATGAAGTAGAGTCTGACTTCAAGCATATATTTAACTTTCCTTAGTTTACTATCCCTTTCACTCTTGCTGAATAGAATGTGCACACACATTCACAGGGACATGCAGCTGGTGATATTGCTTCAGGTAATTTTAGTTCCAGGCCAATAGGCTGGGTTACCCAGTTAACTATAGGAAAATGTGAGCTAACCATGAGAAAATCAATTTAGCAGAATAAATTATGTTAGTCACAGTAGACATTGAACCAGACAGAAAAAATCATATCTAGTTTCAGTGTAACCCCTAACTTTCAACAGTTCTTAATGGTATGCAACATTTCACTTGACTCCCACTTTTCTCAAGTTTGTGGGTTGAAGTCCACCTGGAACCCATTGCTTCTTTATGCCTTTAGAGTTGCACAGCTCTGGCATATGGGATTCTTCTTCCCTTATAAAATAAACTCTGTCATCAGGTGCATAGAATCTGTCCTTTGAGGAGGAAACAGTCTGCCCTATGGAGTAAGCTCAGCTGCAGGGCATTTTGGTGATGGGGAGTGTCCCACTGGTAGCTTAAAATCCCAAGTGAAGGTGCAGAGGATAAAGCAAGCTGTGGGTTGAACTTCTTGATCTATGGAGAGGCCAGGCTGCTATGCAGGGTTTAGAGCAAAAGAGGTTAGAACATAAGAGGTGTTGAGTGGGGTGCTGGGGTCCAGGACAGGACAACAGGATTTTGTTTTGCGTGCATTGCTTGTTTAAAAAATGGCTTTATTTGGAGGACTGGCTGAGGAGCTCTTCAGGGAGTAAAACCTGCCTGCAGGAGCCAGAAGCCTAGGCAACTTACTTACAAACATGCTAACTTTGAAGGGTTCAGCATAGGTGTGAGTTGGAGGAGCATGGTTTAACTCAGTGGTTCTCAACCTATTTGCCATAGTGGGCCACACTTGTAGCTCTCAATATGTGATGTGGGCTGCACCCACACAATATACTTCCTGTGTATCCATTTAAAAATATTTTGTATCTGATAGTTATGCAATACAAATCTCTGTAATACATCTCATAGCTACATTATCAAATGATTATACTTTAAAACATTTACTTTTAAAGAGTAGTGGCAGTATCTAAGAACACACTGAATCCCTTTAAGATTTTTTTATGAGAAAAAGATAGAAATTTTGGGTGCCAAATGTAACTGACTTAAGCAGAATAAAAGAATAAAAGCTGGACTTTACAACAGTGTGTAATTTAGCACCTTTGATACCATGTTTTCTTTTTAGTATAGTTATTAGGATTGTTGAAAGATGGGTCTTTTTGTTTATTAATTGTAAATAAGGCATTCAACCCATGCATTGGTAGAGTTTAGATGTTGTATCTCTCCTTAATACAATTTTAGGTCTATCAATGTTGATAGCTTACAGCAAAGATTGATAGCCCTTAATCTTTCTTAAGCTTTTGTCTGTTGAAAACCATCATGATTTAAATTGCCAGCCTTATAACCTACTAGATAAATGGCTTATAAGCCCCTTTTCTTTTCTAACTTTTCTAATTAATCTGAATGTCATAGGAAGGAAGGGCGGGAGAGAAAATCCTGGAAGCAGATTGTTGCAAATATGTTTTTATTCAATGTCAACCAGCAGATAATGCCATCTGTGTTAATCCTTAGCCCTCTCCTCTATGGTGCTTTAAGTTGTCTTTGCCTTTGATTTATAAGACAGGTGACCCTAGCCTAACCCTGTCAGCTTTAGTTCAGAGGGACTCTCAGAAAAGATAGGCCTCTGATCTGACAAATTGATCAGCTGCAAGGAACAGTTTAACTGGAAAAGGATCTCCCTAACAGTGTTAAAGCCCTCTTTAGAGCTTACAGCTATGGTTATGTGGGCAGAATTAATAAACTGCCCTACTGTAGGAGAAAACATTGTGCAAACTAGAACAGCCGAGCATAAAGGGAAACAATAAAAGGCTCACAGCTTCTTGCCTAATGATAGGTCTGAGAATAGAAAGAACTATATTTCATTTAAAAGTGGTTAAATGGAGCTTAATTGCAAATTATTGTCTTAAACATATATTAAAATTCTATTAAAGGTTCCAAATGGACTCAGTTGAAGTAAGATTAGATACTAAAACTGTTAATTAAGATCTATAGAAAGATTATTAATTTGTCTAAGGGACAGTTTAGATAGATAAAACCTTAGGATCATAAGAAAGTAAGACTGGAAGGGACCTCATGAGATCATTTAGGCCAGCCCCCTGCTCAAGGCAGGATTGTCTTTGATTAAACTAACCCAGCCAAGTATCTGTCCAGCCTGCTCTTGACAGCTTCCCAGGATGGAGATCCCACAACTTCTTTATTTAGCCTGTTCCAATGCTTAACCACCCTCATAGTCAGAAAGCTCCTCCTAATCTCCAACCTAAATTTCCTCTGTTGCAGTTTAAGGCTATTGCTCCTAGTCCTGTGTGCCCTATGGGCATCTTTATACCTGTGTGCTCCTGGATGGAGGGGATTGGCTGCTGGAGTGTACTAATTAGCATGCTCCAGCTTACTCAGTTAATCTAATCAATTAGATTGATGCTGATTAGCACACAATGGAGCAGATGTCCAGCATGTTCTATGCCCAAAGGCCACCCAGAAAAGTCCATCCCTATGCTCTCTGCAATCACCCTTCAGGTCTTTGAAGATTTATTAAATCCTTCCTCAGACTTCTCATCTCCAGACTAAATAACCCTAGTTGTTTCAGCCTTTTATTGTAAGTAATACTTCCCAAGACCCTAATAATTTTTTTCCCCTGTGCTAGATTCTTTCCAAACTATCCACATCCTTCTTGAAGTGTGGGGCCCAAAAGTGGACACAGTACTTCATGGGAGGCATCACCAGTGCTGAATAATAATTTCCTTTGATTTATAAGTGACACATGTATTGATACAATCTGTTAGGCTGTTGGCTTTTTTTTTTGGCTGTTGTCTTATGGTCCACTGTAATGCCAAAGTCTTTATTTATACACGCAACTATTCCATCCTAAGCGTAGGCCTTTGCACTTGTTGAATCTCCTTGATTTACTGTGGACCATTTTTTCAGTTTGTCCAGGTCATTCTGGATCCTAGTTTTGCCCTCCACAATGTCTTCAACTTCACTCAACTTGGTATCACATGCAAATTTTCTAAGCATGCAATCTCATCATCCAAATCATTTAATGAAGATATTAAATAGTACCAGACCCAGTACACGTTCCTAGGGAGCCCCACTCGATACCTCCTGTCAATTAAACATTAATCAATTGATGACTACTCATTGAGCATGATGACCCAATCACTTATGTATCTGTTACAGTGCTTTTATATAGTCTGCATTTCTTTAACTTGTTCATGAGAAACTTGTGGGAGAAGGTATCAAAAGCCTTGCTAAAGTCAAGGTATATCACATCCACTGCTCTCCTCACATCCACACAGGCTATCATCTGACCATGGAAGATTGATTAGGCATGACCTGCCCTGTTCCTGATCACCTTGTTCTTCAAAGTGGATTCCTTCTGGACCTGCTCTGTGGTCTTTCCAGGTGTTAAGGTCAGGCTGACTGGTCTGTAATTCCTTGGCAACTCCTTCCCCTTCTTAAAGAAGGCACTATGTTTGTCTTCTTCCAACAATCCAGGACCTGACTCAAACTCCAGAAGTTCTCCAATAACTTCTCAAAGAGCTAATGGCTCTGAAATTACCTCAACGAATTCCTTCAGTTCCCTAAGGTGCATTCCATCCTTTCTTGCCAATATGAAGGCATCCAGCTTCTGTAAGTAATCGCTAAAATGTTCTGTCATTACTCTAGGCTGTTTGTCTCCTTCCCTATCTTTACTGCCAACTGTACTCATTGTCTGGTAGTTTCCATTATTTGTGAAGACTGAAGTAAAAAGGCATTAAATACTTCAATCTTCTCTCCATTATCCATAATTAGATAGCCTTCTGCATTCTGTAAGTGACTTATGGTTCCTCTTTCTTTTTACATGCTAGTAGAATTTCCTTTTATTGCCTTTTATGTTCCTTGCAGTCTATATCTCAGTGGGCCTTAGCCTTTCTAATTTTTTCCTTGCATGTTCATGTGATATGTATACTCATATGTCTGATCACATTTCCACTTCTGTAGAGTTCCTTTCTGCATTTCAACTCATTGAAGTGTTTGCTGTCTAGTTGGGCTGGTCTTCTATTGCACTTTCCATTCTTCTGTCACACTGGGATAGCTTGCTCCTGCACCCTTAATGTGGCCTTCTTAAAATGCAACCTACCCTCATGGACTATTTTCTTCCACAAAGTTTCTTTGCAGAGGATCTTCCCCTGCCACCATTTCCCTGAGTTTGCTCAAGTCCCCCTTTCCAAAATCCATTGTCCTTTTTCTGTTTTTCTCCTTTATTCCTCCGCCTAATATTTTGAACTCTATTGTTTCATGAACACTGCTATATAATTAAATGGTTCTGGTGAGCTATTTATATTATTTTTTATTTGGAAGGAAAGTTTTGTTTAAAAACAGATGCTATCAATTATAATCAATAAGATGCTAAAATAGTTATTTCTCTTCATAGTAAAGGAAGGGTTTAATATACATTATAGTCTGCTTAAATGAAGTAGTTGATATTATGCAACCTAAGATGCAAATATTCACATGTAAACTGTATTTACTAAGATAGGCTTACCTCCTCCCTCTCCTAATTCTTTTTTTTAATGAATCAAACCCACATGGATGTATGATGCATGTGCTTTTGTGTTCAGTCAATTTTCAACTCGCATGTTAGTTATCATTGTAATAGCCCTCAGAATCTCCACCTCCCTTTAGCAGCTGCTGTGAGAAAATGGTGTTCTCTGAGACAAACATTTCATAAGAATATAAGAATTGCCATTACTGAGTCAGACCGTGCATCCATCTTGCCCAGTATCCTGTGTCATATACTGGCACAGAGTGGATACTGAAAGGAAGATTGAATTGGATATGACCAAGGCTTTTCCCACTATTCCCCAAACTGGCAGCCTCCTGCACTTAAGATTGAGGAAGTTTTAATTCAGAGGCTATATCACTAGCTCCCATGCTCATTAGCTACTGATGACCCTTTCTTCCAAGAATTTGTCCAATCCCTTTTTGAATCTGGCTAGACTGTGAGCTTCCACAACCCATGGTGGCAATGAGTTCACACATTAATTAATTACATGTGGTGTGAAAAAGAACTTCCTTTTGTTAGTTTTAAACTTTCTATTTACTAGTTTCATTTTGTCACCCTTAGTTCTTGTATTGAGAAAAACAGTAAATAATAATCTCTATTTACTTTCTCTTCACCTTTCAGTGGGTGCATCGACATGAGACACTACTGTGCAGTGGTTACTGCACATTTATTTAGTGCTTGTATAATCAAGTACTAAATAAATGTGCAGTAACCAGAATTACTGTGCAGTAGTGCTGGTGAACATCTTTTAAGTGATGCTACTGCACAGTAGCCTAATAATACTGCACAGTAGTGTATTAGCACTGTTAGTGCTGTGACATGCTACTGCACAGTATTATTCAGCTACTGCAGTCAGCAACTCATGTAGATGCAGTATTTTGTAAACCCTTATCATGTCCCCCCTCAAGCATCTCTCTTCTAAACTGAATAGTCCTTGCCTCTTTTGTCTCTCCTCATATGAAAGTACCTCCATACTGCTAATAATCCTTGTTGCTCTTCTCTGTACCCTGTCTATTTCTTTTATATCCATTTTGATGTGTGGGGATCAGAACTTGGCAAAGTATTTAAGGTATGAACACACCATGGATTTATAAAGGAGCATAATGATACTTTCCATTGTGCTTACAATTTCCTTCTTAATAGTCCCTGACATATTGTTTGCCTTTCTGATGGATGCTGAACACTAAGCTGATGGTTTTTAGTGAACTGTCCACAATGATGCTCAGATCACTTTCCTGTGTGGTAACAGTTTATGTAGAGCCCATCATAGTGTATGTATAGTTTGGGTTATTTTTGACCACATGCAACACGTTACATTTACCTACATTGAATTTAATCTGCCATTTAGTTGCCTATTCATTCAATTGTGCCAGATTCTTCTGCAGTTCCTCACAGTCTGTATTGGTCTTTGAATAAATTTGTGTCATCCACAAATCTGGCCACCTCACTACTCATCCTCTATTTCAGATCATTTATAAATATATTACTTCTTTGAATCCTGAAAACAGCATTTATACACACTCTGTTTTCTATCTTTGAGTCAATTTCTAATCCAAGGTGGACCTTCCCTGTAATCCTGTAACTACCATAGTTAAGAGCTTCTGACGGGGGTTCGTCTCAAAGGCTTTCTGGAAGTCCATATAAACTATGTCAGCTGGATCACCCTGATCCACCTACTTATTGACACTGTAAAGAATTCTAGTAGGTTGGTGAGGCATAATTTCCTTTTGACAAAGCCATGTTGATTCCTCCCCAGCAAGTCCTATTCATCCATTGCTGAACAATTCTTTTTTTATTATTATTGTTTCTACCAGTTTTCCAGCAGCTGAAGTTATGCTCACAGGCCTGTAGTTCCCTGCACCTCCTCTAGAGTCTTTTTTAAATATAGGAGTCACATTGGTAACCCTCCAGTCATTTGGTACAAGGATGTTTTTAATGATAGGTTGTATACTACAGTTTATAGCAAGTCTGTCCTCAAATTCTTTGTAAGCTTGTCTTATTACAGCTTTACATTTGATTTCCCAGCGTTTATGGTCTTTTATTTTCCTTATTAGGATTTGACTTCCACTTTCTGAAAAAAGCCTTTTTTCTGCTTCTGCTTATTGCCTCTGCAGCTCTGCTGTTACACCATGCTGGCTTTCTTTTGGTCTGGTTTCCTTCTTTTTTTTGTTTGCAGGATACATTTGCTCCATGCAACCGATACTATGTTCTTAGGCAGTTTCTATGCTGCTTGCAAGTTCTTCACTTAGGGGCCCCTTTTAATTTCTGTCTAACTAGCTTTCTCATTTTGATGTAGTCTCGCTTTTTAAAGTTAAACACTATTGTGATAGATTTTCATTGCCACCACCCCCCCCACATGGATGTCAAACGTAACTGCATTGTGGTCACTGTTGCAGAACAACTCAGTAACGCTTATCCTTTGCACAAAATCCTGTGCACTGCTTAGGACTAGAGCAAGAATGACCTTTCCTCTTGTAGGTTACAGGACTAACTGCTCCAGGAAGCAGTCTTTTATAATGCCAAGAAATTTGGTCCCTGACGAATTTCAGCTGAGTGTAAAAACTAAAGGATCATTTCAACAATGATCCATAAATTCATGTTATGAACACAAATGGACATCCCCACAAAATGATTTTGTTCACTGACAATAATTCTAGTAAACCCCTTTAAAGGCATGAGGGGAAGAGAAAATTCTGGGTTAAAAAAGTGCAGAAGTGATGAGATCAAACACAAAATTCATATATTCATACATCACATATCAGGGGGTTAATGTTTTAGCCCCCCATTTAGTATCAAACTGTGCAAGATTTGGGTCTGTTACCATCACTTAGATATTAACCAGGTTATCTGGGCAGAAAGAGGTGGTGTGACTCAATGACAGAGAAAGGATTATTTATTTAATTCAAATTCATGAACTTTATAGCACAAATCCAAAGTTCATCCACATGTTATCTCTTTATATATATCACAGTTATCAGTATTTAAGGATCATCAAATCTAAATTTTTTATATAATCTCATTTTTCTTAAGCATCCTCAAGGGAAAATATTGATAAGGTACATGTCAATACATTCTTATCCACATACTGCAATCCCTGAGGAAAGCATATATAACATGAACTAAGAAAAAAAATATTCCTGTTAAATCAGAAAAATGTAAATGACTCCTTGGTGAAACCATGGGAACACATGAAAGCAATCAGTTTAAGAGACCAGCATTTTATGGCAACAATGACCCTTGGTCACAAGTGAATTTTCTTTATTTGACTTTATTTATGACTTTCCAGCCCCATCCTTCCCTGAAATACTGCACTTGTATTGTTGTTTTTATGTGTCCATGTGCGCTGTTTTAATTTGAACTTTTAAACTCTAAGGCCTAAAGACATTGAACCATATTCCCTGCAAATTTGCATCTCCCTGCACCAGACAGTCTTGTTGTGTTATAATTCTAAGAGAATATTATTGGCTTCACTCTCTCTGGTTCTTAGTTAACATAAAATACTTTAATCTCCATTATACAGTATGTGGGAGGAGGTTATCTGAAATTTTCAGGGACACCATGTTCCTGCCAATTCCATCTCTTCCACTGTGGAGCATTGTAGACTGTTTGACCCCAGCAGAAGTGGAGTACAGGCATCATGTCCTGCTTGTTTCATCCTCCTCTACTCAAGTATTTTCCAGTACCAGGAGTGTATATATTAGGGAATCTTCTGTGATTTGTTTTATCTGCTTGTATATCCTGTGCAAGTGTATAACACTAATACATCATAATCATCATTATCTAACAGGGTATCTGATGCAGGAGACAGAAACTTGAAATACACAGCTGAATCTTGCATGAAAATTAGGACTAGGAGCAGATATTGCAGTTGTCTCTGGATAAGTTGTATCTATGTTTATCTGGGAACTGGTGTGTAAACATATCACTCTTTTAATCAGGGTTTAGTGAGAGGTTGAATGGACTGGGCTCATTTAAGGTGCATCACCCATTTTTAAAGTGCAGTGAGGGCAGAGCCATTCCTAGGGGTATGCGGGGCCTGGGGCACAGCCCAGGGCATATCAGCCTGTGCAGAGCCCAGGGTGCTGGGGAAGTGGCAAGCAGGCAGAGCTGGCAGTGCTCATCAGCAGCAGCACATGGCAGTCATGGTGGAGCCAATATTGCACTAACTGCGGGCCCCCCGAAGTGCAGGGCCCGGGACAGTCACCACGATTTGCCCTGCCCCCTCCCCCCTGGGAATGGCCCTGATTAAGGCCATGGATCTACACACGTGCACCCTTAATGCACTTTAAAAATGGTGATTTTAGGCTAATTGCACCTAAATGTAAGACCTGCATAAAGCAAGTATCGCATTTAGGCATGATTCGTTAAGGCACCTTAACCCACATTTAGACACTGTAAGGTGCCTTAATGCTATGTGACTGAGTAGGCCAGAGCTGAACCCATGGGTCTACATTCTGCTGCTGGGCACCATCAAGAAGACATGGATCCTGTCAAAGCACAAGGGACAGGTACCCCTCATGACTCCCTGCAGGGGAAGGAGCCAGCATAGCACTGGCAGGGCCTTTGCTAGTGGCTCTCCCATGCCTCTCTCTTGGGGCAGGTTTGCTGGCCGGGCAATGCACTCCTGCAGGGACAGGATGTCTCACTGCCCACCTGGGATTCAGGTGCCCTTAAAAGCCCATGCTGGGGCTCCCACCTGGGGCAGCAGGAAGGCTGGGACTCCTTCTGCCCCCAGTATTCAGCATGGCTTTCCCTGCTGTACTGACCTCTGTCCCAAGCAAGTGCCTGGCCTCTGTACCAGACACTGTAGGTGGGGGAAGTGGCAGCATCAGCTCCTGTGGGCTCTGTGGCTCAGCCTGGGTGGGCTAGGCAGAATGCAGGTGGGGGCTTGACTCTCTCCTTGGCCTACCTGATCCAAGGCCAAGCCCCCGTCCATGTTCCACTCAGCCTGCCCAGGCTGAGCTGTGCAGAGGCCCCAGGAGCTGATGCTGCCACCTCTCCCACCTGCAGTGTCCAGCACAAAGGCCAGGTGCCAGCCATGCCTGCACTGCACTGCACTGCCCCCCTCCCCTGCAGGTGGTCATAGTGGGGACCTGTCCCTTGTACTTTGACAGGAGCCATGTCATCATCTTGGTGGTGCCTAGTGGCAGTGCAGGGCCCCACAGGCTCAGCTCCAGTCCACTCTCATCCAGTGCTGGGGAGGTAGCAATATGGGAAGGGGGTTAGAGCTGGGGCCAGGGCTCGGTCAATTGTCCTGGGGGACAAGGTTCCCACCCCCTCACTGGCAGTGGGCTGTAGGCCTGTGCAAGTCAGCGGTGATACAATCCGGCTTTGGATCCAGCCCCTTTGGATGGGGGCTGTTGATTGTCTGTATTGATTCTTTCCTCTCCTTAGTCTGGTTTTGTAGGTGCTAATTGATGGCAATTAACGGGCTACATTAGATAGGTCCTGTGTATTGAGCTGGTCCTTGAGTGAATCATGATTGATTGGTAGCTGGTAACACAGTAGCTTAGCAGCCAGGCCTGCAGTAGTGTCTCCCACATCCCAAGACAGACATAGTCAGTCCCACAAACACCCATGTCACGAGTTTTGCCTATCAGCAGCTAGGGGTACAAGGCCCCAGAACCCCTGCACTGATCTTCTCAACAGCTGTCAGGCATCATGACTGCAGCAGGGGCCACCACCCCTGCAGCTTTTACCTTGCTGTGTGTTAACGCGCACAGTGTCACTCATGGCATGAGTTTTGCTTGTCCACAGCTTGAGGGGCAGTTTCCCCCAAACCCTTGCACCAATTTTCTTGAAACTTTGCAGGCTTTGTGGCCTCAGCAGGAGCTACCAGCCCTGCAATTTTGACCCCCCTCCATGCTGTAATGCCTAGATGTGACATGAGATTTGCTTTCAAGAATTTGGGGTGCAGTTCTCCCCAAACACCTGCACTGATCTTCTTGAAACATGGCAAGGTTCATGCTCCCTGTAGATTCTACCACCTCTGAAAATGTCATCAATATCTAACAAAAAACAACAAAGTTATAAATATTTTATTGTTTCCCATTATACCCTATGGCCAGATCTCCAGGGCAGCTCCATAGTGCTTCAGGAAGCCTAACAAGGCCAGCGCTTCAACCTGGACAGGCTGCTTCAGTCCCCAAAGCATCCAAAACTTCTCCAGATCCGAAGCTGTGTCTGAAGCCTCACACAGCCCTACTGGGCTGCATCTCCCAGCTTTGCTGCTGTGGTTTCTGGGGGCTGTCCATGGTGCTGACCAGGGCAGGCTGCCCAGCAAGCCACATTAAGGTGCCTTAAGGCATCCATGTGTAGTCACATGCCTAAATTGCCTTAATGCATCTTATTAGGGTGCATGAAAATAATAAACTCCACAGCAGGGTAGTAAATACAAGTACTGCTCTGCTGTGGAGTATTTTTCTGCACAGCAGCACATGTGTAGACACTGATCGGCTAGCTGGGGCACAAGAGTGCTTCAGTACCAGGGCTGCTTGCCAGCTAGTGCCACACTGAAGCACTTTTGTGCCCCAGCCATCCTCTCTGCAGCACATTGAGTCCAGCTGGAGCAGTCCTCGGCTGGCAGGCAGACCCCCTGCCAGCTCAGGCTGCTGCGATCTGGCTCAATGTGCTGTTATGTGGGTGCCTAACTCTGGCTCTCACACACCCCATCTTAGAGGTCAAAGCCAGGTGCCCTGCCATGCAGTCCCAGCATGGACTCCCTTCCCCCCTTTACCCCACCCCCCAACAGGATCTGGTGCAGGCAGCTTGCCTCTGGTGGGTTGCGGTGCAAAAGGCAGAACACTGAAGTTGTCCTTCATAGAGGCAACTCTGTGACCTCTGCAGCTCGGCCACTGCCAGGAAGTACCTTGGTCATGGGCACCAAGGGTGCTGCAGTGCATTTTTGCATGCAGCTATAGGGTCCCAGAACACTAGAGTGGGGGTGGGGGGATGTGAGGACTTTTATGCATGCCCGGGAGCCAATCAGTGGTTGCCCAGGTGATTGGTTGTGTTCAGCAATCTCCTGCAGCCAAGGAATCCTGTGGGGCACACTGGGAGGTATGCAGTAGCCCCTGCAACCTGCTTTCCATAGCCAGTGCAGGCAGCCTGAGTGCTCCCACTTCTGCCCCACCAATAGGCAAATGTGTATACTGTTTGCTTCCAATCCAACATAGGCTGTTTACAGAAAACTGCATAAATTAAATTAATTCTGCCTCAGGCTTTTTGAACACCTGGACTTTAGCCTCATAGAGGTGGTTGAGTTATTAAGAAGAAGAAGAAGGAGTTGTCATATAGGGGATTGATGACTGAGGATACACTCTTAGGGTATGAACAGGCATTCCATTTTTGCACCAAAACTTTCCACAGCCATGTTGAGAAGGGGGCTATACAGGCATTCTAGCTTCCTGACTGGACAGATTCTTACTTGTGAATTCTCCAGCAAGGGGAGGTGGGGGGGTGGGAATAGAGCACTGTCCCTGGGAAAACCTGATCAGGGACAGCTTTCCATCTCCCCTGCAGCAACTAGTGAAGGCAGCCCCCCACCCTGCAGGATGGTAAGGGTGAAAAGAACTGCTGTCCTTGTTTCCCCCATGCAGGCATTCCTTCCCCACCTTTCACCATCACAGGAAGTCCCAGGACACTTCAGAGCAGTGGCATAACTAAAGCTGGGTGACATGCCAGTGGGATTAGGGGTTAGAAAAAACCAGGTTTGATGCAGTGTGATCATGACAGTTGCAGCAGCCAGAAAAAAGGAAGACTCAGGAAATTACAGGCCAATCAGTTTGACCTCAATCTCTGGTAAAATCCTGGGGAAAATTATCAAATAATCCATTACAGACAGGCTAACAGAAAGCAGTATTCTGAAGGACAGCCAACACGGCTTCATTAAGGGCAGGTCATGCCAGACCAACCTCACTTCCTTCTATGATGCAGTGACTCACCACCTTGATGGGGGAAATAAGTTTGATATATTATATCATATACCTGGACTTCAAAAAGGCCTTTGAGCAGGTCTCCTATGAACTCCTCATGAAAAAATTGGGAAAATACAGCCTCAGCTACTTTATGATCCAGTGGCTAGGTAACTGCCTTTGTGGCAGGACCCAGAGAGTACTGATTGACGGAAATGAGTCATCATGGTGGAGGGTGACCAGTAGCATCTTTCAGGGTTCAGGACTCAGACCAGTGCTTTTCAACATGTTCATCCATGATTTGGATTCAGGTATTAAAAATGAACTATCAAAGTTCACAGATGACACTAAACTATGGGTTTGCGTGGTCAAACTCAAAGACAGGCTGGCAATACAGGCTGACCTGGACAGGCTTGTGAGGTAGGCAGACTTTGTGTGTCATGATAGACAACAAAATGAATGTGAACCACCATTGCGATGCCAGAGCTGGCAGAGCTCATCAAACACTGTCGTGCATCTACTGAGGCATCTTGAGCAAGGCTAAGGATGTCATCCTCCCTCTTTACTCGGCCTTGGTGAGACCACAGCTGGAGTACTGCATCTAGTTCTGGGCACCACACTTCAGGAAGGATGTGTAAAAGCTCAAGAGAGTCCAAAAGAGGACCACACACATGATTAGAGGCCTAGAGACCAGGTCATATGAGGAGAGGATGGCTGTTGGGACTGTTCATCCTGGAGAAGAGAAGACTTGGAGGGGCCTTGCTGGCAGCCTATAAGTATATCAAGGGCACACATCAGGGCCTGGAGGAGTATCTGTTCACCAAGGCCCCCCGGGGAGGACAAGAAATGATGGGCACAAGCTGGTTGAAGATAGCTTCAGCCTAGACATAAGAAAAACTTCTTTACAAGTCAAGTACCAAGGGTTTGGCACAGGCTCCCCCCAGAGGTAGTACAGTTGGCCACCCTGGCAATCTTCAAAAATCATCTTGATACCTACCTTGCTGGGGTCATCTGACACCAGCAGTCTTTCCTACCCAAGTGCAAGGGGGCTGGACCCAATGATCTGTAAGGTCCATCCCCTAACATCTATGAAACATTAAACTATAAAACCATTCCGCTTTGTGCACCATGCCATTCCCTAGATGCCTGGCCACATTCTTATGTTGCTGCTGCAGAATGTGGGAAGCATTGGTGCTAGTGGTACAACTAAGAGGGAGCAACTGAGGCAGTAGCTGTAGGTGGTGCCTTTGGTGGGGACAGGGGCATAAAGATATTGGCACCATGGTAGTTGGCATTGCCCCGTGGATCATGGCTGCCTTAGTTGCAGAGCTGTCCTGAGTAGCACTGTTGCTTGAATCATCTTGGGTGTGCCATGCAAATGGTAGGGTCATTCTCATGTGGCTTGAACCATCCTGGGGCTGTTCAGTGGTATCAGGGGGGCATTGAAGCAGCTGTGTGAAGTGTCCCGGAATTTACACAGTGGTGGGAGTGAGCTGTTATGGGGCTTGAACAGACTGGGCACTGTTTAAGTCCAGCAGCAGGTCCCCATAGAACTGTTGGCCCCCCTGTGGGTGAACTGGGTCTTTGCTTGCAGCTGGGCTGCTGCCATGGGACCAAGACTGGTCCTAGGGCAGCAATTGGGGCTCTCAAACACTGCCCGCAAGGGCAAAGAGGGATGCCCTCCGCTCCCTTCTGGGTGAACCTGTTGTTACTGTGGGGACTGCAACAGCCTAAAGAGCTGCCATATCCCTTGTAAGAAGAGTAGCTGTTGCCTGGGTTTCTGCTGGGATGGGAGCTGCTTTGGCCACTGCTGAAATGCAACAGCTGCCTTGGAGGAGCTAAGGGAGAACAGAGTGGGGGAAAGGAGAACAGAGAGTGTTAGTGAGAGTCTTAGGGACCTCATGAAAAATGTACAAGCATTGTAGTTGGTTCTAGAAGACTTCTGTCTCTCAAAAGGCTGTTGGTTGGAAGTGCTAACCTTTTTCTGTGGGGAAGCTGGTTTTCTTCTGAGAAAAACTTCTTTAATGCCCGTGTGCCAAGAAAAAGGCCCAAAAGGCTGTCTATGGTCTCAGTTTTGCCCACACAGCTTGAGTATAGACAAGGCCTAAGAACAGAACCAGACTGACTAGAAACTTGCCATCCCCTCAGGATTGAATATTTTAATGCAATCAAATTACTGATGATTTGGCCATATTAAAATAATTCTTAGTCCAGACTCTTCAGATCTTGCTTTAATGAATAAAATAAAATTGAAGTAAGCCATTAGCTCAAGTACACAGCCACTCCTGAGACAGAACAGATAGGAAAAATCATGGACAATTAAGAAAAAGGGAAAAAAGGCTACTGAACCCATTGAGTGTCAAACTTTGTGTTGCATACTGCTGAGATTCACTAGTTTCATTAAGCACCATCCATTAGGTGCTTTTTCTGAGCAGAGTTAGAGTGCTATGGGAGGATCCACCAAATATCTGCCTAGCAGTACCAAGTTAAAGATAATAATCTTTATTGTAAGTAGATGTAGTACATGCTACTATCAAAAATCATTATTGTCACGTATGGTGTATGTAATGATGATTCTCTTTTCTGTCCTGGACCTTTAACTTTAAGAGGGCTCCCAGAAAGATCTGTGTCTTGATTTAAGTTGTTGTATCTTAGTGAAAAAGAAAAATCCTTCTTTCATGACAATTTTGACCCTGGTTTTCCTTTATCTAATATTATCATCTAATCAAAAGACCTATGAAAACATTATCCAGAAAGACATACTAGAATCATTTACGTTTTTTGTAGTTTTGAAAACTCAATAGATTTCTGTTGCTAAAAAATGTTCTGCCTTTACCTCTCAACATGGACACTTGTAGGCCATATCCTTTTGGAATCATATTTTCAGCTAAGCTGAAAGCTGAATTCTATATTCAAAACTATTAGCCCTATGGAACAAGGATAGTGTAATTTTCTTTATTTTTCTTGAGGTGGGAAGGGAAGAAAGTGGAAAGGAGGTATAATTGGACTGCTATAGGAAATGGGTAGCATAGTTGAAGAACATTATATATCTTACTTCTTAAAAATGTTAGGTACTGTTTACTCTAGATCATACTCTAAACTTTTTCAGAAACTGGGATACTTCTAACCCACCTATGAAAAAGGGATTGCCAATGTCCATATGACAATGGTACATAAGAACATTGCAAAAAATACGTGAAAGATCAAAACCATGAACAAATACAGAGTTCTTATTTCTAACTTGACTACAATTGCAATACTTAGGCAGAAATGTTCAGATGTTAAAAATACTTTGAGTGTCTTCTGAGCACTTTGGGATAATTTGAAGCAATAGCTGTCTTTGACCATTTAAAATATTTTCACAATTATTATCCAATTTGGAATTATTGCAATTAAGTATAAGTGTTATATGCAAATTGATGAATATGGCCCTCTTTAAACCCATCTTTTGGCCCTTCTTTATAACTCTTTGTATTCTTGCTTGCTTGCTTGCTCACTCTCTCTCTCTTTCTCCTTTCCTTGTAAATGTGTTAACTTTATAACCATGTTATTCTCTATGGTGAAATATTATCTTGTGCACTCTGCAGTAATTACAGATGTGCCTTAGTTATTCATGAAAAACAAAATAGCTATCTGCTTCCTTCCTGCCAATCTCTGCCATTTGCTTTTACTGATGTAATGGCACCTGAAAGATTAGAGTTCATTTTCCAAATAAATTATTAAACAATAATTTCATCCAAGGTGGCATAATATAACTAACAAGCCCAGCATCTTATAGAATAATAAATGCTCTGTTCTACAGTGTGTACCATTAAATATGAACTTTTACTTTATCACAGTTTCTTTCTTACTCTGATACTTGTTCTACTACCTGTATTTAAGCTGGGAAAAATCTCTCTCAAGTCATACCTTCAGCTAAGCTGCTATGTTCAAAACTCTGCAAAACCTGGAACAAAGATGGTGTAATTATTTAACATTGTCTAGTAAACCTTAAGATACAGTGCAGTTGTGTCTAAGCATTTACCATAGTAAATTTAACCATTATAGGTGGTACAATAACTTTAATGGTTCCTAGTATATAATAGATTCCATGTGTATGTGTGGTTTTCAGTTACTTTAATGAAGGTTACCTACACTTCTGGAGAGGAAAGCAGATCTCTAAGTATTTTAAAAACAAAAACAAAAGAAGAAAACATATTTAGTCTTTGATATATCTCCTTATTGTAATTATGCTATGCAATTTTATGTTAACAACTCCATTACATCTTCACTTATTAAATTGATGTTGTCTTAAACACAAGATAGACTGCTTCTTCTACATTTAATTCCCTGCAACTGTGTATACCCAGGCATTATCCTCCTATGGACAAATGCATCATTTTTTCTTGTTTCTTTGTAGAGTGGCAAAGTGGTCCCAGTGCAATCAAAAATGAGGGCTATTTCATCTAATGCTACCTGGAGATTTAGTTGAACTGCTTCTTTGACTATTTGCCGATACATTGACCAGACCTTGATTTTTGTCTTCTCTATTGAAGGGAATGCATGAAGAATTTCTGTCTAAGAAGAAACATGCACATAGTTTTAAGTCCTTGCGTGACAAGTTCTCCCCTGGGTAGTGTAATGGTCAGCTGAATGCTCAAGACAGTAAACTGTCATTGGAACAAGATGGAACAGAAGACTATGTAGCTAAGAAACATAATGTTGCAAACTTCAACACTTTTGATTTTCTCAAAGGTAAAAATATGACTTTCTGCCAGAAGCAATAACATGAATTCTGGACTATTTTGCTCCTTTAAAGCAGTGCTACCTTTCTGTTATGGCTGGGAAATAAATTAATAAACCAAACCCAAAACATTAAGATAATACCTTTCACTGGCTCTACAAAATTTTACAATACTTGCACAGTATAAAGATTAATAATTAAAAACTGCCATGGCATCTAGATCAAACCAAGGAGTCTGCTTGACCTTATTCAATCTAAAATGGAAAGAGATAATGTTTCAGTAGCGCTTTATTGCAGTTGCTTCAGCAGCATATTTCAATATATTATATTCTCCATTAGGTAGAGGGGAAATCAGTCCAATAACCATTAAGGTAAAGTACCACCAAGCAGCATTTCTAGTTGTTGGGTGTAATTCATCTATATGCAGATATTGGGTAATCAAGAGATTGTGATTATTTTTACTGCTGGGGCCAGAAACCCCAGAACAACCATTCTGTGCTACATTATCAACAGATTTTGGTTGTATAGCCAATGTATCTGCATCCAGAAGGAACATCCTAATACTACATGCATCTTTTGATTATATTAACAAGACTGGGGCTAACTGCTGCTGCACTCATGAACTTCAATCCATTTATGTGTTAGTCCCCCTACCATTTCATCCCCATGTAGAACTGGCAACATAGAAGCCCAACAACTGCTCAGGACAGAGAGTGAGTCATGTGCTTATGAGTTTATATCAAATGTCATTATTAAAAATATTCCTGTTTTAATTGATTGATGGTTGGGTAACACACAATAACACACTATAGTTCTAGCTTGGAAGACACAGGTTGCAGTGCCACAGAGATAGAGAAAAATGAAAGATGAGAAAAAAGATTCTGGTGCAGTTCTTACCAGTAAAGGACCTCAGCATCCCATAAAAATAGATTAATTTGATTTTCAAGGTTACTAAAAATGTTCACATGCTTTGGGTATCATGATACATGCCCTCTCATACAGTTGTAATGTAATCTTTAAGCATATATCTGTTGAGACTCAGGCCAGAGGTAGATAAGAAAATAACTCTCATAAGGAACAAATGTACTCAATACATTTTATATTGTGAGAAGAGGGGAAACATACGTTCTTCAACATTGACTCTCTGTAGATTGCCTGCTGGTCCAAAAAACAAAATATATGGTCATACCTCTCATCTAAGAAGCACCTTCATCAAGTTTGGAGTGATTTTCTCTTTGTTCTTTTTCTCTTCTTTATCTCAGGTAGGCCAAGATTTTTGCTATTTCCCTTGGTCTTTACTTTGAAGCAGGCAGTCAAAGCTTCTGTTTCCTGTGTTGTGATGGATGTGGTGTCATCAGTATTGTCTGCGTGTTGATTATTTGTGGCTTAATATATCAGAGTGATTCACACTCTGTGTTATTGCCAAAGCTGGGAAACATTTGGTCCCCCTTCAGTAAGCATCATTGTTTACTGGACTAAATCATGTCTTTTCCCCTGGGAAGCATTCTTTGATCAATAACTGCACAGAGGTGTGAAAGTAAGGAGGCAGTGTTAATGGTGGCATGATTAGTGGTTGCCGATTGCCACTTAAAATTACCATGTGACTTAATGCTTCAAGGAACTGAACTGTCTGCTAGATCGGACTACTCACAAGGGTAATTGTCCAGGGAAGATAGCCACTGAGAGAAGGGGGACCCCACCCCCATAGTGAGATGGGGAACGGGACAGCCCACCCCAGCATAAAAATCCCTGAGACCAGGGCAAACGTACCCTTTTCAGGCAATGGAGGAGTGGACAATTCCAAACGGCTGCACAGTTTGTAAGCTGCACCTACTTCCGGCTCAAGCCAGCACGGGCCGGTGATGTCACCCCTGGAGGCTGCCCGGCAAGAATAAAAGCCAGCGCTGAGGGAGACACCAAGGGAGCACTGCAGGGAACAAACTCCAGAGGCTCTTTCCCTGCTGGGTGGGCACTACACCAATGGACTGCGAGGGATCCTGAGCTGGAGCACCAGGGAAAGCTTCCAGCAGAGGCAAGATTGCCGGACCACATCAGGGGATAGCAAAAACTATAAGGAAAAGGGGGCAGACCAGCCCCAGCCCCAGATCGATGGTGAAATCCTTGCTTTTCTTTTATTTTCCCTCTTCATTCTTTTTCAATGTTTCTATTACAAAGGGGTTTTTCTGGTACCCCTTTGATAAGGACTGGTCCCGAGAAGCTCTGAGACCACGGCAGGGGCACCCCGAAAGGCCTTGAAGTAAGGGCAGAGGCAGTGATCCAAAAAACCTAACTGGAGGTCTATCAGGCAGTCTGGAGCATCTCGACAGGAGAGAGGCAATGTTGGAAGGTAAGACTGGGAACATTGTCAGACATAGAGGCTGGAATATGGATGGGGTGTAGAGGAGGTGGAACCCCACAGAGACCTGCCAGGGGTCGCAGCCTGTACGAGTGAGTCCACTGAAGGGGAGCCCACCACTGAAGATACCACTGAAGTCATGGCAGACAAGTCTCAGGGATTTTCCTGGGGTAACCGTGGTCTCATTCAGAGGGTGCTGACACCCACATCACACTTGACCTCTGGCACATGCACCAAGGTGGCATGTGAATGGATATTTGAGACCAGGTGGGCACAGTAATGAATAGTTAAATTATTAACCAGGTATGAACAAGGTGATGTATGTGAACAAAACACATTTACAATTTACAGCCAGCAGTGTCTCAGAGGTGCTTTGTGAATGAAGCTCTATCCATCTTGCTAGTTAGTTATGGCAGGGATTTCCAACTCTGCCACGGTCAGGGGCTATGTGTGACTGTGGTGTGGATACCCTGGGTAACACACCACGCAGACTAAGTACTGCGCGGGCAGCCCCCATGAGATCCCTTCTGCTTGGGTAGTGCTTGTGGCATTCTCCTTTCCCTGCCATCACTGGAGCAGCACTGGCAGCAAGACTTCCAGCATGACTTATGAGGAAAGACTGGGGGAACTGGACTTATTTAGTCTAGAAAACAGGAGACTGAAAGGAGACTTAATAGCAGTCTTCAACTATCTGAAGGGGGTGGTTCGAAAGAGGATGGAGCTAAACTATTCTCAGTAGTGGCAGATGACAGAACAAGGAGGAACAGTCTCAAGCTGCAGCAAGGGAAGTTTAGGTTAGATATTAGGAAGAATTTTCTCACTAGGAGGGTAGTAAAACACTGGAACAGGTTACCCAGAGAGGCAGTGGAAGTGCCATCCTTGGGGGTTTTCAAAACCTGGTTGGATAAAACTTTGGCTGAGTTAATATAGTTGGTGCTGGTCTTGCTTTGAGCAGGGGGTTGGACTAGATGACTTCCTTAGGTGCCTTCCTACCATAACTTTCTATGATTCTAAATCTTCCTGCTCCCTGCCACATAGGATGTACCAGTAGTGCACCCCCTCCCCCTGATCCTCCCCCACCATATGACAGTGGGAGAGATGGGAGGTGGATAGAGGCCCATAGGCCACACGTTATTCGCTTGAAGTCTGCATCATTTACTGAAAAGAAATATCGACCAATCTGCCTAGATCTTAAACAAGCTTGGAAAAGTTATAAGAAGATCTATTTGAGCCTCTTAAATGTTCATTACAGTTAAATATAACTGATTTAAATATGTTTCTTTCTAACTTGGAACTAAAGTAATATATCACTAATACAAATACAATAAAAGTATATATGAAACAACACTCCTGCAACATGGATGACCAAGATTAAAATGACAGCTCTAAGCATCAGGATGATGCTATACTGCCAAAGTTGAAGGCTATGGAGCTTTAGGGTTAAAAAAAATGCAATAACTGAAAAAAAGGTTGAAAAAGGTATTTTATTTAAAATATTTGAACAAGACTTACAAGCTTGGATTTGAAGGGTCTGGTTGTTCAGTGCATTTTAACTCCACTGATTGCACCAGGCTTACAGTAGTGTAAAACTTGATGAACTGCAGTGGATTAAGTAGATTGAAACAGAAAGGAAAGCTGTCACCACAGTAGCCATGAAAGAGAGAGTGGCCATTACTAGTGGCCATTATTCATGTCAGACAAATAACCACTACCAAATAGAGGAACTAAGATAATTGATCAAAAATCACCCTGTAATGAAATTGTATGCTGCTTAAAGGTTGTTCTGCTGTCTGGCTTACTTTTATTATTGTGAATTGCAATTCATTGTTTTGGTGATGGGCTTATTCTTTAAAGCAGGTGACGACCCTTAATGCTCATTAAACTGTGTGGTAATTGTAAGAACGTGCACTTTGTAGGACTTTGTTTCTCAACTGGAAACAACCGTCAATCAGATAAAATCTACTCTACCCAGAAGAGATCATAAGTAAACTTAATGTGCTAACTTCTCTTATACATCCAACACTATTTACAGCAGGAATATAAATATAACAGGAATATAAATCATCTTTACTATTAAAAGTGATGTTCAAATGCAGCACGAGAGAAAAGCTACTTATTTTGTGAGAATGATTGAATACAGTAAACAGATGTTCAGGACAAAAAAAAAGGGAGGGGAAATAACCCTGCAGAAATCAGATATAAAACTGCCTGACTGAGGTGCTTCCCTAGGAGAAAACAGTTTGATAACATCTTGAATTACAGAAATAGTAACAGGTGAATCTAACACCTTTTGCTTATCTAGCAATACGCTGACAAGATTAAGCACAGAAATGAAATTCTTCTTAGCTGATATACAGGGGTCCAACTGTTTGCTTGATACAGCTGTTCATCATCTGCACAGAAAGCTTTATTTATGTTTCAAGGATTAATGAGTCTGATATCCCATGGAGACTTTTTTTTGTATGAGAATGCAACAACTACTGTTTGATTGTTGTAGGCAAGGCACCAGAAGCTTCCTCGGAGGTACTGATTGTGATCAAAACCCTAATAGAATCTTCAGAGTCCCATTTTTTAAATAAGGACTCTTTAAAGTAGCCAGGGAGACACCATTAAGTTTGGAAAGAAAACAAATTAATTGTAGGGAAGGAAAATGATATATTGTATAGTGTTTAGCAAAAGATAACTTTGTAATGTTACTCAAATGTTTAATGTGCTGATCTTTCAATAATGATATTTCCAGTATGAATGCCTATGTAGCCTGCACATTCTGGATCTTTTCATGTTTGAGACACTGCAAGATGCACATGTGGGAACAAAAAAACCTTCCCCACACTGCATATCTGCAATGCAAGTGCAAAATTTGATACCTGGATATCCAGGTATAAAAAAAAAAATAGTGCTGTAAAACAGCGGGTCAAAGCACAGTCTTGGACTCTGCCTGGAGGCAAGAAAGAGAAGGGGTTCTCCAGAAAGACACTCTGGTATTGCACCAGAGTGTCTCTATAGCTCCCCCTTGCCCTGCCAACCAAGTACATCCCTTGAGCTTTCTCAAGAATAAAAGTGGGGTAAGGCTCGGACCTGGCTTCTTGGTAGGTGGAAGTACAAAGACCATCCAGAGGAGTACCAGAGTCCAGGGAAGTGGATGCTGAAGCTATGGGTGATCAAGGTAAGAAGCAGGGGGGTGGGAACGGGAACTTTCCTTGTTTGCAAATGGCTCTGTACAGACTGTCAGTTTCAGCCTGCAAGAGCCACTTGCAAACCAGGGCGAAAGTAAGGGGCAGAAGCCATAGAGCCCATGCAGCCCAATGGCCTGGGTGGGCCCCAGGGTGGGGGACTGTGTGGGGTGGGCCAGCTACAGACTGGGACACCTGGTGGCTCCCCCTGCCGCTTGTATTTCACAGCTGCATGTGGCGCAGGGTGACGGGGCCCAGTTGCACCACATGTGGGGTCCAGGGGGTTCTTGGGTGAGTGTTGGGGGGGAGCCCTCACTTCCACCCCTACCTCCTTCATTCACAGACCTGAAGCTGCCTGCAAAGGGCAGCTGTGGGACTGTGTTTCTCCACTGCATGTGGCTCAATGTGCTGACCTGGCCTGATGTGACATACCCCACCTCAGGCAGGACTATGTAGTTCATGCTGCCACTCGAGGCTACATGTGGCAGCAAGAACCAGCCCAGTCCTGCCCAAGGTGAGGGCATATGGCTTTGGGCCAGCTCAGCGCTGTGTGCCACATGCAGCAGAGAAACAGAAGTAGTAGCAGGAGCTGCTGGGCAACTCTACCTGGAGCGAGAAGGGAGTGTGTGGATGGTCCTGTGGCTGCCTTTTGCAGGTGGCTGTGGGTGGTGGGGATGGGGGTGGGAGTGTGTCTCCCCCCATCATGCACCCCAGAACCACAGTGGAGCCCATGCATGGCATAGCGGGGCCCTGCCGATCTGCACCACTTGCAGCAGGGAAACACAAATGGCAGCGGGACCTGCCAACTGACTCTGCCTGGAGCAGACAGCGAGTGGTCACATGGCTGCCTTTTGCAGGCAGCTGTGGGGCTGTGCATGGCTGGGGTGGTGGTGGCAGTGAGCCTCCCCCCTCCAACACCAGCTGGACCCCATATGTGGTATAAGTGGGCCCCGCTGACATGTGCCACATGTAGCAGGGAAACACAAGCAGTGGTGGGAGCCACCAGGCAACTCTGGCTGCAGCAGACCACAAGAGCACCAAGGATCCCATGGATGCCTGATGCTGGCAGTGGCAGAGTTTGGGGGGAGGGGGCAGGGGCAGCCATGATATTTGGTGGGGAGGGGACAGGAGTGCTCATATGGCAGTGGCCTTTTCCTTACTGATGACCAGAAGCAAGGACCCAAAGCTGAAGCATGTCCTGTCTTTTCAAAGACAGGTTTTCATGCTCCTCATGGAGGGCCCTTGGTCTCTGCCTTGCTCCTTGAATGCTCAATGTGCAGAGGTTTGTGATTTATTTTTCCTTGGGGTAGCTCTTCCCACCTAGCAGCCTAGTGCCCATGGGGGAAAGCGGCCAGAACATCAGTGACTGCAGTGGTGCTGACAGATGGTGCATCCACTTCTGGGACACAGTGATGGTGGGAGCAATTCCCAACCTCCTTTACCCCTGTTCCATCTGAGGGGGCTAGGGTCTTCAGTATGAGAGCACCATCCAGTGGAGCACTACTCCCCAGCCCCCTCCCCCTTTCCACCTATGGTGCTTACCCCACTTGATACAGAGGCCCCACCAGGTGGAAGAGCTCATGCCTCCACTTGTCCCCTGCTTGCCCCAACCACCCCGGCTGAGGTGGCTGGTGACTGTGGTGCCAAGGCCCTGTCAGATGATGGGGTTCAGGCCTCCTCCCAGCTGCCCTCCACCGCGGCCTTGTCTGAGGTGACTGGCCCTGGGGAGGTGGGCCAGGAGACATAGGACTGTCCCCTATGAAGAGTGGGCTGCCTGCCACTAAGAAGAAAAACAACAAAGAAAGGAAAGTGAAGGGGGCCTCTCAGGACACCCTATCCCTGCCAGGGCCCTCCTCAGCCAGCACGGGGGTGCCCATGCTGGAGAGCCTGACCCCATTCTGGCTATCATGCCAGCGACCCTTTTGCATGTGATTGTGGACAGGAATAGCTTGGAGGTGGGAGAGGCAATGACAGGGGTCACCAACCCCTTGCATGTCTCCCAGCTTCCAGAGTTGGGTGGCAGTAAAAGTGATTCAGAATGCCTCTCTTCTAGAGGTGCTGGCCCCAGCCTCTAGCTCTCCTTGGCTGCAGATCCGGGAGAAGCCAGGCAGGGATATTTTGCCTCAAGTGGCACAATTTGCTCCACACCAAAATGCATGTCTGGGCACGTGCACAGAGGCAAAAAGCCCTTGCTCAAATTTGCACTACTTCTATTTGAGCTGCTGCAAGCATACATGCCTGTATGTGTCCACACACCCTTTGGGGCATGATCCTTTATAGACTTGTATAAACAAGTAACTAGTGCATGCGAGCAGCTCCAATGACTTTCACAGTCTCACATGCTTGATTGGAGGCTTTGCTTTGTGGCCTCCTTCTAGTGTCTACTGAAAAAAAACTGGAACCTTTCCACTGACTTCATTGGGCACCTGATCATGTCCTATATGTCCATTTTAACCTATATTGCCCCTCTTCTTAGCAATTTTTGAAGATGAAGATGATAATCTTTGCTATGCCAGAGACCTCGAGCTCATGCCATTACCCCCTCCAATTTAGCTTTCTTTAAGGTTATAGCACACTCTGTTTCAAAAAGTAAGTGACTCTCATTACTTTCCTTTCAAAAAACATTTCTTACTTTCAGAGATTACAGTCAGACCTGTTTAACAAGAGGAAACTACATTGGAAAATTACAGAAATAGAAAAATCATAAAATAGAAGTATAGTGACAGTCAGCTGCATATAGGTTTGTTTTGCCTTTTTTACCTTGGACATGTGCTTTTTAAAGTAAATTTTACATTATGCGGTAAAGGTCACCCAACTGAAAGGAAGTGAATATTAAGTGAATAAGGTGATTTTTTTAGAGAGAGAATTTGAAGACTTTTACAAAAATGGCAGTCACTGAGTTATTAAATCTCATACTTTCAGTGGTCCTACCTTTGCCCTAAAACCCAATAGTCAAAAAGCCTGGGGTAATCTGTCTTTCAGCAAGATAGATCACCCCAGTCATAGCTTTTGACTGCTATCTTTGAGGGGGGAGCACATAATATTGGATGTCATACAATTCAGGGGTAAAAAAGAAATAATCTCTGCATTTGAATATTTAAAAGAAGAGGGATCCCACTTTCTTAATAATGTACTTTCATTAGTGCAACTCTTTTGAATCATATGGAATCAATGTAGAACAGGATATCAATATTAGGTGTTAGTATTATGACCATTCAAGCTGTAGGTGATAATTCATTGACTATCCTCAGTTCAGGTACTGTTGGTGAGATTTATCTAAAGCTGATTCCAAGACTCATTTAAAGTCACCATGAATTATAATGTTAGAGAGGTGAATAGTCAATATGACCTTCTGAATGACTGTAGAAAAAAAAAAGCTTTGGCTTAATCTTATTAGAAGTCAAATGATTTGGAAAGTGACTGAAAGCTAATCAGCCCTGGGGACTGCTGTGAGGCTTTTGGCGATTAGCATGATGCTTTTTTTTTTTAAAGGGTTATGCAACCCTTCCCATCATTATGGCAGAAATAGAAAATAAAGAGTGTGCTATTTGACCTAGCCAGTCACTTGAGTCTAATCATATTATTATTAGCTGGATGCACATTTCTCATATATAGAATCTGCACTAACACTGTACAGAATATGCCTTCTTTTAACTATAAATTACTTAAAAAAAAATCAAACTGCAGTATAAACTGAAAGAATAAGCTAGAAGTTTAAGCAGAACTGCAGAACTGAGATAAATGCAGTAAATGTTATTATTAAATGCACTGGTGATGTGTAGGGGGTGCATGCGGGTTCATGAACACCCCTTGAGATTAGCCATGCACTACCTGGAAGTGCCAGCCATGAAACCAGAAGTGCACTTCCAGTTTCACTACTGGCTCAGTGATCGGCTGCTGAGGAACCCTCCTTTCCCCTATCAGCGATCTGGTGACCCCCAGACTCGGGATGCATCAGTCACCCATGATTAAATGAAAAAGTTACAGAAGTTTAGTTCATTTATACATGAAGCATTATCTTACCAACAGCTTAAAGAAAGCTTTAGGACAAGTTCTTAGAAGAATTAGAACAAATAAAGCAATGGTACTCTCTTGAGCTCCACCCAAAAAACAAGCCTATTCCACTTCAGGACCCAACAGGAGATACTCTGTTCAAAAGGTTGTCTAGAAGTTCATTTGGGTTCCTGGGCCTTAGCTTTGAATCAGACTTGGCTAGATAAAGCTGGATTAAGGAATAGTGCCAGGTGTTCTTGACTCATGTAACTGCATCAAAATTTCAGCTTTTATTTTTGAAAAATGTTATTTTGAAAATGTGACCTAAATATCACCAGTGTAGTGACCTCTGACTACAAGAGAGACAGCAGCTTGAGAGCTAGTAAAGAAACTGATTGCCCCAAAACTTGCTGCTGCAGTGAACTTGGCTCCCTCATGTCCAGGACAAGGCAGGCATTTGAAGAACTTGAGTACCTCACTGTGGTATTGGCTCGTTCTAGGTGGGCTCACATTCACCACATGTTCCTATCTTTCTTCTGGTATTGTGGTTCCCATATTCTGACTGAAAGATGGAAGAAGTGGTGATGGTGATTCACTTTTAAATGTCATCCACTGATAGCAATAAAAGCAACAGACATAACTCCCATCCTCGCTGAGACACCAGACCTTACAAAGGATCCAAATGCCTGTTATGCCCCAACATGAATACAAACCACATCATCACGGGACTGAATACCAAGGAGTATAATATCCAGGGTCATTCACCTGGAACTCTACTGTAACACAGTGGCTGGTTTGCCTGTCCCTTTAAGAGGGCAAGCAGCCTGAGACACAGCTTGCAGGTCATGAGGGGGGCTGATTGGAGACCCACCTGACCAGAAGAAGGCCAGTCTTGAGGGATATAACCCCCAGGCCTGAGCTGGTCAGGTAGTCCAGCCCTGAGAGCCATAAAGAAAGGAGCTTTTGTCTACAGACATCAGGGTTCCTGAAGGACTGGAACTTCGATAAGCAACGCTGCAAGCCTGGGAACAGGGAATAGTTACCTCAGGCAGAGACAAAGGTGTCTTTATGCAGGCAGGCAGCCTTTATTTTATGTTAAGCACAGAGACAGTTTGTCAGAGGGCAAGGGTGTTTTTATTAAGTTGCATTGGTGGTTCAGCCTTGAGCCCTGATGGAGCAGTCCCAAAACCTACTGAGAGAATTGGTAGCCCAGAGAGATGCTGCATGGGATCCAGGGGGTCAAAGAGCCCAGAGAAGTCCACAAGCCCAGAGAGGGGTTGATTGTGAGACTAGGGGGCCTGAAAGCCCAGGAGAGGAGCTATAGCCAGAGACTGCCAAAGCCAGGGAGCCTGGAGATCCCAGCTGGCCCAGGAGTGGGGCCAGGGCCCAAAAAGGGCCAAAGGTCACGAGGGACCACTTCCAGAGACAGAACCCAGGGCAGGGCAAGTTGAACCAGGGAGGCTGGAGGTCTCAACTGGTCTAAGGGCAGAGCCAGGGCCCAGGTGGGACCACAGTGAGAGACTGCTAGAAACAGGGAGCCTAGAGATCTTGACTGGCCCAGGATCAGGGTGAGGGCCCAGGTGGGGCCAAAGGTCCAAGAGGGATCACTGCCAGAGACTGATAGGGTGAAGGACCCACAGTTAGGGAGGCTGGAGCCTAGAAGCCAGATCTGATACCATAAGCCTGGGCCAAAAGGCCCAGACAGAGCATAAAGGGAGGAGTCCAATAAGGCCAAGACCCCTACAAGGTGAATGACTGTAAAATAACATCCATCCACAAGGCATGGAGTGTAGTGTAGGGTAGGATAGAGACATGCACTGAGCCCTTAATGCTATAGGTTCCCTGGAGGGATGCAGACAGGCTGAAATGGCTCAAGTAGCTTAAGTGCCCAATTCTTTAACCAATTCTTCACCTCCGTTTTCTTGTGCAGGGACCGGGACTTCCCTGCTGTGATAGAAGCCGGACTCGAGGGGATTGCCTTCCGACCTCAGGTTGGGGA
>NW_017729032.1:251888774-251899128 GCF_001723915.1 Gavialis gangeticus
GCTAGGAGCTGGAACCAACTTCCAAGGGAAGTGGTGCTGGCCCCTACCCTGGGGGTCTTTAAGAAGAGGCTGGATGCCCACCTAGCTGGACTCGTTTGAGTCCCATTTCTCTTTTTGGGGTTTTTGTTGTTCTCCCGCCCTGGCGGGGGGTCGGGCTAGAAGATCTACTAGGTCCCTTCCGACCCTTAATCTATGAATCTATGAATCTATGAATCTATGAGACTAGGAAGGTCCAGGAGAGACATGTTGATTACTTGCATGGACTAAGGCTCACTTTAAGGCCCATGGGCAGTTTACGTAATCTTCCATAAGAACAAGGCATGGCAGGTGAGTAATCCAAGGAGGTCTGCCTTAGAGACTAAGCTGGGCAGGAGTTGCATGACCACCAGGGGGTGGCATGGCCACCCCTGGGGCCCAGTCCTGCTACATCCACCAACATCACATATGCTATCTCCTGCTTATGGTGCTCCTCTGCTGCCTTCATTGGGCAGACAGGGTGATCACTACAAGTAAGAACATGCAACCACTGTTATAACAGATGATATAATAAGTGCAGACAGTAACAAAGGCCAGTGACAGAACACTTAAACAGAGCTGACCTCAGGACTGCTGTTCTCAGGTAGCAAAATTTTAAAAACCAGGTGAAACTTGAAATTGCAGAACAAAAAATCATCCACAGACTGGATTTGTGTTAAGTATGGCGTAAACAGGAACTACAGATTCTTACCCCAGTGCCTGGATTAGCATTTGTGACATTTTTGTTCATATGGGTTCTTTGCTTATCCTTTCACGGCATCTGATGAAGTAAGCTTGAGTTCATGAAAGCTCACATTCTAGAAATGTCTTGTTTAGTTAGGCTATAAAGTGCATATCTACCCTGCTTTCTACTAAAATGAGATGCCATTCAAAGCAGATTATGCAGCCCTGCCGTGTTCTTTTTCATTTTGACCAGCAGTGAAACATTGGCTTTTAAATGAACATATTTGGGCAACAGAGCTAAAACAAAATTGAGCCAGATGAGGCAGTACTCCTTCTACAGAGCTATCCAATAAAGCTGAACATTTGGGTGTCACTTATTTGCTTCATGTTTTCAAATTTCTCTTCCCAGCACTAGTGTTTAATTTTCAGTTATAGAAGCTGAGATTCTGGAAAATAGGAAGATGTCCTCAATAATAAGCATCATGTCATCAACCAGGCATGACCTGGCCCAGTTTCAGTGCCGAGACTATTTTTTGTAACTTGCCCTCTAATGTGGGTGCTTCTGTTTTGACATCAGTCACCCGAGATGCCTGCTATTCAGATACTGACTGCCCCAAACTCCAGCTGACTGAAGTGAAATTAGGTCCTGTCTGTAAGTTTTTATATGACCCTCTTTTTGTAGTATCCAGTACCTTGCAACCTTTTATGTATTTACTTGCACTGTGCTCTGAGAGATAGGGATATATAAATAATATAATTATACAGATGAGAGATGAATGCAGAGAGCAGCTATGTTTTCACTCAGAGAAGCCTGTGGGGTGACAGATAATTGAATTTGAGCATCCCAGGCCTCAGGCTGATGTTCAAACTACAGGATAATACTTTCTCTCCATTTCAGATTGAATATCTACAAACTGAGCCACCTGAGCAACTGTATGCTTCTGCATCAAAATACCCTGATGTGTCAGAACATTGACACTGAAATATTATGGTATAATTTTGCAAATATAACAGCAGCCCACTTTGTTCCATCCACTTCTCCTGGCAGAAAACATGAAAACTCAGTGGTTACATTTTGGAACTACTTGGAGGAGGTGGGAGGGAGGAGGTAGTAGAGAAGACCTAATACCTCTGTGATGGTCTATCTCCTTTTTTTAAAACCTCTCCATGCAAGACCCTCCCCTGTCTTTCTTTATGTTGTTGGCTTCCCTTTCAGGGAAGTCCTCACACAGGTGGCACCATCTTGTGTTCAGAGAGAGTCTAACAGCCAGATAACATGAGCAGGCATTTGAGTATTCGCTATTTGTATCAGAAGTGTTTCTTCTATTTAACATTTCAGTTATCAAAGTGAAAACCAATTCTGTGTAACTTAGATGACAATCACAAAAGGCAAATGATGACTGGTTTGAAACCCCCCCCCCCGTATAGTCTGGTTAGTTTACATACAATGTTTGAACAATTACTACCAACAAAATAATTCATAAAAATCTGGATAATTCACAAACAGAAAAAATATGAAGGAAAATTGGTCACAGTTAATAGTTTGCTCAGCTCTAGTTTAGACTAACCATCAATGACATTGTAAAGAAACTACTACTGATAATGTACTTTTTAGTACATTAGAGGACTTCAAATTCCAGATGTGACATATTAACCTTCTGTCTCTGTTGTTTAATTTTTGTTCCCCATAATTTGTTGATGTCCTAATTTTATATCCCTTCTATCACCTGATGGGATAGGTCCTTTGTTTGTCTCACTGGGTTGCACTTATCAAATGGTTTGACACCTTTTACAAAACTAAATCCATCAGCCAAAAGAATATAGTGAATAGGTCAGAATTACTGGAAGATGATTATGCTGATTAATCCTGAATTTGGAACTAAATCATACAATTATTGGTTTAGCTGTTCTATAGGAAATCATAGCTAATGCTGATTAATGATCTTTTTTCCAATTGCAAATATTATAAACAGATTATATAATAGCTTTCACTGAAATTCTACTCTGCAGAAAATCCCAACATACCCACAGAAGTGTTAACCAAATTTCAATGACAGAAGCACTGATGTCTTTTAGTTATATCTTCATTAACACCTGCTCCAACACCACCTGATTTATTTTATTGAACCAGATTGACTAAACTAGTAAAAAATGACAAATACAAAGGTGGTTCTTTGTGAAAGCTTTGTATTTTTGTGTTGTAAAACTTTTCTTCGTTACATTTAAGTCTTTCTCTTCCTTTTTACTCATCAGAGAATGCAGGACATGAAACACAAGCGAGCACAACAGAAATGAATTATAGTTAACTGTTGTATAGTGCCACAGGGAACAGACATTAAAGCTGGTGGGAGGAGCAGTATGCTAACATTCACTAGACAGCAGTGCATTATAACAGTGACCTGAGATTACCTCTGTGGGGCTTGAATTCAGATGTCCATCTTCTCAATCAGACAGCATAAGTCACACTGGAGAGATGGCATATAGAGTAGAAAGTGCACTGATAGAAAAATGGATTTGTCATAGAAGAAAGTCAAACAGGAATAAGGCAAACTTTTGTACTCAGTGTGCACCATGTTATACCATACGTTAGATCTTTAAAAGGTTGTGCACTTGCCAATGTGCAAAGAAAATCTCATAAATTGAGTGTCCCTGATGAATGATGTAAAATGGACACCCAAGGCTTTTAATGAAGGCAAAAGGACTTCTGACTGAGCAGACCCTTTTGTCTTCTTGGAGATCTATCCAGATTCACTTTGATCATAGAGGATCACCTAAGCAAAGCTCCTTGCAGCATCATGGCTCAAAAGTCATACAAAGTCATTCAGATTAACTTTCACTCCAGAAGCTGCAGAATTGCCTATGTATACATCTGATTGTGCTGCCATTATGTGCCTCAATTTTGGCCTGATAAGAATGTGCTTCAATTAAAGTCCACTAGCTCCGAGTCTGTAGGCAAGGATAGTATATACCTAGCAGCTACTTGGTGCAAGCAGCAAGTATACTGCTCATTTCAGAACACTGGTTGTAGTGGTGCTGATGTCTATATTTTTTTACAGAAGGTGGTGAGAACACTATCCAGAGGATTGGGAAAGAAGGATTATATACCCTTCTCATCCTGAGAGGCTCAAGTCCACATAGCCCACTTTCCAGAAGGGAACTCTAACCAACAGGTTATTGAAAAGTCTGGATGGGGTTATCCCTTGCATTGATGCTGGAAACCAAGGAGACAAGGTTAACTGGGCAAGAAGCAAGAGGAAGTATGACTCTGTTGTACAAAAGGAAAGGACCCCCTGTGATGGGGAAATCTTAGGTTTCAGCTTCTGCTGCCAAATTACTTCTGTTATTTAAATTAATTTACTTCAAAAAGGGTAGTAACATGAATAAACAGGGTGTAGCAGGGCAACAATTTGCTAACTCAAGGAGCATGGAGGGGGCAGCCCACCAACTCAAGGGGCCTGGGAGCACTCAGCAGCTATAGAGGCTCTAGCCCATTTGTGAGTGGTAACCCTAATTACAGGCTGATCAGGAGGACTGAGCCAGCTGAGAGTGATAGGTAGCAGCCACAGGAAGTCAACAGGCTCCCAGGTAAGGGAAGCCAGAGAGGCACTTCCTGGGGGAAGAAGTCAGGGAGCAGTGCTGGGGTCCTAGGGAAAGGAGCTGCAAGAAGAGAGACAGATTGGGTCAGATGGAATTGGGAACAGAGAGACATAGCTAGATAGATCCCCAAAGGGAGACCTAAGAGAGATAGGGATCTCCATGAAAGAGAAAGACATGAGAGCCAGAAGCTGGGAGCCGAGAAAGGCAGAGGGCTGAGAGCCTGAATGTTGTAAAATGGGGGCCAAGAGATAAAGAGACTGGAAGGTGAGAGGGGGAAGAGCCAGTAGGTCAGCATAGTGATGCTTGAGAACCCTGCCTAGAGTGCCTTTCTCCTAGGAGTCAACCAGCGATTGTGAGTGTGTATCAGAGACTCTGCATATCATCTCTGCAGAGAAGGAGGGAGTGTGGGCTGATGGTGGACCCAAACCCAGGCACTGTTGGTGGTACAGGAAGAGACCACATGTGTTTGCACAGTTGATTAATGCTTATATTGATTGACTCCTACTGGTCTAGAGCCTTCCCCAGGGGGAGTATGGATGGTAAACAGAGAGGTTGTGGGCCTGCAAAAGGACAATGACAGACTGTGTGGAGCTAATAATATCTTGAACCCACTACACAGGGCTGGTTGCAGAGGCCTGGGATATCTCTCTGTCTCATGGAAGTATCATAACTACTAGGGTATAGAGGGGCCATCCCTCCTAGTTACTCTTCTGCTGGGCTGATGAATCTTGCATTCTTGACAACCCAATGGGCCAGCTTCAGCATTATGGGCTGAGGAGGGCCTCATTCAGTGTACCATATAGCCTGCTGGTTAGGAGTCTCTCTTTAGAAGTGGAAGGTGTGGATTTGAAGTTCTGCATGCATGCACACGCTAAACAGAATCTATAATCCAGTTCTGACTTCCTGGAAAAGTTATCTAACCACCCTCTGAATTTGGGGCAGAAGGTGGGTAGTAGTACCCCTTCCCTGCATGCCCTGGGATGAATGGAAGGTGCTGTGCTTTATGCTGAACTTGGTAGTACTGTTAAGTGGTATCCTGGATCCTGAAAGATGACAGGAAAATTACCCTTCTGCATGCGCTGGATCCCAGGATGATTGGGAATGCCCTTTGACCATCTCAATTCAGATGCCTAGGATCTGGAGAGAAATGCTTTCTTCCTGGGCCTCGCATCTCCTGTAGGGAGGCACCTACAGCTACCCAAATCAGCCAGGTGTTCTGAATTGGCCTGGGGAAGAACCTGCATTTCCCATAGGAAGTTTAGTATTAATCTAAATTGTGCCTATAAGGTTGTTTTCTATCTGGCTCTTAGTCACTGGAACGTGCTCGTGACAATCTTCTTTCCTTCCCATGTGAGTTACACTTCAGAATGAGTTGTCCAATGAGTAAATTCAAATAGATTACATTTTAGAACTATTGAGCTGTGTTGTCTCTTCCTTATAGGGTGAGTACATTTAGTGAGACTAGGAAAGGGCAGCAACTCAAATAAATGTTAAACTATTCAGCTATTTTACTAAATTGTGTGCCTTTCCCTCCCCCGCACCCCTTATTCTATATTGTTAATGTTGTAAGGAAGAACTGGAAATTGCACAACATGAGACCACCAAGTAAACATCAAGTCTAACATGTAGTGATGACTAATAGACCAACGTAATCATATTTCCATGTATTTCTCAACAGGCTAGGTTTAAATTGCATTGCAAGGCTTTGAAAAGCTCAGATAAGAATTCTGTAATACTTATTGGAAAGAAAAATGGAGGGTCAATTCATTCGTTATACAATGAATAATATAAATGCAGGGATCTATTATGACTTCAGATACTTAATTCATTTTACCCTGTAGCATATTTTCATTGTTTAAAATATACCACACTTTTTGTATTAACATCATACCACTACTGGAGAAAACAGAAGGATAAAAATAGAATTTTTGGCAACTGGGAGGAGATTGTTGTATCTTTTGCCTTATGGTTAAGAGTGGGAGGTGGTTTGGGATTGTGGAAGAAGCACATTAGATAAAGAGTTTGCCCAAATTAATGAGCAATTTTAAAAAATGATAGCATTCACATGGAACATGCCATGTCTTCCTTTTTAGTGCTTTCATTGACACAAATAGATCAGTCCACATACAGTGGACTATGGGTCATCTACAGATACAATAATACATTCCATTGGTGTATGAATTGGGGAAAAAAAAATTAAAAAAATATTTTTTGCCTTTGGGGCACAGGTTTCTATAAAAATGGGTAGATTTCACAGTAGATAATGAGGCACCAAATTTAACCCATGGTTTCAACTATTAGATGATTATCATCTGATATCAAAGAAATATTTATGTTGATCTTTTATTTATGAGGTTGGAGGAGTGAGTTAATTTGGATTGGAAATGCAAAAGGAGAACACCAGAAGGACATAGTTGAGGACAGAGTTTGACAGTAACTAGATTCGGCAGTGGTTATAGTGGGCAAAATTTGGCCTTCAGCATCTTGAGGTGCAGAAATGGAAAAACCTCACATTAGCTTGTTTGGCATGTGAATTTGTGTTTCCACTCCTAATAGTTAAAGACTACCTTTTCGGGGAGTTTTTGTAAAGCAAACATGTTGGTTTTTTTTCCCCTTAACTCCAGATCAAACAACAAACAAATAAGAAAAAACAGCACTCTTTCAGTAACTTCGAATTGTTTAACTGCATTCTGACTTTAAAGGGCTGGGAGTGGGGGCAGTATATGGCTACACTAAAATAGACCTTTGAGGAATTTAATTATATTTGAGAAGCAAAGAACCACAAAGTAGATTCCAGCCCATTCTGAATAAGAGACCAACTCATTTAAACACACACATTTGATCGTAGCGCAAAGATGGTATGATAGGAGCACCTCTATCAGAGTCTTTCTATCGGTGACTCTACCCTCCTGCTATGGGCCAACTGCCTGCCTACTCACCTGCCATGCCTTGATCTTGATTAAGGAATGGATGTTAATTAGCAGGAAGCTACCTATTTCGTCTGCCCTGGTGCCAGGGGGCGCTATCTGCAGCTCCTTTTCCTCCCCTACACGGCAGCACAAGCCTCGCAGATGACACTGACATGGTTTGATCTGGGCCTTGTTGTGATTTGGCCCTTCCCTTGTCTTCCCTAAGCTTTTCACAGCCCTATCTCATTCCATGCCTTCCTGGCACTCTACTGTCCCCCTCCCCCCATTCTGGGGCTGGGGCCAGTGCACCCCAAAGTGCTGCACCCTCCCTGGTGCCAGGGTCCCCACATCACCAGGGATCCCCTATGAAGCCTCTTCCAACCCCTAATAGCCTCACCTGGTTCTCCAGTCTTATGAAACCACAAACAGAAAACTCAAGACCCTGGGCTATAACATAAAATCTCATTCAGTCCCTACCAGGGAATTCTCCACCCATAACAGCAGACAGAAGCAGCTCACGCCATCAGGCTTCTCTACTCCACTTGCTCTGGCAGAGCTCCTTCTCCCTTGGCTGCCAGCACAGCACAGCCCTCCTGGCCTCACCCCTGGGGTTTATATGTGCCAAGCCCTGCCCCTTCCTGTCAGCTGACTCCCTAGTGGTTGCCCTAGCAACCCACACCTGTGCCTCTGCTCTGAGAGTAGCAGGCACCTTAGTGTCCTGTTACAGATAGAGAGCTGAATAAACAAATATATTGCTGTATTCCCCAGATTTTATGTTAATCATTTTTAGTTCTCTGATAAGCTAAAATTGTCTGGAAAATTGATCTTCTTGTTTTACAGGGAGAAAACTTTCTTCCAACTAATGCATTTATCAAGTACATAATTACAGAGGTGATCTACCACCTCTTTAATTAAGACTTTCTTTTAGTTTTCCCCTGAAAGCATGGTAAAAGTCCATTAATTAAGGATGATCATTCAGGGAAATCAGTCTCAAAGGTGGAACATTTCAACGAAATAGTACACACACAATTGTACAAAGATATTCATGCTCTCTTAAATTTCATTCCAATCATTTCTTTTTTTTTTTCAAATTTCTTCAGAGACCTTTTTGACTCCTTTTTGACACTTTTATGATGAATAGTTTCAAAAGTTACATATTTGAAATTTTACACAGGACTCCACAGTAACTCAAGTAATTTTAAAAATAATGTATTCAACTATAAAGGACTATTTTGCTGCTGTTTTACCTGGCTTATTGTTGGCCACAGAGGCCAATAGAATCCTTGATCTTATGACCAGAAGAAATTACCGTGTTGATATACTTTGTTCTCTTGCATAATGTAGGCCATAGACTGTCACTCTGACGCTACTAGTACAGGGGATTATTCTTCCCCACTACAGAACCTAAAAACACAGGCACACAGAGAAATGCACAGCATTGATTTCTCGCAATGAAGCTCGCCCCCCAAAACTGAGTAATGATGAATGTACTACTTGTCTTTTTTCCTTTATAAACTATTCTAAAAATTATCTGTACTGCTTAACATGCTGCATTTTATTTCTTTCTTACAAATAAAAAGGAGGGACAGAAAGCTTTCAAGCATGAATTTTCAGATTTGCTGTCAAGCTTGATTTGGCAGATTTTTGGGGTGCCTGACTTGATCACCTGGTTTTCAGTGTGCAGGTTCTCCGTATGGATCTGGCCAGAACAATTCTGGCAAACCACATTTCACAGAACTTGCTAGTGCTGCTTTTTTTCATCCTCTTAATATCTGTGGTTCCCACCTCAGCCATTAAGAGTTCCCATCCACTTGTATTGTTGATACCCACTGATTGCAATCAATTCCATCCTCTGGTTGGATCTTAAGATTGATCAGGATTTGCTTATTCATTGCATTGATTTTGATGGTATCTGATGTGCACAGAGAACCTTGGCTACTAAGCAAGTTTCAGTCAGAAACTTGACCAATTTCCTACTAGCTTGCCTGCAGTTTCTTGGCAGCCAGCTACATGGACTGCCTCAGAGTAAGGACCCCAGGGCTTCAGGCTGTGTAGCTTCCAGGAAATGAGAGACTGCTTCATCATCTTACCCATCACCCAGGAGCAAAAAGCAGCTTCTTGACTTTGTGAGTGAGCTCAGGAGTTTTACATTCTAAAATCTGAATTAATCCTGGGTGTGTTAAGTTAAATGGATAAGTCCTGGAGCATAACCTGTGCATTATTTCTTTTGAAAGAAAACCTTTCACTTTGAAAGAAAAAGCTCAAATCAATTGGCATCTACTTAGTTGTAAGTTCAGAGACAAAGCCTCACAGTGTTTAAGCATTTTAAGTGTTTTACATGATGCCATCCCCCATTGTGACTCTTACCTCCAGAAAAGTGGGAACAATTCAGACAAAAACAAATGATTACATAAAGACAAATTGGCTATGAGAGAGGAGGCTTATTGAGGGAAAGAATTTACCACGTTAAAAAAAATGGGGAGTTGCTGCATGTCACGTACTCCATGGTAATTTCCTGTTTCCATGCCTTATCCCAGGGTAAATGAAAGTCCCTTTACCTGAATTAACTGCAAGACAGAAAAGCTAACACTTGTTATTTTGCACTGACTGTGAAGTAAGAGCAAAAACAGCAGAGTACCTGTGCACTGAAAAACCCTGCCTTCCAGGATGACCACCTTTTTCAAATTGTGAGCTGGGCACATGCCTGCCTTTCCCCTGCATCATGGCTGGACAGAGCCAATCAGAGCCTGTGGGGGTGGGGGAAGATGTGGGATCAGGGCTCCCTGCCCTGGGAGCCCCATGCCAATTGTGTGGGACATAGTAAGACACTCTCTGCCCACCTCATAGCATAAGGGGTATAACTCCACACCGCTGCTGCCAGGCAGGCAGGGGGTGTCTTGCCATGAGCAACATCACTGGTGTGGGGCTCCTGGGGCGGGGCAGGGAGCACCAAGCCTGCATCCTGCCCTGCGCAAAGATCTGGGGTGCATGTGGCCACCCAGACCCCTTCTCTGGGAGTGTGCCCAGCAGCAGGTAGCCACCTCCCCCCAGACAAGCCACCTGTGACTCCATGATGCTCCCTGGACAGATCTTGCGGCTGCACGTTCCTTCCCTGGGCCCTATCTACCACCCCAGCTGCCAACCCTACC
>NW_017729032.1:251899615-251900833 GCF_001723915.1 Gavialis gangeticus
CCCCCCCCCCCCCCCCCCCCCCCCCCACACACCTACCTGCAGGCAGCTGGGGGAACTGCTCCCCACTGCTGTCTAAGGACGTCTTGCTGTCCAAGTGCACGTGTGCATGGGCATACATGCACATGGTGCCCCCTATGTCCTGCTCTCCCCAGCCCAAAGCAGCCCCTTGCAGGCTGGAAGTGCCAACCTGAAAGGGGAAGCCTGCCATTTTCCCAACAGCTGTCCATGGTGAATGGAAAACCCAGATACCTGCACAATGCCAGGCACCTGGGACAAATGCTATCCTAGAGTCCCAGACTTGATCTTTACATTTTGGGACTGCCCTACCCAATTAGGGATGGGTGGGCACCCTAGTGCCTTCACTTACCTCTTAGTGAACTTGTATGCACCCATGCATTGGGACACAAATATTTTTAAGTAGTAAGATAGTGAAGATTACTTTTGACATAGATTGCTTGTTTTGATATTTGCTCAGTGTGTGTGTGTGTGTGTGTGTGTGTGTGTGTGTGTGTGTGTGTGACCTTCAGGAGCATTGGACCTTTCTGAAAGCAGCAATGAATCAGTCAGAGCATAAGGTTTATCTCTATAATATTGTCAAAAAAGCCCAAATGTGATCATTTTAACCGTAGTGGGTAAAGCACCAGCAAAGCATATTTCTGTTCTCATGTTCCTGGTTTTAATCAGAAAATAATGGTCAGCACATTCCTGACCAGGAGACAGGTCAAAGGCAAACAAGGTATACTCCCAGGCAAATTCTACATTACTGATTGGCAAATGGTTTTTTATACGTTTACTGGGCATCTACACCATGTGCATGTGTTTTCTTATACAGTTACCATTCTCAGAATCTGCCTGTAGTGGTTTTCCTGAGGTTTGTTCTCCATCAATGTATAGGGCAACAAAAATAGTGTTATAATGTTTACAGTTGAAGGGGTTTTTAGCCTAGTTCCTGATAAAGGCATCATTATCCACAACCCCCATGATGAGTTTGGGCAGCTGTCCCAAAAAAGATCATCCTGATTACTGACTCAGCTGCCTGTAGGGGTGCTAAACACTTTCATGCCCATGTGGTCTTTGGGGTATTTAGTAGGAGTGTGCGAAATGGGCCCTATTCGATTTGGATTTGGATTCAGCCTGAACTGGGGACAGTGATTCGATTTGTTGATTTGGGTCACTGTCCACGATTCAACTCAGCCAAATCCAAATCTGAAGGTTCAG
>NW_017729032.1:251905833-251917799 GCF_001723915.1 Gavialis gangeticus
CTCCCTGGCTCGGCGATCAGTTGAGGGGGGAACTCAGGTACCCCCCCACCCCAGACCCAGGAGGCACCAGTTGCTGAGCCAGGGGGTGGGGCTCCAGGGGATCCCCCAGCATGCTGCCTTGCAGACTCAGAAGTAGACCGGACATGCCTCTGGTCCATTTCCAGGTCTGCTGCTGAGCACACTGGAGAGCCCTCCACACTTCTGTGGGACACTCCATGCACCCCAGCATCACAGCATTCATGAGCCACCTGCTACCTCAAGGTATGTAGAAAAACCATTTAAAGCTGTGTCTATGTCTGAATCACAGAATCTTTCTGAATCTCTCCGAATAGATTTGGAGGGTTCTGATTCAACTTCAAGAGATTAAAGGTCCTCTGATTCAATCTGGATTCAGAGATCTGGCCACCAAATCAGGCCAAATCTCTGCCAAATCAAATCAGGGCCTGAAGCTTCGCACAGCCCTAGTACTTCATGGCCCATTCAGATGCCCAGAGCTACATTCACTTTCTTCCCAAAAAGTGAGGCAGATGTGATTTGTAGTTTACACTGTCCAGTTGCCAGGGCACCCATCAAATAGAAGGCATCTTTACTGTGAGTCAGTTGGCTTTTCATGTCTATGCTGTATAACAAAAGTTTTTCTTAGAAAAAGAAATTGCTGTTGAGATGGCCTAGGAGATCTTTCTGCTCTGAGCCATCAGATTATCCCATCTCCTAAACCTGTGATTACCAACATCCAGAATAGCACACTTCATATTGTCTGGGGGTGTCTTTGTAAAACAGACCAGCAGCAAATTGGGCGGCAAGGGTGTCATCACTGTAGCTGAGCACCAATTCAATGAAGGCCCAAGAAAGGTAACAGTTGTTGCTCTGGTTTAGGAGATGATCTCCCAGAGTGACATCCAGCAGGCTGAAAATAGGGGCCAAAGGGTAATTCATCACTAGGTCTGCAGCAGTCCCAGCATCAAGATTGGTTCCTCTCATCTTTTACAATCATGCAGGAAAAGTACTGCAGCACGTTGTTCAAATACAACTAATTCATGCCATGCCCAGCAAACTTTAATCTGTGTGCATGTGTTTTCTTTTTACCCCATGCTATTTTATAAAACACTTTGTAGACAAAATTATGAGGCAGTATGGAATGGTTTATTTCAAGTGTAAAACTTTACAGGATGAGCCATTTGTTTTTAGACAATTTTTGCTTCTTAGACAGAGAGGTAGCTGTTTTCTGCTCTATGCTACCTGCTTTCAAGTGTTCCTGAAGATCCCAATACATGGCACTGCCCACTACAGAAGATGGTATGTTCATCTAGGTCACAGCTTCCATAAAGTTATTCCAAACTTCAGGTGTGCACTTAGTAGAAGTGGTTTGAGTCTGATGGACATTCCTTTGTATACAGAACCACCTTGCTTATCCCAAGGAGAAATATGCTTGTGCTGCTGAGCAACACTTGAGCATTTTTCCTATTTTGAGCATGCACAATATCCAACACTTCCTGAATGATGGGGTCAAAATTCATTAAGGTTTCTGGGGGACTTAAAGTTTCTAGGAGGTTCTGTTCTGGCAAAAACCAGTAATTTCCCTCTGTCCAGGTCACCCTGCTTCACATACATTATGTATTTTTTTTAAGTTTGGCAGCATCTTCATCACATTTGACTAAGTCAGGGGAGGACAAAATATAGCCCTTGGCTGGATCCAGCCTGCCAGGCCAGGCCAGCAGTGAACTCTTCAATGAGTGAAACTTGGAGAAACGATTTGTTAGGAGTATAAAAATATTGCTTGGGCATATTGGGATTAAGTCAAGAAGGCCAAAGTGTAATTGGAGTTGCAGCTAGCAAGGGACATGCAGGGTGACAAGAAAGGTTTCTACACATGTTAGCAACAAGAGGAAGGTCAGAAAAAGTGTGGGTCCCTTACTGAATGGGGGAGGCAACCTAGTGAGAGATGATGAGGAAAAGCTGAAAAAGGCTCTTCCTTTTTTACCTCAGTCTTCACAGGCAAGGTCAGCTCCTAGACTACTGCACTAGGCAGCACAGTTTGGGGAGAAGGTGAGCAGCCCTCAGCAGCAAAAGAACAGATTAGGGACTATTTAGAAAAGTTGGATATGCACAAGTCCATGGTGCTAGATGCAATGCAACTGAGGATGCTGAGGGAATTCACTGATGTGATTGCAGAGCCACTGGCCATAAGCTTTGAAAACTCATGTTGATCGGGAGAGAACCTGGACAACTAGAAAAGGGCAAATATAGTGCCCATCTTTAAGAAAGGGAAAAAGGAGGATCCAAGGAACTACGTATCAGTCAGCCTTTCCTCAGTCCCAAGAGAAATCGTGGAGCAAAGAATCAAATAATCCATTTCTAAACATTTGGAAAAGAAAGTGATTAGGAATAGTAGCTTGCATTCACCAAGGGCAAGTCATGCCTGACCAACCTGATTGCCTTCTATGATGAGATGACTGACTTTGGGGATGCAGGGAAAGCAGTGGACATAATAGACCTTGACTTTAGCAAGGCTTTTGATATGGGCTCCCACAGCATTCTTCCAAACAAGCTGAGGAAGTCTGGGTTGGATGAATGGACTGTAAAGTAGATAGAAACTGGATGGATTATTGGGCTCAACAGGCAGTAATTAGTGGCTCAATGTCTAGCTGGCAGCCAGTATCAAGTAGAGTGCCCCAGGGGTCGGTCCTGGGGCCAGTTTTGTTGGATATCTTCATTAACAATCTGGAAGATGGGATGGATTACACTCTCAGCAAGTTCCCAGATTACACCAAACTGGGGAGGAGGGGTGCAGTAGATACAGTGGCGGGTAGGGCTAGGACTCAGAGTGACCTAGACAAATTGGAGGATTGAGCCAAAAGAAACCTCATGAGGTTCAGCAAGGACAAGTGCAAAGTCCTGCACTTAGGATGGAAGAATCATCCTGAGGTCCCTTCCAACCCTCATTTTCTATGATTCCATCTGGCCTGCAGGGCCCCTCCAAAAAAACAATTATTACCAGCCCATGGCTTCCTCTCTGAAAGCCAGTGAGAGGTCACACACTACTGGGCTGGGCTGGCTCTGTCTCCACCTCTGTGGGGTTCTAGCACTACAGGACCCCTGGCCCTGGTCTGTGCCCTACTCAGGATGTGGTATCATCCCCTCTGGGCAGTTTGCTCCCCCTTCTTCCCTTCCCTGCTTTACTTCCCCTTGCAGGAATCTATTCTGTCTTGGGCCCTAGTCTCTGGCAGGGCTCCATAAAACATTCACACACCACTGGGATCTCCACCTCCCCTTGCTAGTCCCAAACCTGGTCCACCAGATAGCCAGTGTGCTTCTGTTTTGGTTACCACAAAAGCTGTAAGCCTACAGGCTATATAAAGAACCTATGCCTGTAAGCCCTTTACCCCTCACTTGTGCTCTTCATGGAAGATGGCTCCCACTAAGTCTCTCAGCTATGGTTCCTTCAGTGTAGAGCTCCCTTCCCAGGTAGCTTTCAGTCCTCAGGATAATCAGTCTCTAGCCAGTTACTCCTGTAGAGTCCTTTCAGGGCTGAGATTCTTGCTTGACCACCTACAGGGCCAGACTGACCCCCTAGCTCAAGCCCTGGACTTCTGTACTCCTTTAGCCCTGTCCTTGAAGGTCAAGTGCCTCTTCCCCACCATCATCAGGACCTGCTATCTCATTTCCAAGGGAGCTTACATTTACTGCTAGTGCTGCTTCCTTGTTTCCCAGCTGGGTGCTTCCCTACTGTCTTATGGCAGCAGAGCTACCCCTGCACTAGGTGCTCCTAGTCATTGGCATCTAATTGCATGTCTTCTTGCCTCCAGCTCACTCTTGTGCAATATTCCCTTGGCTGGATGCAGGTGTTCCCCTTAATGTGCAGCTCTCTGCCTAGGGAACAGTGCTGTCTGGCTGCCTACTCCTTTGCAGCTGACCTTTATTCTGGAGCCTGGCCTGTGTCTGCTGCAAATTTTTTCTCCTTAAAGTAACAGGAATATTAATATTCCTGTTCTACATGCTTTTAGAGAATGTCTCTCATTTCAGCATCCAATAAGTGGATGCCTTCCTTCTGGTATTTTCCTCAGGTGGCAGGAGAGCCCTTAATTTCTCCAGCTGGTGGCTGGTCACCAGGTATATTATTTCTGCATTCTTCATCACTGCTTAGTCAAAAGTCCCAGGAGCAGAGGAATCCAAACTTAACAGGGGTCCAGTAAATCCCCTAGACTGTCAACCAAATGTTTCTTTCTTTTAAGAGACAGTCTTATTACTTAGGCTTTTTTATGATTCTACTTCTTCCTTAGCACATGACTTTGGTGGGGCATCAAAGGAATTTTTCTTTTTTAAGGTGTTCAGAACAATTTCTGAAGTGGCCATTTTAACAGGACCAGTTCACCATGGGGGCCACTATGCCCCAGTGGCAACTTAGCTCTACCTCTAAGTCCTCTCCCTTTACTTTCACCTGCCACACCTTGGTCTTATTAAAAATTTGGAAAGCGGAGCTGCCCAAGCATTTTAGAATGAACTGTAACCTGTCCTCTTTACCTGTGTATCCCTCTTGGACCCTGCTGCTCCCAGTCTGTCGTCTCCACTAGGTGGGCCCTCTTGGCCTACACATGCTCCACAAGGGCATCATGGGCTAATCATGGTCTCCAGCTTCCCCTGCAGTGATGCCTATGCCTCACAGATATAACAGTCAACCATTTCAGCGGGCTGTAAGCTCCAGTTTCAGGAGGAAAAAGCCCAGTATTTAATTGAAAAGCCTTTGGGATAGATGTGTTTAAATCTACTATCACATACCCATAATGTATAAGGTTTTTTAGTCATATCCTCAAAAGCTGCTAGAAAGAGCTGGCCCTTGTCCGCCTTGCCAGGGACATCACCTGTAGCTTATTCCTCAGATTTTTAAGCATACTTATGTACTTTGTGTCAAGGTTAATGGTGCAACTGTTTTTCCCCTGACAGAAAACATTCTGGACTATTTACATGATGCTGTGATGTGCGAACTTGGTAAAGTCTTTCTCAATTTCACTGCTCTCTCAAGCAGAGTCTATCAAATCATCCACCACAACCATATTTTCTTTATTAGGAAGAAACAAGCAGTCATTGTCATTGCAGCGTTCGGCAATCCCTCCACACAGTTAATAAGATATTTATTAATCAAATCTTTATACAGAGATTGCTAACAGCTATAGAATCACATGATTTTCTCAGGCTTAACATACTATCAGCATTATCCAAAAGGTTTTTTATAAAGTGACTTACCATGTTCGCTAGGCCCAGAAATTTTCCCCATAAAGAATTTTGCAACAATTTTGCAAAATTAGTTCCTGGCATGAATGCATGCCTTTTTTCTCATAAAAATAATTGCATATGGCTTTTGTCTTTCTTTGTCAGTTCACGCAGTGGGATACCTCAAGGCTTCCTGCTTCTGTTGAAGGTATAATTTTATATGCTCTGACAAAAATGTATTAGTTGTCTTGGCAAAGTGACAGACATCATAGATTTTAGCCACTGTGTTGCCCCTCATGATAGCTTTGTTCGATTCCAAGTGGCCAGGAGGGCCCACTCCTCATCAATGTGAGTGCACTTTAGCTGTCTTGTTTCCGTGCAGGTGCAGCACAGTGGAAACATAAGTTTCCCATTCCCTCTGACAGGAAGCAAAGGGAAAAAGAGGCCTTGTGGCGGAAGGAGAGGAGTGAAATTTCACTTTGGCCATTCCAAAATAACTCAGTAGGGGACAGAAGTTGTCATGAAAGATTTTGGGGTGCTCAAAAGGGTATTCCTTAGTTTTATTTACGAAAGGGTAGAGGCTGGTAAAATCATAATGATGTATCTGTTCACTAGGCTTAGTTTTGTAATTGAGACAGATGGTGTAAGTCATCCTCCCAAAGAGAGCATCCTTAGGCACCAAGAGGAGAAGGCAGCTGGGCTTTGTTTAAGAAATCTGTGAGCTCTCCATCTGATTTTAACAGTGTCCTCCACTCATGTTCCCAAATGGTCCTGATGGTAAACCCCACTCTCTTGAGATAATCAGCCTTGTATTGTAGGAATTTGTATTGTATTTCAGCCTTAAAATACAGCCTTGTATTTCAGCACAATGTAGCCTTGTATTAGCTGATTGTGTATCAGGAAATAGCCTAGCAACCTCTATTGTGCCAAAGGCTTTGAGTGGGGGAGCCACCTAGAGGGGGGTACTAGTTCTTACCCCTAGTGGAGGAAATACCACCAAAAGGTGGATGTTATGGCAGGGTGGACTGGGCTGTCCAGATCTGGTTGGCAAGCAGTCTAGGAGTGCAGCCCCAAAAGGCAGACAGATTGAAGATCTTCATACCAGCAGCTCCTGCAGCCAAACTGGCTCCAAATGTACTGACTTCTGCCTTTCCTTTGGGATCAAAAAGCTGGACTAAGAGGGGGACATTGATACATGGGCAATTCAACCATCTCCGTGTCAACTGTCTAGGCCATTTATATGCTCAGTTCAGTTGACATACAGTAGAGCACCACAGGTCACCATCCTTGGTGGGAGGAACTGATTGTGTTCCAGTGGTTAGCTACCACTCGCCTTAAGTTGGGCAGTCCCCAGTCAGTTAGGTGCTGACCCGCCATGGTCTGCCTGCCTCATTTGGTGTGTGGGGATAGACTGAAAGAAAAAAAAACAGATGACAAATCAAGTACCAGGCAACAAAAAAAGAAACCTTAAAAGCTTCTGGCTGGGAAGCTATAATGTCAGAACCAGGTGTTCTGGCATGAATGACAATTTACAGATGATGGATGATGTCCAGAAGATGGCATTGATTGCAGTTCTTGATCAAAAACTTAACATTGATATTGCAGCCTTGCAGGAAACAAGATAGGCCAACTCAGGCTCCATTCATAAGGCCAACTACACCTTTTTCTGGAAAAGCAGAAGTGCAGAAATACTCGCCTACATGGGGTCAGATTCACAGTTTGCAACAGGTTGGTCAAAACCATTGAGACCCTCACTGGAACATCAAATCATGTCATCTCACTCCAAACTAAACAAAACTGTCAGTTGACTGAACATCATTAGTGCTTATGCACCAATTTTATAGGCAAGTTCAAATGATTAAGATGACTTGTACGTGCCCAGCACCAAATCATTGAGCACCAAATAAGAGGGTTCTCCTAGGGGACTGCAATGCTTGAGTAGGTGCAGATCACAACTCTTGGCCAACCTGCCTGGGACATAATGGTGTTGGGAAAATTAATGAAAATCAGCATGTTCTTGAACTCTTCAGCTTAAACCACCTGTATATCACTAACATCTGACCTACATTGATAGCAAAGAGCATCAAAAATCTATGATATCTGTCTATCATGGAGACACCCATAATCTGGCCACTGGCATCAATTAGATCTCATGATCACCAGGAGGAAAGGGCTGCCCAGTGTATTACACACTCTCACTTATCACAGTGCAGACTGTGACACAGACCACTCCCTTATTGTCAGCAAAGTGACAAAGATACCAAAGAAGCTTGCATAGAACCAATCACAAGTCAGCCAAAAATGAACATACATAGGATAAAAGTCCAAAGCAAGTGCCTCAACTTTCAAAGGACCATTGAGCTATGTCTATGAAAGTAACAACTGCAAATGCTGACAGAACTTGGAGGTGACTAAGAGCAGTCATCCAGGAAACAACCACAGAAGTATTTGGGGAAAAGAAATTGCCAAATAAGACTGGTTTGAGGCACACTTTGAAGAGATGCTACCACTCACTGAGAACACAGCCTACTAGAAATACAACCAGAATCCAACAGAAAGTTCCAAGTCTAAGCCGAAGCATTCCAGGGCAATGGTACAGAAAACAGCCAGACGCTGCATAAACCAGTACTGGACTGACCTGTGTGAAGAGATACAGGAAACCTGAGTTAGGTATGATAGCCTGAAGAAAGCCCTTGGCCTAACAGTCACTAAAGTCACCCCCCTTAAGTCTTGAGATAGCAAAGTAAAAATCACTAGGTCAAACATTACTTAGAGCTTTACTCCCATGAAACAGATATTTCAGAAAAGCACTAGATCAACTTCCAACTCTAAGTGTACTGGCACAGCTAGCCAAAAAGCCTACAGCCAAAGAACTTAGCAAGGCCATTGACTCTCTAGCAAGCGGAAAAGCACCAGGGGAGGATGGCATCCCAGCTGAGATTATCAGATGTGGGAAGGCTAGCCTGCTACCACATCTTCATCAGCTCCTAGTGTGCTGCTGTAAGGAAAGTCAAGTACCCCAGGACATGCGTGACTCTAAAACCACACTCACTACAAGAACAAGGAAGATGAAGGTGACTGCAACAACTATAGCGGCATCTCTCTCCTCAGCATCACAGAGAAGGATTTTTCCAGGGTCATCTTGAAATGCTTGCAACAACTTGCTGACCGTGTCTATCTGGAATCACAGTGTGCATTCAGAGCAGGGAGATCAGCAGTGGACGTGATATTCTCCTTACGCCAAATGCAATAAAAATGCAGAGAACAAAATAATTCACCATACATAGCATTTCTCAAACTGACAAAAACCTTCAACACTGTCAACAGATCAGGTTTGTTCAAGGTTCTAGTAAAGATCAGATGCCTCCAACATTACTCAGCATAATACGCTCCTTCAATGAAAACATGCAGGCCTCAGTTCAACTTCTGACAGGTTTGAAATGAAGAGTGGAGTGAAGCAGGGTTGTGTTCTGGATCCCACACTTTTTGGGCTCTTCTTTTCCGTGCCGCTGCACTACACATTTGATGGCTTTGAGGAAGGCATATACCTTCACACAAGATCAAATGGCAAACTCTACAAATTATCAAGTCTAAAGGCCAAGACAAAAATGAGGCACATACTTATTAGGGAGCTTCTTTTTGCTGATGATGCTGCACTCACCACCCATGAAGAAAGCCAACCACAAATACTTATGAATCACCTCTCCCATGCTTGCAGGATGTTTGCCCTGACCATCAGCATCCAGAAGACTGGGATCCTAGGACGAGGTGTTTGCCAGTCACCATCTTTCACCCTTGACAAACTTCTTGAAGCAGTGAACAAATTCTACTACCTTGGTTCCACAGTGAGGGACAACCTATCACTGGATGAAGAGTGTGATGGGGCAAGCTCAGAGCTGGGTCTCAACTGTGGCCCACGTACCTAAATAGGACAGTCTGCCCAGTCTCACCTGCCACAACTTGCTGTTTATTAAATTGGTGTAAAATGGAGAAGGCTGCCCATTTTAATGGGTAGGGGGTACTGTACACAGCTCTGTACCATCCCTCCACAGTGCCCCATGCCTCGCAGATGGCATCCAGTTTATTATTGCACCCCAGCTTCAGGCTGGGCGAAACTCAGTCCACTGTTGGGCCTCTCGCACACTGCCCCTTCCGGGCCCACATTCATACCTCCCCCCTCTCACTGGGGCTTCCTCCACTCTTTCCTCTCTCACAGGGCTTCTTGTACACTGCCTCTCACTGGGCCACTCACAACCTGCCTTACTCGCTTGAGCAACCCCCTTGGGCCATCCGGCTTAACTGCTCTTGTGCTGGCATTGCACACACAGCCCTTCAGATTGCTTGTGCTCCTCTATTCTATGTGGCATTAGCCTTATGTCTAACACTGGGCTGATTCTGCCCCTAGCCCCTCACTGGACAATTTTCCACAATCACATACTCATGGGGGTTCACCCACATGCTGCCCTTCAGGCCATCCTTCAGCCCTACTCAGCACACCCCCTGGTGCAGCCCTTCAGACTGGCCTTCAGTCCTACTCTACACCTTGCTTATGCACAGCCCTTCAGGTTGTAACAACGCCCCCTACTCTGTGTAGGCCCATCATACCTTATTGCCTCACTCTGGGGCCACTCTCCTTCCTTCTCTCTGAGCCATGTTACTTCCCCTTCCCTGGGCCCTCCAGGGTCTTGCACCCCTGTGGGGCTCAGGTGTCCAAAGATGTGCCTAACCCCATGCCTGTCCCTAGGTCTGGGTGACACACCAGGATGAGGCTGGAGTTTCAAGGCACCCCTTCCCACCTTTCACTGGGAGGCAACTGACCTGGCATTTCTGGGGAGCTCCCCCACCATGGGTAGCCCCACCAGACCATCCTTCCCCAGCAGGGTGTGGTTCTCAGTCATACCCAGGAACAAGAGCCTCCTTCCATAACTCCTGCTCTTACCTTCAAGGATATTCAGATCAGCAGCTCAGCCAGGTGTTGCTTGTTCAACTGCTAGCAGCAGACTGCTGCCTCAGCCCTGTGGGCCTAGTTCTAAAGTGGCTGCCTCATCAGGGCTAGCCCACACCTGCTGGCTGCCTGCTTTCAGCCTTAAAGTGGCAGGCACCCAAACGTGACCTGCCACAAAGAGCTAAATGTGCACATTGGAAAAGCAGCTACCACTTTCAGTAATATCTCCAAACAAGTCTGTAACAAGCAATACTAAGCTGCTTGTGTATAAAGCCTGCATCCTCAGTGTCCTTACATATAGAAGTAAGACATGGTCAACATATTGAATATCAAGAAAAGAAGGTGAACAGCTTTCACCTACACTGCTTATGGTGCATCCTTGACATCAAGTGGCAAGACAGAATCACCAACACAGAGGTCATCACCAAAGTGAACCTGCCAACCATCACTGCACTACTCAAACAGCGGTGCCCATGCTCACTTGGCCATTTCTGCAGGATGGAAGATGAGCGAATTCTGAAGGACATTCTGTATAGGCAAATTGCAGATAGGGAGAGAAGAGTAGGGCACCCAGAACTGCACCCGAACCTTTGGGAGGCTTTAGCAGGAGATAGGACAAAGTGGCATGCCCCCTCAATCATGTAGTCCAACATCATGACAAGAAATGGTCACCAAAATTGCAACAGAAATGTGACCGAAGGCAAGAGCCCATCAGTACAGTAGCCCCTAATGCCATGTACACCTGTGACCTCTGTGGCCGAACCTGAAAGTCTAACATTGGTCTCTACAGCCACAAGAGAAAATGCACCACCAACCAATAGAATAGCTGCAATATCCACCATCACTCGCTGATGAATGGAAGCCATATAATTGTGTCTGGTAATGCAGAAAATTATAGATTGTCCCCATCAGCAGGTTCCATTCTTTTTTGTTGTAGCAGGTGACACATCCATGGAAAAAGCAGTCACTACACTCAAATGGCTGTGGGTCATTCAAAGACTGTGGTTTTCCCATCAATATTGACAATGTCTGACAAAGATTGCAAAAATTTCTTGCACCAAATATCCCTTTTAGATCCCGAACACCATAATAAAGTTAATCATGCAACCATACGATGACTACATCTAGCTGGAATGTTTAATCAAATAGTATTTCTCTCTGGCTACTGATCCACCTAAAAACATGTCAGTGGACATGCTGTCTGCCTCAATATGTAACTGGGAATAGTCAGTGGGTGTGAAATTCTGGTGGAGATGGCTAAAATTTGTTCTATCCCTTTTTGGGCTACATAAGCCACATCAAATGGTACAAGCTCCAGATTCACAAAATGAAACCTCACAGACCCAGACCTAGATTCAGGCCACTCTTACCTTTTCATCAGTACCATATGTGCACCTGTTAAGACATCCACCACAGCCCCAGGAGGAGGAGCATTTTAGGGACTCTACAATAGATCTTCTAAATCACATTCATCACCCCTGATTTCTAACTTCACAGGCTCAAAAGGCGGGAAAGCAGATGAGGGCCATTCCTGGGTGCAGCATTCTTTCTAAGCTGCATGCATGACTGTGCAGCTTAGAGGGAATGCTGCCCAGGTATCTTTTAAATCACACTCATAATCTGGTTCTTCATCCTGGCCATCTGTCTCCATAGGCCCAGGAAGGAGTGGAGTGTTTAAGGTCCTGCCAGAGCTGTTTATAAATCACACCCCCCTCCATCACCACCAGAACTCTGGGGGGGGTCTCTTTTTTTGTTTTTTTTATCATCGGGCATTTAGCCTTCTCCACTCTCATTTTTAACCAGGCCCTCACTT
>NW_017729032.1:251922799-251925993 GCF_001723915.1 Gavialis gangeticus
ACTCAGGGAAAGATCACAGTCACTGGCCAGCTACAGATGTCAGTCTGTCGTCCCCTGCTCCCCCTCCCTCTTCTCAGTTTCTGTTCCTCTGACAGACTGCTGTCCAGACCATACAGACCACACCCTCTCTGTACAATAATCTTAATCTTTCAAAATTAGAATAAAAATCTCCTTTTCCTCCTTAGGATTCTCTAAGTGTGTGAGCACTCAGTCCCAGATTTCTTATTCACAAACTCCACCCCCATGCTCCTAAAACTGCACATGCTACAGCCAGGTGGCTCCCACCTCAGTATGCAGAGTTCCACCTCCAGTCCCAGCTAACCACAGGTGGCTGCTTATTGTTCCAGGCAGATGCAGTGGGTGGAAGGTGGCCAGAAGCTGGAGTTGGAGCCCTGCACACTGGGGCAGTATAAGGAGCTGCTGGATGTAAGGGAGTCAAACAGTACCTGGATGGCTGCAGTATCATTAGAAGCAGCCCCACTGGGAAGCTGTGCATGCTGGCTGAGGCCAGGGCAGTGCCACTGACAGGTGTGGGACAAAAGAGTGGTGCCGGCTTCCCCAGATGGGAGCAAGTGGGGCTTGGCCCCATGCAGACTGCAGCCAGGGCAGCTGTGGACTGGATACTATCAATTGGTGGGCCAAATCTGGCCCATGGGTGGTATTTTACCACTATATACGGTACAACTCTGAAAAAGGCCTTTTGCTTAAAAAAGGCCTCTGCAAAATTTAGAATTCTACAACAACATAACCAAAACTAGATGTTAACAGGCAGGTACCAGGCTTCACAGAGATGGAGGAGAACATGCTCCAGACATGCATGCATGCGCACGCGCGCGCGCGCGCACACACACACACACACACACACACAGTTTCAAAAGACTGATTTCGGGAAATGTACCTTTCACAGCAAGGTAAAGGCACAGAGGTATACATTAGTTCTAATTTTCTATTTTAGAGTGAGAGTTTCTGTTTGGAGGAGAAACACAGTCACAGCCCATGTTATGACTTAATGTACAGCCCTTATATTAACAGAGCCACTGATGGTTTAAAATTAAGGGCATCCACTGTTTAACTGAATTTTTACCTCGCTGTGGTAAAATTGCTTGTGGTATCTCTTTTTTTCCCATTAGATATCCCCTGTATAATGAAGACAAAAAGACATGGTTAATAAAGACAATGTGTTCAAAGAGGAAAAAGCGTGCATGTATACATATATAGTACAAATAATGAATATTTACCTGGCTATGTTCTAAAGCAGATTTATCATCAGAAAGAGTTTTCACAAGAAAAATTATATTTATTTGGTGTTTTCCCATTAAATAGGCAGCCAACATGGAAGCAAGAGGTCATATGGGTGACCTCTTGGTCACCTTTCAAGGTCATATGGGTGATTGGATTTTCTGGGGTCCTAGACCATGTGACAGAGCAGGGGCTTCTGGGACCAACATGGTGGTCAACATGGCAGTGAGGTCGACAGGCTTTGGGGTAGAGGTATCAGGGGTCAAGGACCATGTGACAGGGAGGGATTTCCAGTTCCAAGGTGGAGAACAAGGTGCCGACCCCCGTCTCCAAAAGGAGTTCTTCCAGGGCAAGGGCCTGAACTTCTGGAAGTCAGGGACTGGAGGCAGGACTTCTGGTTCTAATATGGTAGCCAAGATGGTGACCAGGGGGTGGGGCACTTGTCAAGGAGTTGGACTTAAAGTTTGAGAAGAGGTATTTCCTTTTATACTACTGGCTATGCTTATTTAGTTATTTTTTGAAAAACAACCTTTATATGACAGAAGCAGGGATTTTCTGTTAGACAGCAATACTGTTAACATTATAGAGAGGCCAAACTGACAGCAGAAGAGATTACTGCTCCAGCCAAGCAGGCTACATGCAATTATAAATATACAACAGTGATGAGAAAGGAGATTTCTTCTGGTGGGGGGGAAGCAAAGCATTGGCCCCTTGCAATACATCAATGAAAAGGTAGCAGCAGTAGGTCATGTCAGTAGGAGAGAAGCTGCTGGGAAAGACTATATTGTGGCCTCTGAAGTCTAACACAGAAAGATCAAAAAAGGTTTTGGGGTATCCTACTTGAAGCTCTGTAGCCCTAAAATAGAATTTACCATGTGCAGTGGCCTATAAATTGTTTGGGAACTGCCAAAACAGTTTCATTTTTGTAAATGTATTCTTGCTTGCAGTTTACAAATGCACTTCTTTTTCTAAGCCGTTGGATTTTACATTACTATAAACATCAGTCATTAAAGGAATGTAATTCAGCAGAATTTTAACAGTGTATTAAAATTAATTGGAACTGGTGAATAAGGTGGAGATAAAATAGGCCCTAACTTCTGAACTTTTGGCAAAACTCAAAGCACTTTGAAATTAAAAGCAAGCAAAGAAATGTAGTTTGCATTTTGGGTGCTCATTTTCTCTGGCTATATCACTTGCAGAGTGTGACTGAAAGCAAGAAGGTTTGCAACAAGGTATTATTGTAGGATTCTGAACTCAGTTTTGTAGACAAACATGCTCTGGACAAGCATCTAAGCCCCTGGGTATTTTGTCTTAGTGGAACCTCTGGATCTCATAAAGTTTGTCCACCACTGATTAAACAGACTTTTAAAAAAAGAGATTAAAAAACAAAAACAATGCTCTCAGCACTAGGCAAACTGTAAGAAGAGTTCCACATGGTTTCTCTTTGTGAGGGTATTGCATAATTGTATTTTCACAAACCCCACCAAATCCTGTGTGGTGTATGGGGTATCATGGGGATTTTCTTGTATTTATTGTACTGATTGTTGTGTGTGGTCTTGTTTGCAAGCTCACATTATGCTGTATCTATTTATGTTGCTTTATCACTCTATGGATTATATTATTCTGTCTGTATACATCATTTTTATTTTGGACATGATATAATCAAAGGAATGGAGGGATACATACTTAAGGAAAAGGTAGAAGGCAAAATGGATAAGTATTCAGGCTGTGCAAAGTTTCGAGTGGTGATTCGATTTGGAGAAGATTCGGCCCAATTTGGTGCCAATCTCCAAATCTGGCAAAGATTTGGAGAGCTTGGATGATTCAGGAAGTCCCCACTCTCTGCAGCAGGGAACTAGAGCCAGATTGCACTGGTAAGTAGGGGGTGGGGAAGGAGGGGCTGAAGGAGGGGGACGGGACCATGAGAGGACCCCCACCTGCTACCCCAGGCCCCC
>NW_017729032.1:251926300-251927885 GCF_001723915.1 Gavialis gangeticus
GGGCAGAGTCCTCCATTCAGCATGGGGCACTGGGGGGAAGAGGGGATCGCCGCCTGCCTGGCAGCACCTGGTGAGTCCAGGAGGGTTTTTTTTGAAAGATCTGGGGTGGGCAGGGCAGCCATTGCCGGGGCTGGGAAAGTGCGTGAGGGATGGGTCTGGGTGATTCCGAGATTTGGCAGCAGTCAAATCTCTGAATCAGATTTGGCTGAATCGATTTGGGACAGTGATTCAAATCACCGAATTGAATCACTGTTCCCCGAATCAGCCAACTCTGAAGTGAAGACTAGCTGCTTCACACAGGCCTACTAAGTATCTATCTCCTGCTCTTGTATTCTAGGGCAGGAACAACTGCCACTCCCAGTCACAGACAGGAAGAGTAATTATTGGGATGGGTGCCCAAGGCATTGTCTACCTATAATGGGAAGTTCAACCTCTCAGTAGCAAAGTCATCTGAGAGAAATGGTCCATTGGTCAGCAGAGAGAAATTTCTGGTGGTTTCTCAATTCAGGGGTAATTAGGTTAATGCTGATGGAGGTGTGAGGGGGCTGGCTTGAGCTATTTATAGGGGCTATCTGTGAGGTGGACAGGGTCTTTAGGTTATCCCAGACTTGGGGACAGTCCAGATCCCCAGCAGCCAGAGGTGGCAGGATCAGCAGGAAGCCTTATCTTTGAAAACACTGGCCAGTCTCTTGAAGGACAGGGTGGTAGTCAGATGACAGCATAAGAAATTTTACTTGTCTTTTTGTTCTATCATCAAACTTATGGTTAGTTTTGCTTGTATAATTCTTTTCTCCAATATAAGAAATCCTTTTGATCTTTTACATCCTTACTGATGGCCTGTGGTAATGGGTGATCTATGGGCAACCTTGATATTCCAAGCTAACACATTCTACAGAAAGGGAGACCTGAAAATTCTTTCAAAACTGAAGGAGAAGTCATCTGGATCTGTAAGAGTTTTGCTGCAGCTGTGAGGTCTGATAAAAAGCAGTAGAGCTAAGGCTTGTGGGGATAAGGAGTCATCCCAGGGCAAACCTTGGTCTCTTCCTTGGGACAGGCATCAGGAGAGCAGGCAGAAACTCAGGGCTCTGGGCATACCCTGTAGATGGGTTTTCAATATATATGGGCATTTGTAGATGGCACAGGGGTTTAAATTGAAGTGGTGTTTTTTTACAAACATTGCTCCAATTTAGGGCAAAGTACATGTACACCCGTGTGCTTACCTGCCTCTCCAGTGGTGGGGAAGGAAGAGTGAGCTGCTGATGGGCTGAACAGTCCCTGAGGTGCAGGTGGGGTGCTGGTGCTTCCCTCTGCAGTAGCAGTGCCCTCCCCTCCCCGAGGCAGCACCTGCCTGCAGGCACCCGGCTTGGGCACTCCTGGGGGGCACTTGAGCTGCAGAGGGAAGCACCAGGCTCTTGCACAGTTCAGGCAGGCAAGCAGGCTCCAGAAAAGGAAAAAAAATATTGGGCTCATTGCTTTCTTTTTTCCTTCAGTGCAGTCTGACTTCCTGGGCTGCTGCCAGGCTGCCTGCTGGGGCTGTCTGCTCAGCTCCTGATCCGCACAGAGCCCAGTGATTCCTTCCATGATT